>NW_015505273.1:228221-298327 GCF_001515645.1 Sinocyclocheilus grahami
TATATATATATATGATTTTTAAATGTTTTAATGACGTCACTAATGCTCACAAAAGCTGCATTTTCCAACATGTTGTGAAATATTATTACACAGCTTGAAATAAATATTTTTCATTTGAATATACATAAAAATGTAATTTATTCCTGTGATGCAAAGCTGAATTTTTAGCATCATTACTCCAGTCTTCAGTGTCACATGATCCTTCAGAAATCATTCTGATATGCTGATTTGATATTACAATTTTTATTTTAATATTATAAAAATATTTTAATAACATAAGCCAAATTATACATTATATAAATTATTTTTATTTTGGGCCAAAATAGTGTAATACAGTCTATTTTATTTGAATACAGTATTGTCAAAAATATGTAATCATTTTCCTATTCTGTGGATATATATATATCCACATTTTCTGGATATTTATAATTTTTTAAATGTGAATATGACAAAGCATTTAGCTTTGCTTCCCTTTTCAGTGAATTTCTCTTCTTTGGAAACTCACACAAACAGACATGCCCACTTCTTTTACTATGGTATCTCTGAAGCCCCACCCATTTGAACTTTGGAATGGATCCTCCTGCTCTTTCTAATCTAACCAGCGCTCTCACTCCATGTGTATTTTCTCTCTCAAATTCATTTTCATGTTGTTGGTTCTTTTTACTCTTTCTTTCCCTTTTCATATCGCACACTTTCACCTTACGGACGAAGAGATAAAGGCTGTAGAAGGTCACTCTGTTGACTGGGAGCCATAAAAACAGGGCACACAACAGCTACCCTTCACCCGCTCCACCCACAACCGCCTACTACACTGCCAAACCATATATAGAAGAGTACATGCTAGTTCACTTTCCAAGCACATGCTGAAAGTCAAGAAGACGTCACCACTTCCTGTGCATATGCAAGAAAATGGAATTTAAGAGGAAGCCCATAGGGGGTTAAACAGTGGGAGATGTGTATGTGTGTGTGTGTGTGTTTGTGTTGGAGTATGCAAAAGGATACGAGAAACACCATGTGGTAACCGAATAAAGCTGTGATAGGGGAATTGTGTGGAATGACTGGAATTTCCTGCTAAAACGTCACATGTGCTGCAATGATCAGCCGCAGTTTACGTGCACAGCCAGAGAACTGCATGATACGACAATATTTAACCAAAAATGATGAGTCACAAAATTTCACTGGAATGATATTTGACCTCAGCGTTGGTGTAACTCCTTTAGGGGTTTATTACACAGTTGTTGGTCTTGCTCTAAGCTGGGTATATCATTGTGTCTTCTAAAATAACCTTTATTTTATGAAAATATTCCTATTGATTATCATTAACCTTACAGATTTTTACCTTACATGTATAATGAAAGATCTAAAACATTTTAGAGGTGCTTGCACTTTTCAAAACCACTAAGAATTATTAAATTTGTACAATACTGTTCAAACGATTGGGGTCAGTAACGTTATTTAGAAAGAAAGTACTTTTATTCGGCAAGGATGCTCTAAATTGATCAAACGTGTCAAATTTAAAGACTATTATAATAACATTTATAAAGAGACATTTATTAGACATTTATGAAGACATTTTTAATGTTACAAAAGATTTCTATTTTAAATAAATGCTGTTCTTTTGAACGTTCTATTCATCAAAGAATCTGAAAATAACAAAATATTTAGCAGCACGACTATTTTCAATACTGATAATAATAATAAGAAGAAGAAGTAGAAGAAGAAATGTTTCTTGAGCAGCAAATGAACATATTAGAATGATTTCTGAAGGATCATGTGACACTGAAGACTGGAGTAATGATGCTGAAAATTCAGCTTTGATCACAGGAATAAATTACATTTTTAAATATATTTGAATAGTAAACCATTCATTTAAATTGTAATAATATTTCACAATATTACAGATTTTCCTGTATTTTTGATCAAGTAAATGCAGCCTTGATGAGCAGAAGAGATGTCTTTCAAAAACATAAAACATTTTTTACAGACAGTGTAACTACGACTGCTTCGTTTGTGGTACGTATTTTAATTACAGCTCGATTTGTGCAACTTTTCCAAGTTGTGAGAGTTACAAAAATAGGATGCAAAAACCTTTAGATTTACATTGAAGGAGGAAGGAACCAAAGTCATTGAGAACAAAATATCCTAAAATTTGCATGGGCAAGAAAACAATCACCTAGCAACAACCCAGAATGCCTTAACAACCGCCCTGGCAACCACACACAACACCTGTAAACGCTACACACTATTTATTTAATGTAAAAATCTAGTTCTGCAATGCTCTTAAGGATCAAACACAATCAATGACTCGTGAATCTGAAGTGTACGTGTGCATGTATGTGTTTCAGGGTGTGGAGTTTGGATGAATAGAGGTTTTTTTTGTCATACTACTCTACATTTCACTGGAGAATTATCCGCAACTGCCTTTGTTAGACAAAAAGCTCTGACATGGATCATTTTACCATTTCAGAGTGTTTTTATGCCCAGGAGACAATATAGACACTTAACACGTCTCTCTGCCTGCTGCGTTTTTGCTCTCGGCCAGGTGTGACATTTCACTGTACAATGAGTGTCTCTATTTTACAAGCCACATGATTCTAATGAGGACACAATATAATTCTCTGTGTGCCCACAATTATTCAAATGAATCTGGGTTTTTTTGGCAAAAGGTCAGCATGTAATAGAGTCAGTTTCTCTTCTGCTTTTTGCTAGTGAGCAGACGGCAGGTGCACTCTGTGGTTTTACTAAAAAGGAAAACGAGTTTCTGGTGCTCTATTAATATTACTCTATTACTAATGTTAGGTGCTTTTCATTTCATTTTTCTTGCTTTCATTAGTGGTGTTTGATAAAGCTAACATCACATTAACTTCAAACCTCTGACCTTAACTCATTTCATGCAGCTTGTTGTAGAGAGCAGTGTTGTAATTGTTATTTAAAACTAAAACTATTACTTATTACTTGAAACTTACACTAATTACTCACTTTTATGTTCATTTAAATAAAACTGAAATTCTCTCTCTCTCTCTCTCTCTCTCTCTCTCTCTATATATATATATATATATATATATATATAATATTTGATGAAAAACTTATATTAAAATTAGAAAAATAGAAATTATAAAATTGGCCTTGGCAACAAACTGAAATAAAATTATAAATTGAAGTAAAATAACTAAAACTAAAATAAAAATAAAAATAAATTAAAGTTAAAAAGGAATCTAATACACTAATTATGTATATTTGAATTTTTTGTATTTTGTAAAAAAAAAACTAATACAACACTACAAGCACAACATTACTAAAAGTAAAGTGAATATATATATATATATATATATATGTATGTATATATATATATATATCAGTAGAATATTTTCATTCCCACATAAAAATTTTGCTTTGTGGTTTTTTTATTCATATCAAATGAAGTTTAATTTTTTGTTTTTCAAGTCTGTTTTTGAATGCATGTTAACATTTGTGACTAAGTGGCCTGTAAGAGAGGACTTTTATTTTGTACAGTGCAATCTCATCTTTAACTGTGTTCAAAATATACATTGATGCATTGAAAAACTAATGCTTTATATGCTATCAAGACATTAACTAGTATTTCTGATTGGGAAATCAGCTATTAGTGAGCATGTCTGGAAACATAATGTGGATGTGTGAGTTATGATTTATTGCTCAGAGGTTAACAGAAGCAAATGAGAGAAATGTATGCAATAAGAGTACAGAGCTATACATCTACTTGATGAGAAATGTGTTCAGTTGATATTAAAAACTTTGGTGTCTTGGCAAATTTGCGTTTCTGATCTTGATAAAGTTGAGGCTATGTAACCTAGATGTTTTTGGTCTACCAGGAAGAACTTGAATAGATAAGGAATTAGACACTTAAAAATGAGCCACCATCTACCAGCATTGAGCTCGCAGTCATCCAGATGATCATGATTCAGTGCTTGATGCAATCAATGTTCTGCTAAGCATCACTCACCTCATCAGTTAGTGAACTGAGAGACTGTGTTGATTCACATGATTCCTCTCACGTTACACAGCTCATTAGATGGTAAGGTAATCAGAGCTACTTTAACTTTGATCATATAAGAAAGATGAATGCCTGCACTTTCATTTGTAACTGAACTGCTGTTAATTAGAACAGAAAATGTTGATTTACCTTTTTAATATGCATTAGATTGGAGATCAAAGTCCATGAGCGCTTTCATCTGTATTTTATATGCTCATACATCTAATTAATATAGAAAAAAATAAAGCAGTTTTAAAAATTTATTTAAAATGGCACAAATGGAAAGCACTTTAAAAGACACTAGACAGCAATTTAAAAAATGTAATGTTTATTATCGAGTATACCAGTAAATATGAGAAAAATTACCCTTCTAACCCCCTACTTTTTTATTTTTAAGTCACTTTGGATAAAAGCATCTGCTAAATGCATAAATGTAAATATGAATAAATAGTGCAAAATAGATGAGTAAGTGTTCTGTTGGCATTGTGTTAACGTGTTTATTAAAAATGAAAAAAAAGACATCTGAAAGACTTTACGTTAGATTTTTAATCTCATGTTCAACTAGATTTGTACATTTTTACATTGAATAAACAGGCTGTTAAGGTTGGTTGCCAGGTTGGTGTGGTTGCTAAGGGTTTTAGTGCATTGCTAAGCAGTTGCTAGGGTGTTTTGAATGGTTGTTAATCTAGTAAATCAATCAGGTTACAATTAAAACAAGAACAATTTCATAACTGGGACAGTTAAAAGTCCATTTATTTTATTAAAATGTGTAGATATTTTAAATAAAAATATTTTGCAGTCTTCAAATATTGTGACACTTGCTGCAAATATGACGTGACATCAAAAAATTTGGTGTAGAAACTATTTTCACTTAAAAAATGCTAGTAAATTTCACAATTATTTACAAAGAAATGGCAATTAACACACGGAATTAAACAAGACGCTTTTAAGACGAAAGTCTGAAATAGTGTTTTCTTGTAAAACCTTTTATTTACAACTTCAAATTTTTACAGTGTACATCCAAATGTTACAGATTAGTGAAAAAGAAAAAAGAAATATTTAGCTTTTAGAAAATAGATACGCTGGGGAAAAAATTGGTGCAGAAACCATTACCACTCAAAAATTAGTTTACTAATGCAAATGGTTAATTTATAATGCGTTTTAATGTTGCCAGGGAACATGCCAGGGTAGGGTTTTTAAAAATGCAAATAAATAGATTAAATAAATAAATATAAATAACAAATATAATACAAAAAAAAATGTCATATGAACTACCTAACAAAAACAAAAAACGGATTTGAGCATTGAGTGGTTGAACCTTGCGAAAATACATACTGATCAGAGCATTTCATAAGGGCTGAGATCTGGATCTTTCCAGTCTCACTCAGCCCTGCTGACCTTTGACCCCCAGTTACTAGGATCATGCCCTATGAGGGTGGCTGTGGGTTGAGTGGCGACAGGATCCCTCTATAGCCATGCCTAAACACTTCCATATGACCGTCCATCCTAAACCATGGGAAAAAGTAGCTTGGGTCAAAAAGTCCATCTAAACATTGTAAAATGTCTCTTTTCATTATTAGTAGGTCTTGCTGTGAAAAGCATCATGGTTACTACTGCTTATGTTTTTAAACCCTTTAATTTATTTCCCACATTTCAATGGAATATTTCCATATTACTGCCATATAGGAAAGTGATGCCTCATTAAAATGACCCTCAACCATCACTGGTTAAAATCTCATCATCAGGCAATCTGTGCAGCCACTTTAAAAAATAACATCTTATATTACATGAAAAAAGAGGGGGAGAAAATCTCCCGAGGGAGACGCAACCCCAGCAGGACAGAACAGTGGCGTTCCTCTCCTGAGTCCGTGATTGAATGCACCCAGGATTCAAGTACAAACATTCCAGTGTACAAAGAGAGCAAAGCCAGGAGGGACGGGGACGGGGGTGAGGGGGAGTGCAGGTGAGGAGACAAGTCTGAACAAAACCAGCACAGACACATTACAGGAACCAGTCAGTGAGTGACAGCAGCACAACTTATTAAGCCTACTGTATCATTTCTGATATGCACATTTCTAGGGCCTCTAAATAATCAACAAGATCAAAACTTTGCTGAAAAACCTGCTGTGCATAATCTACTTCATGCCTTCTGCCATCTGATTCAGAGTTCTTGTTTATTAGCAAGCAAAAGGACTTTGTGTAACTGTAAAAATGTGCTTCACGTGTTTTTTGTTGCTGTGAAATCTTTACTGATTTTTAATAAGTATACATAACAATGACCTTACTGTTGTTAGTAATATTTCAAGATGAACACGTGCTGGACTGAAGCAATGTTTACTTGATTATCCATACATCAGTTTTTAGAAAAATGATGTTAAAATGTGAGTATCAACTTTGATCATCAGGCTTCTGGAGAACGTTTATTTGTTCATCTCTCATCATCAATGCATTGCATTGCATTAAATGCTTCGAAACTATAGTTTGATCATAAAACTAAGCATTTAAATATCATCTTACTAAGACATTATTGGGAGATACAACTGATATTTCATGTAAGGATCT
The DNA here is from genome assembly GCF_001515645.1 of Sinocyclocheilus grahami. Lineage (NCBI taxonomy): Eukaryota > Metazoa > Chordata > Actinopteri > Cypriniformes > Cyprinidae > Sinocyclocheilus > Sinocyclocheilus grahami. Next base: position 234,796 of record NW_015505273.1, read on the forward strand.
GTTATACTTAAGATCTCGTTTATATAACAATCAATAAAATTGAGGTTGAGCTCCTTGTTATCATACTATAATATGAGCCATAGAAGCTTGGCGTATCAAATATGATACAAAACATAAAACACATGTGCAAACATTTTTTTTGTAAATATTTTGTATAAAGTTTCATTTTCAGAAAAGATATGTCAGGCTTTATAGGGTTAAGACATGCATATCTGAAATACGTGACTGTTAGAGACGTGTGAACATGAAATGTCACAAAAATGTTATTATGTGTAAAGGAGGAACAATAAATGAATGAAATGTCTCTTTAATAATTATGCTGAAACGGACTGAGTATAAGCCAACAAGATTTTTCTTTTGAGACCCAGGCCCAGACCACAAAGATCAAGACTCCAACCCTAAAATCTAAAAATAAAAACAAAATTGGTTTCTGGGATATTCTGCAGTGGTTTGTATTATTTTTGGGGTCGCACTGAGATTTCTTTATGTGGTTAAATGAGATCTCTATTAAACATTTTGTCTTGTCATAAATGATAAGCAAAAATCAGCTGCTGATGAACAGGCTATTTTATATTATATATTAATATGCAACTATTGTTGCTATCTGAAATCTCTGTTTGGCTTCTAGTGGCTGATTGCTTCATTACTAGAAGAGACTGAAATAAAGTTTTAAAATAACTCCTTCGCTTTCCGACATAAAACTTAAGCAGGCCTTCAGTATGTGGAGTGAAGTGAATAAATGGTGCAGTGCTTCTCCCTAGTGGCCGTTTACAGCAACACGAGGATTACACAATCACGCAGTACTTGTTACAACACTGGATTGGTAGGTCATGCTTCTTTCCAGTTTATTGATGATTCAGAACAAATGCATTCTTTTAAAGAGGAAGCTCCTACCTTACGTAACACAGCTTTCTTTAGATAGGCAGGTAAAATAAATAAAAAATGCATGTTATTTGTATGATGAATATGTGCAAGTATCACTACAGTACTTTTAAATTACGTCCTTTCAATTGTTATAATAATGTTATTTTTATGTTTCTTGAAAAAGCTATGCATCAGCCATTTATGGTAGTATTATAAAGTACTGAATAACAAGTATTGTAAAGTACTGAAATTATTTCAACTTAAAGGAACACTACACTTTTTTTTGAAAATAGGCTAATTTTCCAACTCCCCTAGAGTTAAACAGTTGAGTTTTACCGTTTTCGAATCCATTCAGCCGATCTCCGGGTCTGGCGGTAGCACTTTTAGCTGTAGCTTAGCATAGATCATTGAATCTGATTAGACCGTTAGCATCTCGCTCAAAAATGACCAAAGAATTTCGATATTTTTCCTATTTAAAACTTGACTCTTCTGTAGTTACATCGTGTACTAAGACCGACGGAAAATGAAAAGTATGGATTAAAAAACGGTAAAATTCAACTGTTTAACTCTAGGGAAGTTGAAAAATGAGCCTATTTTCAAAAAAAGTGGAGTGTTCCTTTAAGTTCCATTAGCAAACCATTTATTTTATGACTTAAAACATAACATATATGAATTTACTATTAATTTCCTGTAGAAATAAAACATCTTAGTGACTTGGCCACTAAAGCAGCAGCAAGATGCAAAACAAGACGTCCAAGACAGCAAATGTCATGAACAATCCCCAAAAAGCTGTTTTATTGAGAAATAAGATGACATCACATCCTTGTCATGGTGAACAGAATCATTACTTGGCATTGTGTAAGTTCGCATATATCAGTGAAATCAAACCTGCGGTCTCTGGGATAGACTTTTGGCAACTTTAAAATGTAAACCAAACATAACAGTTATCACGAAATCAAACGAAAACAAAGGAAACAGAGTAGTAAATCACAGAATGAGTCATGCTCCCATGATTCTTAGTCAGGATGTTCTGGAGAAAGAACATCCAGACAATAAAGTAGAATTGCTTTTATTTATTTATTTTTTAAATAAACCTTTTTTTTTTTTTAAAGTACCCAATATCCATCTTTATAATTGTTTTAATTTGCTTCATTAAATGTAATTTTCAGGTGTACATCATCTCAGCCATATGCGACATCTTCTTGGGCATGTAAAGGTAATATTCCATGTATCCAGAAAGGTCCTCTATTGTGATGTCATCCACATAGGCGCGGGCCTGTTCGGAACAAGAGCGAGGGGAGCTGGACGTCCCAGCGGAAGTTCTGCTGTTGGGCGAACTGTCCTGCAGGCTGGGAAGCTTCCGCTCGCATTCGGAGATCACATCTCGAAGGCCGGTGAATGAGTACACCCCGACCCCCTGCCAACCGGGACACTGGCATTCCTGCTGCCCACACGGGCACTGACCGGCCTCCTGCAACTTGGACAGAGATTGAAAGTCAGACGGAACAGCATTACCTTTGCCCGCCTCCTGAGATCCCGGCCTACATCCTAAAGTGAGCCTGTTTTCGGCAGCGCTCTCGTCATCCGAGGGCATTCTGGGACTGAGGGGCAATTCTTGACCCTTTGGAGAAGGGAGGTGGGTTTCATAGCCGACGACACCGAATACAGTGGAGCACGGAGCTGAGAATGCTACTTCGTTCTTGACGGCGCAGGTGTCGTCGGGCTCTGGCGGTGTCTTGTGTTTGAGCTGTCCAGGAGGGGGAGACATTTTGCTGCAGTAAGTAAACTTTGAAGGATGAAGGATCGGAGATTTTGATCGTCGACGTCGCTGGCTTCTCACAACTCCTCTTGTTGACTTTCTTGTGCATCTATAGTAAAGAATAAAGGTGAAAATATTAGTATAAAATATAGCTTTGAGTGATTGTTTTAATCCTATAAAATCTATTTGATACATAAACTTTTAAGGTCTCTACACTTTGCTGAAAAACTTGTACACAATCTACTACATGCCTTTTGTCATCTGATTGATAGTTCAAACTTTTTTTAGCAGGTAAAAGACCTTTTAGTGTAATTGTAAAACTGTCCACCTTCAGCTTGTGGTTCATGTGTTTTTGCTTTTGCTTTGAAATCTTTACCGATTTTTATAAAGTAAACAAAATAACTTTTATACTGTTAGTAATATTTCAAGGTGAAAATGTACTGGACTGAAACAACTTTGATTATCCACACATATATTTATTTTAAAAATCATGTTCAAATATGAGCAACAAAAATGATCATCAGGCTTATGAAGAACACTTATTTGTTCATCTCTCAATCACCATTGCAGTGCATTATATTATATGTTTTGAAACTACAGAACTTTGATAATAAAACTAAGCATTTAAATATCTTAAAGGTGACCTATCATGAAAATCTGACTTTTCCAGGTTTTAAGTGCTATAATCAGGTCCCCGGTGCATCTACCAACCAAGGAAACGTGAAAAAGATTAACCCAGTAACTTTGTTTTGGGAAGCCTTTTTCTGAAAGCTTCTGAGAAAAACGAGCGCATCTGATTTCGCTCCCTTGGTGACGTGGTAAAGGGATCTCATTATAATATTACCGACCCTTAATCTGTAAGTTTCCACCCACGGCGCCTTCCTTTGATTTCGCAAGCGACAACGGTGTCCCAGCTCTAATGCCATGGCGAAAGTTTGAGCAGAACATGCTAAGTGTTCTGTCTTTGGCTGCACAGATGAGTACAGAACACTGTTTACAGTCCCAGCCTCAGAGGAGACAAATGTGTGCGCTCAGAAAACCGTATATCAGAAGTTTAAACTCATATGGTTTAAAACGCATGATTTCAGCGCGATAAACATGATAATCAGAACCGAAACAGATGATTTTAGCAGGTCCGAGCTGTAATGGCGCAGCTCTATTCTGGAAAAGGGGGCGGGGAGCAGCAGCTCATTTGCATTTAAAGACACAGGCCTGAAAAACAGCGTGTTTCTGCTTCCATTCAAAATAGGCATTTTCAAAATGATAGAATAAATGATCTGTGGAGTATTTTGAGCTGAAACTTATACATTCTGGGGACACCAGAGACTTATATTACATATTGTAAAATGGGCATAATATGTCTCCTTTAAGACATATTATTGTGAGATAACTGTAAGTAGACTGTTATAAAGATCTCACTGATTTACAAGCTATCTGAATTTCATCTTACTTTCTGGTCATATAAATATCAGCAACTGCACCAAATTGCAAGTTTTTGCTCAATTTGAAAGAAATTGAGCTGATTTTCCTCTGAATTCTTACTATATCATATTAAATGAGCCATAAAAGTGTTTGCTCAATTTGGGTTTAGGTTTGAAAGAAATTGAGCTGTTTTTTTCCTCTGAATTCTTACTATATCCTATTATATGAGCCATAAAGGTCTAACATATCAACAATTATACTCAACAAAATACACATATGTAAACTTGAAATAAAAAAAAATATTTCCCCCAAAATGTTAAATAACCTGTTCCATTAAAAAAAAGAGAAGATTTTCTGACTATTATATCCCAAGTCAGAGTTTAAAGGGTTAACTAGGTCAGAATCCTAACGCAGTCCTCACCCAAGCCAGTTATCTTTCGAGGAGCTCATCTTGGATTTGGCTCCTTCCGGGCCGCTTCGAGCAACCAGTCTGGAAGCCAAAGACTCAGAGACGCGGACTGTGGTTGTGGAACTGGAAAGGAATATACACAATTACCCGGACAGCACAAAAAAAAGCCCTCTCTGCCAAAACAGTGAGCCTCCATTTAACTTGTGAGACAAACTAGCTGAAACAAAATCAAAAGACGGCAAACCTTTCAGCATCCACACGAAGTTTCTTAAAAGCGGTCTGAAGTGTCTCCTCCTCACACTCCTTGCCTACTTTCTCCACAGCAGCCATTACGTTAGACAGCCTTAAAACTGAAACCAAAACCATTGAGAGCAAACCCAGTTATAGCAATTATAACACTCAATAACTTTATCTGAACCCAGCCAGGTACTTTTAACCATTAACATAGGCTTCAAACAATTAGAAGAATATAATAAATGAAGAAAGCCTGCAGTGGCTCAAACTTTATTCAAGCATTTAGAATAACCTTTACATAGAGGTTATTAAAGAACCAATTGAGTAGCATGTTATAAAATATTGACTTATTTAGCAGAATTCAACATTGTAATGTCCTTTATCATTCATATTGGACTAGTTGACAAGTTATGATTCATGTTGTGAAACGCTGATCACATGAACACTTGTCATTATGAAGCTTAGCATTGTGTCAGGCCAGTTAGCACGGTTTACATTCGGTGTCTACTTTGCCTGACCAACACAGAGCAACAAAAAAAGACCGTTAGAGAAATATACTTACGGCTTAAGGACCCAAATCCGTGTAAATCCCGGACATACAGGAGTTTGGTTCTCCTGTAGTGAGGGTCTGTGTTCACAAAGCTAACAGGCTAACGTTAGCCAGCCAGGGTGTAGAGACGATATCTGTGAGAAAACTCGCTTTAAATCGCCCGATGACAGGCTGTCGACGGGCATAACGCGATCTAGATATTACGTCTGTACGGTCAATTCTCACAAACAATAGAATAAATCAATAAATCATGCACAATATTCTCGATCTTTCGCTCGCTAGTCTCTTGTTTACACTCAACCACTCAGAGTGACGCTGCAACAACGCAGATCTTGATGACGTAGTACACGTACACACAAACGTCACCAGATTACGATCATGCTTCTCGTGATGCGCCTTGATTTAGTCAAGTCAAGTCAAGTCTGCTTTATTGTCAATTCTTCCACATGTACAGCACATACACACAGAGAATTGAAATTGCGTTACTCTCAGACCCTTGGGTGCATACAGATAACATAAATACAGATTAAATACAAAATACAACTATACAAATAAGGTAAAATGTAAAAATATATATATAAAGCACAAGACATATGGCAGATTTATTTTGTTAAAGGATGCGATATATTTTGTCCAGATGTAATATTTGAATGTATTATATTTTATTGTATTCTATCTATGTATCTATTAATAATTGGAGCTTTTCAGGTCTAGTTATATGTGCAATTGTATGCCTACAATATTAAGTCTGTACATTTGCATTTGTTATTACACATACAAATAATGTTTGAGGCGCATCTAAATCTGCACGCGTTTATCTCACTGGACATTCGTACACTAAAAAGCATAAGAATTTAAAGCATATCAACCTCCTTGGTATCTGGGAATCAAATGGAAACCCGCTTTACAACTCAAATACAAGTATTTAAATAACAAGCATTATTTAGTAATCGCAAACTACTTTGATTGGTCTTTCCTGACCGCCGATGAGAAAAGTAACAGTTGATGATTCAGACAATGTGCCAAAGCCTGCTGCTTATAATATATGTAAACCTAATTAATTTATCTTTAAAGTAGTTAAAGATGGAAGTTGTATTAACAACAAAATTAAGTGATAATGTGGTGAATTTTAAATAATTTCCCTACTTTATTTGAGCAGCTTCTAACATGCAAAAAACGTGGAAATGTCTTTAAAAAATATTCCAACTTTTTCTCCCGTTTTTAAAATGGGTATTAAACATTCACAAATACAGCCAGCGGCGCAAAAAGTTTAAAAAAATGTATGAAAATACAATTTTTCCTTTTATCTAATCAAAACATATTTAAAAAATTTTTTATATATATATATATATATATATATATATATACATACATACACAAAATCTAAATACCTATCGATTAGAAAATGGATTTATAAGGATTATCTGTAAAACTATAAAAATATATAAATTGTACTTATTATTATTTTATAAATATGTGTTAATAAAAAAGCTAAGTTCTTTATCACCACGAAGAAGTGATATCAAAATATATATATTTTTTTTTTTGGGACGGAAAAAATAAAAAAAACGTGAGTATTAGCAATTGATATACTGTTTTTTTCCCTGTTGTTATTATTATGTAAAAATGTACCTGACCACTAAACCGTGACCATAGTATAAATTTTTTTCTGCTAACAGCCATTGCTTTTCTATAACCCAAAGCACACTAGCTGCACACAGCTGAATGGCGTCCTCTAGTGGTGATGAAGTGAACTGTCTCAGGCCTCCATATGCACACCTTGCAAAGCCTGTTTGCAGTTGAAAACACGAAGCCTTGAGTTGTAAAGAAGCCAGACACAAAGTGCATCATAAAGATGGAATTTATAGCAAGGCTGCCATGAAAGAACAGCTTGTATTACTGTACTAAAACACACACACACACACACAGGTTTGTTTTTGTGAAAAGTGGGGAAAAGCTCATTAAAGCCAGACCCCTGGGGAATGGAAAAAGTTTGGTGAGATCTTGTTTACTCTTTTCCCCACATGTGCATGAGTTTATGTTTGGAGAAAGCCATAGGAAGCCCTAAAATAAAACCTCAGTGTCTGGTTCTGACTGTTAAATGTGGCGGATGTGTGCAGGATCTCACACACACAGGCCAAGTGTTTTGGCACAAATACTTATAATGCATTTTATCATCCACTTTCCTCATCCTTCTCTCCATGTTTGGGTTTGATCTTGCAGGAAACTTAATGATGTCTGAAGGGAAATGGGCCGTGTAATTCTAACCCCAGCATGTTTAAGCATTTAAATTGCAATGCCAAGACTTTTAAAGTCCTTCATCAATAAAAGCATGTTCACACATACAGTTACTGGATGGACAACATGTGCTGGACTATAAATATTATACAATTTGATAAGGGAATTATTTGTTAAGGCAAATATTTTTAAGTTAGAAAGTGGGACCTTTATATGTACCAAAAAATGGTTTGCATGCTATGTAATAGGGAGGAGGAAATGTAATGTCATTGCTAAAATCTTTAATGAATTAAACCTTTATTACATTTAAATACAAATTAAAGATATATGAATATTTTTAATTAAATATTTAGGAAAGTCTAAGACTTTGAAATGATTTCTTAAGATGTAAACTAATATGTAGTTAAATAATGTTATATATGCCTCTAATGATTATGCATCGTCAACCTTGTGTTTAAAACCTTTATTTCTATTTATAAATGTATTTACAAAATCTGAGACTTTAAATAATTTCTTAAGAAAACTTATATGTAGTGTTTATATTCATATTCATTTAAATAGTGGTATATAATGCTTTGGCATTGTCAACATTTTATTTAAACCTTTAAATGTATTTATTTATTTATAAGTTATGTTTTATTTATTTACAATGGTCGGAGACTTTGAAATAATTTCTTATGATGTAAACTTATATACAGGGTTTATATTATTATGTAAGTAATACTATAATGCTTTGACATCATCAAAGGTACATTATTTTTATTTATTTATTTACAAAAGTCTGAGACTATGAAATGATTTCTTATTATGTAAACTTTTTATAGTTTTTATTTTATTATTATTATAATACTATTTAAAATATATGTTTTTAAAATGTCTTTGGTCTAGTTTTTCATCGCAAATAAAACATCTTTAATATGTGGTTTTGCTATGGATGATATTAGTGCTATAGACTGTGCAAGACCCGATGTAATTAGTGGCTTCCTTCCAGAGTTTCCCATTTATACTGTACAATATTATAAACACATTTAGATTCAGGACAGTCTGTTGTAGTTTGCAGCTGTGGCCTGCAGATGGCGCTGTAGTGCAGATTAAAACCATTGCGCTTGTGAGGAGGACTGTTTAAACGGCGTAGCTTGCAATCTGTCATGTGTTGAAAAGATGATCTGTTCTCTGCAGTAATCAGGAACGGGTTCCTCCTGCTCCAGAAAATTCCGCATGTTATTGAATTTCATCCCATATATCACATTACATTGTTACAGACGATCAGGAATCCTGGGCATCACAATTACAGCTGATGGAGGACAGTTAAGCCTAGCTTGAAAGATTGATTTTTAAAAGCCCAAACAGTAACAATCATAATCATTATGGCTCGTAATGAAGCGTTTCAAGAATAAAAAAATTCCTGACAATTTACTCACCCCCATGTCATCCAAGACGTTCATGTCTTTCTGTCTTCAGTCGCAAAGAAATTAAGTTTTTTGAGGAAAACATTCCAGGATTTTTCTCCATAATGGACTTTAATGCGAACCAACGGGCTGAAGGTCCAACTTGCAGTTTCAGTGCAGCTTCAAATGGCTCTACACGATCCCAGCCGAGGAATAAGGGTCTTATCTAGCGAAACGATCAGTCATTTTCTTTAAAAAATGGATGTAAATAATACTTTTTAACCACAAATGCTTGTCTTGCACTAGCCCGACTTCACTCAATACAGAATCACATTGGAAAGGTCTCGCGAGATGTAGGCGAAAGCACGGACCCAGTGTTTACAAAGTAACCGTGCAAAGAAAGTCCAATGCCCTTTACAAATACAAAAAAAAAAGAAGGTAAAACAATGATGTCGGACGATTTTGAAGTTGAAGAAAATGAGATGGAGTTTTTCGCCATAAACTACCTTTTTGAACCACAGACAAAGAGCTGACTGCGCCTGACCTTTCCAACGAGATTACATCATGCCTGAAGTCTCAGAGCTAGTGCAAGACCAGCATTTCTGGTTAAAAAGTATATACATTTTTATTATTATTATTATACATTTTTTTGGAACGACCAATCGTTTCGCTAGACAAGACACTTATTCCTCGGCTAGGATCGTGTAGAGCCCTTTGAAGCTGCACTGAAACTGCAATTTGGACCTTCAGCTAGGGTGACCATACATGCCATTTTCCCAGGACACGCATCCTGGCCAGGATTTCTATATTGCCTAAAATATCTAGGTTTTGGCTTTGTTTGCGTGTGCAGACCGATCAGTGTATGACATCAAAATACCATACAGACGGTTCCTTATGCTTTCAAAATACTCTCGAGGTATTTTGATGTCATACACCGATCGGTCTGCACACGCAAACAAAGCCAAAACCTAGATATTGTAGGCAATAAATATAGAAATCCTGGCCAGGACGCGTCCTGGGAAAATGGCATGTATGGTCACCCTACCTTCAACCCCTTGGTTCGCACTGAAGTCCATTATATGGAGAAACATTCTGGAATGATTTCCTCAAAAACCTTAACTTCTTTGCGACTGAAGACAGAAAGACATGAACATCTTGGATGACATGGGGGTGAGTGAATTATCAGGGAAGTGGAAGTGAACTAAAGGGGTCATATGATGCGATTTCAAGTTTTCCTTTCTCTTTGGAGTGTTACAAGCCCCCACATATCTACCTCACTATGTGGAAATATTTGCATAATGCCGCCCAAATGTTCACGCAAAGAAAGAAGGCTTGTTTTCAGTAACCGCAGTTAGTGTTGAAGCAGCCATGTCAGGGAGACGCTGTGTGTTTCTAGGTGAAAGCAAAAGCACTTTATTTGGCCTTCCAGAAGTAGATGCATTTAGGAATCTTTAAGATTACTTACAACAGAACAGCAATGCATTTTATGGACGACCGTTTCGTGAACCTAGGAGAGGAGGTAATTCTGACTTTGCTATGACAATCTGGCGCTTCTGAATCAGCTACTGTTTTGTTATTAGTTTAAGTATTTGCTATTGACTGTTCAAATGCTGAGTCTTGCGCATCATGTGTGTGTGTGTGTGTGTGTGTGTGTGAGACAGAGAGAGAGACAGCGTCACATCACAGTAGAGTCAGCTGTCTTAACCCCGGCTTGTGTACTGCATCATTACTGTGTCTGTTCCCTTTTCGGGCTTGAACTGATGGTAAAACTAATGACATTATTTACTGTCTTTACATTTATTTTGAAAGATGAAGCTGATTATGATAAGGGATGTTACATTTCCGACGAGTGCTTGCGGTGTTCGGCTAATCACAATGCACTGGGTCAGCTGGCCAATCAGAGCAGACTGCGCTTGTCAGAAGGAGGGACTTTGTAGAAAACGAAGTGTTTGAGAGAGGCGGGGCATAGAGGACCTACAATAATGTACAGTATTTGAAAAATAATGTGTTTTTTGAACATTAACGCATGTCAACATATTCTGTTACACCAAATACACAAAATAATGATCTTTTAAAAAGTATCATATGACCCCTTTAAGCTCCTCCAGAGCTTCGGAGCCTTCATTCTAACGTTTATGAAAACAAACGTAAGCTTTATAAACCATTATTTCTTAATTTATAGAAATGTCAAAGCATGGCGCATTCAGACTCTATTCATGAACACAATGGCAGCCTTTTCTTCCAGCGCTTTGACTCTGGAGGAGGGATTTTACGCGCTCTCTTTAAAATCAGCACATTTCAGCTCTCTCTCATGAAGCTTTCATGGTTGTCAAGGCTGTGTTGAATATAAAAGCTTTCCTGCCAGACGTCCCCGTTTTCCAGGGACAGTCCCGGTTTTTGGTGTCCTGCCCCAAAACAACGATTACTTTCTCCAACAGAGGACGCTGCGAGCGACTTTAGCCCATAGACTGTATAGCTCAGAGGTGCCCAAACTCGGTCCTGGAGGGCCGGTGTCCTGCAGAGTTTAGCTCCAAACTGCCTCAACACACCTACCTGGAGATTTCTAGTATGCCTAGTAAGAGCTTGATTAGCTGGTCCAGGTGTGTCTAACTGGGGTTGGATCTAAACTCTGCAGCACACCGGCCCTCCAGGACCAAGTTTGGGCACCCCTGGTATAGCTGGAGACGCCGTTATTGGTTTCATGCCACATACATGTTAAAACAAAGTAATAGCATTTTTGTGCACTTTCTAACAAGGCATGATAAGGTTGCAGGATTGTTTTGCACACAATGTCATAACTCCCTTATGAATAACATAAAAAATAATAGGCTAAACTAAACAAATACACTTGCAGGAAGCACTGCACTGCATTTGTGGTCAGAGTGAGCCTAAAACGCAAAACAATCAGCTTGATTAGGGATAGTAAACATTAATTTTCAAAAGCATAAACATTTAATTACTTGGGGAAAAATCCTAAAGTTGTAATTAGCCTACTTTATACTCATAGTTTGTGAAAATGTTAAATACACTCATAAAATGTTAAATATTAGTTAAATACAGTTTTATTTATCATATGTTCTCATTTTTGTTTTATTTTTAATGTGTTTTTGTAAAGTCATAATTTTGTTATAATCCTATTTTGATCTGTTTACTATTTGCAATAGTTACTATTTACTTTTCAAAGTATGATTTTTTGTGTGATTTGTAGGCCTATTAATAAACTATAGGGTACACTCTAAAAAATGCTGGGTTGTCGGTCAAATATGGACTGTTGGGTTAAAAAGCTAATTTAAAAATGTAACCAACATTTAACCCAACAGTTGGGTTAGTCCATATCTGACCCAACATTGGGTTGAAACAACCCAGCATTTTTTAGATCCTCAAACATCATTGTAATAACTAATTATGATAGCCTATTGATATATGGAAACCACAACAATTAAAAAACAAAAACATACACAAATATATTGTCCCCTTTTTAATTTGTAGATAATCACAAGTGAGGTTTCACTGAACTAGGAAATGTCCCCGGTTTTCATTTCAGAAATCTGGTCACCTTAGTTTAGAATGAAGATAATCCGGGGTTAAGGGCAGTGTAAAATGCCCTGCGTGTTACGATTATGTCCGTCTCTGCCTTATATTATGGAGACCTGCACATGGTATGCGGGGAAAATAGATATTATGGCCACAAAGTTAAATCATTGCATTTGTGTTTTGATGTAAGAAATGAATCTAGGAAACCCTTACTGAGAATGTCAACTCTGCTCATGGGCAGGTTGTCCATACAGGCTTTGATAGAATTCTCATCACACATGTCGAGCTGGTTGATCTCCAGTGTTCTGCCCAATGTACGACCTGCTGCCTCCACCAGAGCTTCCCTTTTGGCCAGGTTCCTCATGGTCGCATAAACTGCCAAAGCCAAAACATTTAGCTTAACTTTCATTTGAACTAGTCTAAAGTGATTTCAACTAACAGATGGAGAACATAGTCATCATTTAAAGCTGCAGTCCGTAACTTTTTTTTGGTTAAAAATTATACGAAATCAATATTTGAGCAAGTACATAACCAGCCAGTGTTCAAAACTGTCGCCTTACTTTAGCCCGATTCACAACGGTTAGCTTAAAATAATGTTTTCTACTTTGAGTGGTATGGGTATGTTTTCGCAAGAAATTCGAGCATGGCACTGCGTCATTACGTCACGTAATGCTAATAGGCTATTGCATGTGAGGATCCTGCAGGTGGCCGATCGTTTATAGCCTTTTCTCACAGCAGCTGGAATAATTAAATGTAAAATTTTGATGACGGATTGTAATTGTGTTTATGAAACACATGTGAATGAAATTAAATCAAATTTCTAGTTTTAAATGTGCTTCTGATTACAGATAGCCTGGGATTACACAAGTATTTTAAAGACAACCAGTTCGAAGGGAGCATACTCTTAAAAATAAAGGTGCTTCAAAAGGTTCTTCAAGCAATGCCATAGAAGAACCATTTTTGGTTTTACAAAGAACCATTCAGCCAAAGGTTCTTTAAAGAACCATCTCTTTCTTACCTTTTTATAATCTGAAGAACCTTCTTTCGCCACAAAGAACCTTTTGTGAAACAGAAAGATTCTTCATACGTTAAAGGTTCTTTATGGAACCATTTAGACAAAAAGGTTCTTCTATGGCATCGTGAAGCGACTTTATTTTTAAGAGTGTAGTTTGCTTTTTGGGTTTAAAGAATTTCTTAATATGAAATTCGAATGGTATGAGAATTACAGATTAGACTGTACAGAAATTGAAATCTACATGCTAATACACACTATACTCGAAGTCACGCAATGCTGATGTTTTTAACATTAATAATTTAAGAACAAAGTATAACAATAATAATAATTTGCACGGTTTGATGTGATATGAGCTAACCGATCTTTAGATTAAATCACCATTGGTAGCGCGATTTATTATGCTTTTTTCCCTCAATTGGTCAGAACAAACGTGGCAGACTTGTTACTTGTTCAGATGACAATATCCGGTGAAAATTCTTATTTGAGTCATTATATTCAAAGACGTAGGCTAGAATCTGTGATTGCGAAGAACAGTAAAATATCCATACCGGTGCGGTGACTGACTGCCACGCATACTCTTCAGAACATTAGATTTATCCGAGCTGGAGCCGTGTCGGGGCACAACCCAGGCAAGGAAGATAATTCCCCACACAGCTGCAATTGCAAGTTTTGAAACAGAGATGGCGACATGGAGGCAAAATTTACGGACTGCAGCTTTAATGACAAATGGATTAAAGCTACTCAGCTACTTACTTTGAGCAAATCTACAAGCAAAGTTGATTTATTTAGGTGAATACACAAGAATCCTATTTTGATCTGTTTACTATTTGCAATAGTTACTATTTACTTTTCAAAGTATGATTTTTTGTGTGATTTGTAGGCCTATTAATAAACTATAGGGTACACTCTAAAAAATGCTGGGTTGTCGGTCAAATATGGACTGTTGGGTTAAAAAGCTAATTTAAAAATGTAACCAACATTTAACCCAACAGTTGGGTTAGTCCATATCTGACCCAACATTGGGTTGAAACAACCCAGCATTTTTTAGATCCTCAAACATCATTGTAATAACTAATTATGATAGCCTATTGATATATGGAAACCACAACAATTAAAAAACAAAAACATACACAAATATATTGCCCCCCCCCCCCCTTTATTTTAGATAATTGCAAGAGAGATTTCAATGATATTTTGGCCACTGAACTAGGAAATGTCCCTGGTTATCATTTCAGAAATCTGGTCACCTTATACTATGGTGTTGCTAGGGTGTTCTGGGCAGTTGCTAGAATGTTCCTAGGTGATTTGTAGAATGTTCTGGGTTGTTGCTAGGTTGATCTGTGTGGTTGCTTACTGGCAAAAGTGAAAAGAGCCTAACCTCAAGTCTATTCTCTGGTTTTTAGATATTCTTTAGGTTACGTCCCTCCTTCATTTTAAGTCTATAGAATTTTTCTTTTCTTTTCTTTTCCTTTTTTTTTTGATTGTAAAAGAAAAATTTTCCTTGCACAATTTGAGTTGAGTATAGTGTTCAGTTAAGCAGGCACCTCTAATGAAATACATTTGAACCCCCAGGCACTGTATTTAGTTGGGTTAGTTAATAGTATAAGGTTCCCGTCTTTTATGTGGACATCTGATGATTCAGTTTCTGCATACCTAAATAAATATGATTTATTAAATAAATTCATTTTATAGAATTACCAAGCTCCAGGTAAATAGAGTCAGGGAACAGTTACTACGAAAACACCAGAGTGTAAGCAAGTAACTTAATTGCCTTACATGGACAATTTCAAACTTTCTGCCCTAGCTGGAAGGATATTCAGTTATATTATTTTTGGCTACTGAGGGGGTTATGAGAAATGAACATTAAATGAAAGATTGCATGTTACAAGCATGTTCTGGGTACAATCACAATTCATAATTCTCTTGTTACTCTTTGTGCTTGGTTCCAGAGTGAAAAATATTGATGGTCATGCTTTGCAGACAACAGGAATGGGAAAATATTCACTCTTGATCTGTCTGCTAAAGCTTGATGTCTGTGTTATGGCCTTCCAGTTGTTTTTGAGGTGGGAAAAGTTACCGTATGCATTTTTAAGAGACCTCTTTGAAATATTACCCATATAATACCTCAGCGCTGTCAAAATATTATCTGATATTAACAAAGCTGAATTTCCATTCCATTTCATGCTTTTAACAAACGTGCGTGCCAGTTGCCAAGCCAATAATGTCTGTGTAAAGAACGTATAAATATAAAATAATATCATTTATTTCCCTGAAAAATATTACCGGGGTTGTTTTTGTGCTCTCAGGACTTTAAATTAATCTAGTTCTTTTCTGTTGGTTGAACACGAGGTCTTTTTTTATTTAAGATATTGAAAGCAAGGTATTTTTATTTTTTTTAGGTTCTAAAGGAATAGTTTACACAATAATGAAAATTCTGTCGTCATTTATTCATATCTATCAAAAATAAATAAATAAAATTCATTAATTACAGTAATTAATATAAATGTGTATAAATGTGTTTTCTGAAGTTTTTGAAGAAGCGTTTGTTTTTTATGTTTTGTTTTTATAATGTATTATTTTTAATTTAATTAATATTTTAAGATTAATTATCTTTCTTTTCTCCATATTTTGTTATATTTAATTTTATTTATAGATTTGCTATTTCCATTTTCTTGAAGTTGTAATGTCGTGTCTGTGTCCTTGTTTAAGCATAATTGGATTTAAAAAGCCAGAAATCATGATTAACTGATCTTTCCCTATGCAATAGCTCTCAAAACTCATTTAAAATGCAGATGCAGTGCATGGTGTCTAATTGGGTATTATGTGTCTTGCTGCACCAAATGTGAATCATATTGATTTAATAACAAAAGTTATACATCAAGTAATATCCATTGCACACTTTCCATGCTATTACAAGCAATAGAAGCAAAAAAACAAAAAAATAAATATAATAAAGAAATAAAGAAATAAAGCAAGTATCGCTATTTTTGTTGCCTTGTTTTGTTTATGTTGCTTTGGTCACATTAACCTGTATATTGAATACTGGAGTATTTTCACTATTCTGTGCAAGTGAACAAAGCAGCTGATGTTGGAATGTTCTCCAACCCCTCAAACAAGTGGCTCCTAAGAGCCCACACACCCACAGCTGCCGGTCAGACCTATGTGAACACGCTCCTGTACATGTGAGTGCGCACGCTGGGCTGGGGTGTAGCAGAAAGGCTTATTGACTCTGAAAGGGGACCTGCTTCCTGAGAGGAAAGAGTAAATAAATAAACAAAGAAATAAAGCAAGTATCGCTTTTTTTGTTGCCTTGTTTTGTTTTTGTTGCTTTGGTCACATTAACCTGTATATTGAATACTGGAGTATTTTCACTATTCTGTGCAAGTGAACAAAGCAGCTGATGTTGGAATGTTCTCCAACCCCTCAAACAAGTGGCTCCTAAGAGCCCACACACCCACAGCTGCCGGTCAGACCTATGTGAACACGCTCCTGTACATGTGAGTGCGCACGCTGGGCTGGGGTGTAGCAGAAAGGCTTATTGACTCTGAAAGGGGACCTGCTTCCTGAGAGGAAAGAGATTCCCACAGGAATACCAGTATACTGCCGCAAAGAGGAGGTACAGGGAAACGAGAGCCAGAGAGATGAAGTTCTACTCTGGACTTAGATGTTTTTCCCATGAAATCTCATTTTGGCCCACAGGAAAGGAAAATCACAAATGGATCTCTAATAACTTGTTTCTCCTAGATAGAGTGGCCCCAAAACTTATTTAGACACTTACCAGAAAATATCAGACCAAGTTTGCGATCAAAAGTCAGACATTTCAATAAATAATAATAATAATTCTTTTTCATCCCAAAAAGTTAGTATAGCTTTAACAACTGCCTCATTTCTTTATTTCTCCACAGGAATGAACATCTGAGACATCTAGAAGAAACATCTGTGACATTGTTGACACTTGAATGAGCTCTCCATTACCTCACCTAAGCTACAAAACAGAAAGCTCTTGTCATTATTACATGGGAACGCTGACATTTACACCAGGTACGCTCTTTACCAAGCCCTAATGCTGAGGATGCTGGAAAATATTTTCATTCTGCATGAACAAAAGTGGCGTTCTCTACAAAGTTCTGGGCTTTCCGCCCATGTTTTTGATCCACTTGGATTTAAGACATTCTGACAACATGGAACAATTGTGAGATTGCTTTAGGGAGTGATTCTGTTCCGGCTGGCGGAAGGATGCAAGGTCTGCTGGTTCCCCTTCAAGTCAGGCATCATTACAGACGTCCTGCAGAGGCAGAAGGGCTTTCTAGAACGTTTTCAGGTTCTCATGCAGTCACAACAGAGAACAAAGAGCTCACAAACTCCATCAAACTTAGAGAGCCATGTGGTCAAATAAAAGCACTGGATTTAACAAATGTTCACTTTTTATCACATCTTTACCAAAGACCAAGCATTACTCCATTCAAGTATCCTCTAAAAGGCTTTAAAGTGTACACTGAAATGCCATCAGACCAGAAATGACCTTTTAAGGCTTTCTAAGTCTTAGTTAATGCCTTTTTCAACAAAAATCGTGTTTGTTTGGCAAATAAGCCTCATTCTTCACTGTCTAGTCATCTAGTCTGTTTGAAAAGTCTGCCAAACATCTGGAATCGGTCACTCTACAAGTCAACCTGGCTATGTAATATCTTGATGGTGGTCATCTAAGTGCTTTTGGGTCATACATAACTGTCATGGCTGATAAATGAAGATAATAAGACCTAATTGTATCATATTAGGTCAGTTATTCACAATGTCTGCTCATAAAGTAGGTTAACTTTCAGTTTGCCATAGTAGGCGCACAAGAATGAGTTAGGGTGTCTTTTTCACATTGCTAAGTTACCTGCTGAGGAAAGTTAATTGAATATAAAATTAATTGTATCATATTAGGTCAGTTATTCACAATGTCTGCTCATAAAGTAGGTTAACTTTCAGTTTGCCATAGTAGGCGCACAAGAATGAGTTAGGGCATCTTTTTCACATTGCTAAGTTACCTGCTGAGGAAAGTTAATTGAATATAAAAAGCTGTATATTACAGTGATTTTACAGTGGTACAGTGGTAAAATTACTGTAATCCACAGATTTTTTTTAATACACTTCCATTTAAGAGTTTGGGGTCAGTAAGATTTTTTAAATGTTTTTGAATAAAGTCTCTTATGAACACCAAGGCTGTATGTATTTGTTAAAACATACAGTAAAAACAGTAATATTGTTGAATATTATTACAATTTAAAAGAACTGTTTTCTATTTGAATATGTCATTTATTAATTTAATGCATTCTTGCTGAATAAAACTTAAAAAAAATTCATTTTAAATATTGAAAAAATATTTTGATATCAAGACTGACTTGTGGCTTTTGAGTCTGAACTATCCATTTTATAATAAGCCTACATGTTTTGTTCTTGTGTGGTATTCAGGAAGAAGAAATGTAGAGGAAAATCACCAAGGCTGTATGTATTTGTTAAAACATACAGTAAAAACAGTAATATTGTTGAATATTATTACAATTTAAAAGAACTGTTTTCTATTTGAATATGTAATTTATTAATTTAATGCATTCTTGCTGAATAAAACTTTAAAAAAAATTAATTTTAAATATTGAAAAAATATTTTGATATTAAGACTGACTTGTGGCTTTTGAGTCTGAACTATCCATTTTATAATAAGCCTACATGTTTTGTTCTTGTGTGGTATTCAGGAAGAAGAAATGTAGAGGAAAAATTCTGGGTTCGTGTTGTCAAACATGGCAAATCCTTCGAATCATTTATAGTAATCCATTTCTTAACCTCTTTGCAAAGTCTGTCTACTCTGCCGTGCTTTAACTTGACACACTAATTGGCTCACATTTGGCCCCTGAACACACAAGTCCCTGGGAAAAATGAGTACAGACATATTTTTCATACTTTTCTCATCTTCTTTGCCCAGGCACTGGCCTCTCGGTCCTTAAAGGGCCCTTCTCAGAGCTGTAAATGAGCTGTCAATCACAGGCCAGATCCTTTCACTGATTGGAGCAGATGGCCAATCGGGGTGGAATGATGGGAGAGTGGTGATATATTAGACAAATGCTCTGCCAAAATAAACGGACAGAGGTTTCTTTATGCTCAGAGGGAGCAGCATAGGGAGACTGTCGATGCGCCACGTACACATGCCCAAAGTTTAAGCTTAAGCCACTCGTAGAGTTTAATTTTAAGCAGGAAGGCAAAGCTGAAAGAAATTTCCTTTTTATGGTATTGAATACAATCCTTCCTGTTACATAAGAGGTGTGAAGAACGGATATAGATTGAAGAATAGGTCCCTTCATATCTCTTGTCTCTGAGCGAATTGAAAATAAATTCCGGGGGCTTGTTGGCAATGGTGGACACATGATAAAGATTAGTTGATATGCCGATGTGCCGGTCCCTCTCACGCATATTTGCTTTAGTAATTAGGAGGAGGAAACAAGCCAAAGACCTCTAAGACCCTTCAAAAATGCACACACACAGTTTCACACTTTTCAGCACAATTTATGGGGTATGTTCTAAGCTTTCATCCCTTGAAGATGATCTTGGATGTGGCAGCGGTGCTGTATAATAGCCGCTTTGTGTAAAGTTATGTGCAGCGTTATGTAAAAGATACCAGAAGCAGTAAAGCCGAGTAATAGAGGACATAATAATATCAATTACATAAATGCATTAATGATAATTAGATACAAGCCATACTCATAATCTAATTACACGCCAAATACGGTAGTACTGGTGTTCGTTATAGTTTAAAGTGGTGGGATTGAAAACTCTGTGCACAGTCACAAATGAATAAGAATAGTTTAAAAGTGCTGAATGTTTATACCCATATGAAAAGTTTTTTTTTCTTTTTCTGCTATATGTCTTATATTTGTTAAATTGGACAGTCATATACAATACCATTCAAATTTTTGCGGTCAGTCTTTTTTCGAAAAATTAATGCATTTATTCAATAAGGATGCATTAAATTGATCGAAAGTTAAAGTAAAGACATTTATAATGTTACAAAAAAATTATATCATGAATAAATGCTTTTCTCTTGAACTCATTAAAATAAAAATCATAAATCGTGTTTTGAAGTCTTACGCTACTTACCAAGGCTGCATTTATATGATCAAAAATACAGTAAAAACAGTAAGGTTATAAAATATTATTTTCAGTATCATTCAAATCTCTGCAGGAAAGTGGCCTGGAAGGGCCAAGTTTGCCCATCACTGCTTTAAAACCACATTCACAAAGCATGTTATATTCTAACTCAAATAGCTTAAGATTCCTTTTTAATGCGTTTGAACTGTTGAGGAGTAACAAATAAAAGTAGCAATTTACCAGCTTAATTGTCTGACCAGGGAACACTTCCCATAACCCCCGATGTACTTGTTACACCGTAAGAAGAATCCAGACCAGATGGTGGATCAGCACCTACACTCTTAAAAATAAAGGTGCTTCAAAAGGTTCTTCAAGCGATGCCATAGAAGAACCATTTTTGGGTCCACAAATAACCATTCAGTCAAAGGTTCTTTAAAGAACCATCTCTTTCTTACCTTTTTGTAATCTGAAGAACCTTCTTTTGCCACAAATAACCTTTTGTGAAACAGAAAGGTTCTTCAGATGTTAAAGGTTCTTTATGGAACCATTTAGACAAAAAGGTTCTTCTATGGCATCGTGAAGCACCTTTATTTTTAAGAGTGTAGAGACGACCTCTACAGCCCTGAATGTCAGTGGAGACCATGTCAACTAGATGAGCCCTAGAGACAGATCCCCTGCGAAGACCTCGTCAACTAGACCAACTAGACCATCGACCACTAGAACCAGACGAGTCCTCTGCACAATCTAACTTGTGTTGCAGCCTGGAATTAAACCACACCATGCTGGTTTTGTCTGGCCAGAGGAGAACTGGCCCCCCAACTGAGAGTTTTTCTTTTCTCCATTTCTGTCACCGATGGAGTTTTGGTTCCTTGCCACTGTCACCTTTGGCTTGCTTAGTTTGGGACACTTAATTTCTGGCAATATTGTCAGCTTGATTGCACAGACACTATTTGAAGAGAACTTAACTGAGCTGGATGATGGCATCACTGAATCAACAATGAACTCACTTAAACTGAAAAACTGACTGTTTACTATTTGTCCTCCACACTATTTTCCTGTTTGGCACTGTAAAGCTGCTTTGACACAATCTGTATTGTATAAAGCGCTATATAAATAAAGGTGACTTGACTTGACAGTAGCTTTTATTAGTAGTTTTATTAATAAGCTGCATTATAAATAAGCTATTAACAAAACAAAAATAATATTTCTATGAACTGAAAAAAATATTTGAGCTCTCCATATGATACATATGGTTACATAATGCAACTATATTTTCAATTGAATTACATATGAAGGTGTTTTATTATTAGTTGGATTTTTGAGATCTTTGTTGTTTTTTTTCACAACAGGTTTTGTTTGTATGTATTATAACTATAATTATCTACTTGGTAGGGTGGCTTGATTGTCATTTAATTTTAGCTTGCCAAACTATAAGCTTCTCATGATTTAAAGTAGCTGCCTTAGCACTGCACCAAAATATGATAAATGCTAACCTGAACATTGTCTCAGCCTGCATGTTACCAAACCAGACCTTTAAGTGTGGACTGAAGTTTTCTCCGTGAAGGTCCAACATGGCCACATGTCCTCCTCCGTTCAACTAAATTACCAAGGACACATGTTAGTGTTGTTTAGGTAAGTAACCCTAATTTTTTTTAACATAGGGCTTAAATTCATATTAAATATTGAAGAGATGAAATGAAGGAACATAACTGCTGGCTTGATTTCTGACCTCTAGTCCATTGATGACAGGTACAGGGCTGATGGTGGTCGGGTGACTGGTGAGATTCTCACTGAAGGTGTATTCAACCACCTCCGTTCCAATGATGGTCCAGCAGGAGCCATCATTCAGTAACGCCTTATTACTTTCTTTAGGACACGGAGAGGCCTGTAAGTTTGGAATGACATGGGGGTGAGTAAATGATGACAGTTTTCATTTCAGATTGAACTATTGTTCATATTTAACTGTCACTGCCTGTGTTCACCTGGAACTGTATGATTTTTTCATTAGACAGGCAAAGGTACATATGGTTACTGTCTCTGAACTGGAAAGCACATTTATGAAGCTGAGACACAGGCTCATCCACGTCTAGACATGCATGCTGCTTGTTCACTTTACGTATTACCTTCAAGGAAATAAAACAGAATCAGGTAACTATTCACACAGCTGACCATTTTGTCCTTTTTTACATTTTACATCCCCTTAAAGGAATAGTTCACCCTTTTTCACTGGAGGAAGCGTTATTATATATTATGGACTCATATTTTGGCCAGAAGCAACTGTTTGACATTAAAACCATCTTAATTATGGATTTTTTTTCCTAAAACATGCAGCTTTTGGCTTCATAAGACATTAACTGATGGACTGGAGTGGTGTGGATTACTTGTGGATTATTGTGATGTTTTTATCAGCTGTTTGGACTCTCATTCTGACGGCACCCATTCACTGCAGAGGTGAGCAAGTGATGTGATGCTAAATTTCTCCAAATCTGTTCTGATGAAGAAACAAACTCATTTTGGATGGCCTGAGAGTGAGTAAATATTTAGCTAATTTGCATTTTTGAGTGAACTATTCCTTTAATAAAGAGCAACAGTGAGCATCTTCTTCTATAGCATTGTTTGCACAAAAAAAAAAACCTTTTGGAACGTTTATTTTTAAGTGTAATTGTAGAAAATGCTTTACATTTTTGTTCCCAGACTTCTGAAATCTGATACGAGCAGACTTAAAATAGCCATAAAAAAACCATTCATCGCCCTTCTATCATGCATCTGGTCCCTCGCAGCACCTGTGTGCTGCACAATATGCCTGATTGTTCACGCTCCTCCGACACTGCTGCATGGCGATCAGAAGTCCTGCTGCATGAGGGCTTCAAATACACGCTTGCAGACCAAAACAAACCAGTCAGCAAATTCAAACTAAAACAGCATCGTGAAGGTCTATTCTGTTTACTAGTCTGCTAAATGTGGTGTTTAAACATCGTCCTTGACATTTTGATCAAGTGCTTTATCAGCAACTTGTAACGCAGGTTGGTAGCAGAGCGCCTTCCAAAAAACACCACAGGGATGGAAATTTGTACAGAATAAACTTCAGAGACATGGGTGAACAAATATAGATCAACTTGCAGATTCAATTCAGAAAGTTTTTTTTTTTTTATAAAAAACTGCATGCAGTTTTGTTTGGCGTTGCTAATGAAACATAAATTACACATTTTACCTTAACTTCAACTTGGATATCTTTAGAAAAGGTGATTTGGCTGATTGAGAATCATGTAATAGAAACAAAATCAGTTTTATATTTGCATACTGTACCATTGGTGGCAGTGCCACTCCTGAGTCAGTGCATACCAGCTGAACCACACAACCGTAACAGATGTAGCTGTCACACACAGTGTACTCACTATGAGCGGCTTGCGTCTCCTCCACTATGAAGAAACAGAGTGAGTATTAGGCTATAGCACTGTAGGGGATGAGAAAGAAAAATAGACTTCACTCAGATTCGGCCTTGAGTGCCGTATAGGGGTTAAACCCATTTATGCTATGTTTATTCCAGCTGTTGAGCACATGTTGCTGACATTTACAATTGGAACTTTTAGAATTTCAGCGTTTTTTACTGATTTGAACTGATTTTACTCTCATATTGCAGTGAGGCGCTAAAGGTGTTTGTGAGAGTTTATTTACACTGGACATCCAGCATAGAGTATGGACCGATTTGGCCAGTTGTTTCTAGACTTGTTTGGATTTCTTGTGTTTATTTATCTACTGTAGTGAATGGTCAATTAGTCACTAGAGTGATGGGCCAACAGCATACGCATTGGATGGAAAAACTTCCACAAAAGGAGCTTTGCACCTAGTGAGAAATAGTTTTTTTTCCTCTGCACATGAATGCGTAATTTGCATGCAATTATTACTAAATGAGTCCCAATGTTAACCTTGTATGAATGTTAGGTAACACTTTATAATAAGGTCTCATTTGTTAATATGAGTTAATGCATTAACTAACAATGATCAATTTAGTTTTACATCATTTATTAATCTTTGTTAATATTAGTTAATAAAAATGTTCATGTTAGTTGACAGTGCATTAACTAATGTTAACAAATACAACATTTGAACTTAATAATGTATTTGTACATGCTGAAATGAGAATAAACTAAGATTATTAAATGCTGTTGAAGTATTGTTCATTGTTAGTTTAAATATGTAGTTAACTAATGGACTGAAACTGAAGTATTGGACTAAAATAACTACTGTGAAACTATTTTGTAAATCCTTTTTGTAAATTGTTACCAAATGTCACCTAAAAACAGTAACCCAGGATTTAAAAATATATAGTGTGAAATCTTGAAATCTGTCTACCCAGGATTCATTACTAACCGGGGTGAAGTATCAGTTTTCCAATGTGAAAAGCTCATAGTTTATAGTTTTGATCACTTAAAAGAACTTTTTTTAAAATAGTTTTTTTTTTCAGTTGTTTGTATGAGGATTAAGATAAAGAGGAATAAAGGCAGAATAACACTGGCAGACAAAAAGCAATGGATCTCAAACCTAAAGTGACAGTGAAGGCCGTCCACTGTCTCGCGCTGGCGACAAAAGCCCCATCTTCCACCGCCAGGTAACGCGTACTGACCGTCTGTGACCGCAAGCGGTTAAACAATGATACTTTTGAGCCTGAAGAAATACACACTGCAGAAACAAACACAAACTTTTTAGAAAGTGGCAACAGATTTTTTTTGAACCAATAGGCAAGCAAAAGAAACGCCATAATAATTTAAACCCTCACTGATACCTAAACATGCACATTCAGACCGACAAGCAGACAGCAAACACAAATGACGGATATACTGTGACTAATGCCAGTCTGCTCTTTTTCTTAATCTTTGTCTCATTGTCTGTCTCTCTCCCACAGAACAGTGAGGAATTCAACGTCACTTGACAGCTGCTCTCAGATGTCAAGCGCCTCTTTCTTCCCCAGAAGCTCTCTGTGGGTCCAACAGTCAATGTCAACAGAAGATGCCCTCTTAGTGTGTGCTTTAGGATCAGAAGGTTAGAGGTCAAATGTCTGACTCCTATGGCAATGGCTGCCGGGTGACACCAGTTAGTGGCTTGACCCCGCTTCTCATACACAAAGACACACCAACACGCTTACCCAAACTTACAGGAGTTCAGTTTCTACACCGGTTGACCCTTTTACGTAACGGCACTTAGTCAGAGTAGACGTCATATTTAATTTGATGAAAATGAAGGATGACAAATCCCTGTTGGCTTTTGGTTGACTTAAAATTGTAAAAACTTTTTAAGTACTGAATGTCTATTACTTGCGCAACAATTAAATATGGACACAGACACACACACATACACACACGCACAGACTCACGGTCAGCGTTTTTCATGGACTGCCTCTTCTGTGATGGTTTAGAGATGACTTTAATGAGTCTGCTGTTGAATGTGCCGATTTCTTGCCCTCCACTGTGAAACAGGTGAAGCAGCAGGCGAAAGTGCTTTCGTTTGTCCGTATCTGAGATATACAAGGTTTTAGCGCAGGCAAACATCTGAAAAAAAAGACATAAGTGAGTACATTTTTAACATTTACAAAAGTTCACAAGGTTGTGGTTGGTACAAATTTTTTTTTTGAAAGAAGAATGCTCACCAAGGCTCCAATTATTTGATCAAAAATACAGTAAAAACTGTAATATTGTGAAATGTTTACAATTTAAAATAACCATTTTCTATAGTTGAATATATTGTAAAATGTAATTTATTGCTGTGATGCGCAGCTGAATTTTCAGCATCATTACTCCAGTCTTCAGTGTCACATGATCCTTCAGAAATCATTCTAATATGCTGATTTGCTGCTCAAGAAAACAGTTGTGCTGCTTAATATTTATTATGCTACATTTTTAGACATTCTTTGATTTAAAAAAAGTTCAAAAGAAGAGAATTAACTTGAAATGGTAATCATGCTGATTCATTTCTTACTGACCCCAAACTTCTGAATGGCAGTGTAATTGTCAATTGTATCTAAAGCAATAACATTAACATCAAAACAGCTCAGATCATTTGCTCTTGGAAGAAATATTGTTATACATGCAAGTTTATTTTGAGATCTTTTGATTGCATCTTGGTAAATCTGAGCACAGTTTGAGACATTTTTGAGATCTCATCTGAAGCGGAGAACGTGTGTTTTTCCCTGCAACATAAATTTGACAAGGAAATAACTTTATCAGAAGTTTGCTCTCCATTTAATCTCATTGCTGTTTTGGTGATATATTCAAGAGATCTTATTTGTGAGTATTATTTTCTGTGGTCAGGAAGTTTAAAGATCATTCTTCTTCATGTTCATCCATCTGCCCTCCTTACATAAACCTGGTTGTAACACTAGTAGAATAAACATATGATCCCATCTCCAAATCCATCTGTACACACAGCAGTCATGTTCTCTCATAAACCCGACAGACTCTCTCCTCTTTGATCGCTGGGTTTCGGCAATGTCTCACCCTCCTGTCTGTCTGCTCCTCAAAGCTCAGCTTGAATCTGTCTGTCCGTGGATCAGCGGAGCTGTCCAGACCCATGTAACCGAAAAGCCAACAACTGAACTCTCCTAGACCTGATGCTGTGTGAACACAAATGATAAAATTACAGTGAATTACAAGGGTAAGATTGTTTCACAATGTTCTCTCACTACTCACTGACCTTTAAGTTGCTCCTGTCTGAGTTTCCATCCGTGTCCACTGAGATACACGCAAGGAGGCGGACAGAAAAACCTATGAAAATGCACAAAACTTATTTTTGGATATGAGACATGAAGAAAGAGGGTGTGCAATAGTTTTACTTCTTGTAAATGATCCAGTAAGTGATAAAATACATCTAAAACATTGAGGAAAATACATTTAAAACAAGTTTTTTTATTTTATTTAGCGCTTCACAATACAGATTACTTCAAAGCAGCTTCACATTAATAAACAGGAAAATAACAGTGTTATTGTTGTAAAATTCATCAATTATGAAACAAATCCAACAGTAAAGCATCTCTACAGATGACGAGTATCATTCAGCTCAATTTAATATTTAGTTCAATAACTGTCAATGAGTTCATTTATTAGTTTAATTAAGCTATTCGAAGCTGTACAGAAGGCAAGCTCATTAGTCAGTTCAGTGATGATTTATTTCATAGTTGCAAAGTTAATGTCATTATCCAGTTGAATTCATTTTTTTAAAAAATCTAAAAGCTTGGTTTCCAGCTATTCATTATCTGGTCCAAGCTGGTTGACCAGTTGGTGGAGACCTGGTTGAATGGGTAGTCTGTCTTTATTAAGCTGTTTAGACCTGGTAGACCATCTGCTAACAAACCAGCTTCCCAGTTCCAAAACCCAGTTTAAGCTGGTCTGATGTGGTTTTTCCAACAAGATTCAGACATTTTCTTATCAGTTTACATTTTTCAGTAAATTCTGTATGCATGTATATGCATGTATTTTTCACTGTTGGAAATGTAAGTGCATACAGTAAATGAAAATCATTTTTACCTCTTCTCATTGCCGTAAGACTTCTGAGCAACTTTGGCATGTAAGATGATCACTGATTGGTCAGGTCTGAATTGAAGGTATTGCCTCACTGAATCTCTGGTTACTTTTGGCAACGGGGAGAAATTCTGATCCTCCCTAGTAATGCACAAAAATATTTATTTTAAACTTAGTGTTACAAAATGGTAAAAGGGTGGTAAATCAAAATGCATCCTCTCCAAACTCATGCAGTTTACCCTTTCAAGTAAACTAGCTGTGCATTTCTCAAAGATCCAATCGTGGAATAAGTCCTTTCCGGTTTCGAAATAAATATTGATATTATTTCATAAAGTAGGGCCATTAACAGCCTTCTCGGCTGTCCTTTATGTATGTGGTGGTCTTACAGCGCTTTTTGACATTAACCATAGAAACAAGCAGCATTTATGATTCAGTAATAGATGTGAGTTATGATAATAGATATTCTGAATACAAGGCATTTTTTTCTGTGGGTAGTTTGAATGTGTAGACTGCAGATGAAGAGGACAGTAACTTTCCAATTATTAAAAAAAATTTTTTTTATAGAGCTAGAAAATGTGATACATTTAGGGCAAAATATTTCAAAATAAATCCTTTTTATCCCAATTTCCTTTTTAAATCATTTTAGGATAAATGCCAATGGCACAGAAGGGGAGCCTTATGTGTAAAAATAAGAAAACATGTCCCTTTGTGTTCCTCAAAAGAACTAAGATCTCATGGGTTTGGAATGACATGCTGGTGGTGAGTAAATAATGACATGATTTTAATTTTTTGGGTCAAGCACAACTCTCTATTCTATTCATCAAAGAATCCTGAAAACAAAAAAGTATCACAGTTCAGTAAGCAGCACAATTGGTTTCAACACTGATGATAATAAGAAATGTTTTTGAGCAGAAAACCATATTAGAATGATTTCTGAAGGATCATGTAACACTGAAGACTGGAGTAATGATGCTGAAAATAAAATTTTTTGGGTCAAGCACAACTCTCTATTCTATTCATCAAAGAATCCTGAAAACAAAAAGTATCACAGTTCAGTAAGCAGCACAATTGGTTTCAACACTGATGATAATAAGAAATGTTTTTGAGCAGAAAACCATATTAGAATGATTTCTGAAGGATCATGTAACACTGAAGACTGGAGTAATGATGCTGAAAATACAGCTTTGACATCACAGGAATAAATTATATTACTATATTTTTGATCAAGTAATAGCAGCCTTGATAAACATGAAACACTTCTTTCAAAAACAGTAAAAACGTATTAACAGAACTCAATACTTTGAACTTAATATGATCTGTTCGCAGTTTCTCATTTTCAATGTTTGACTTTTAAATGGCTAATTTTATTGCTTACTCAATTCGAAACAGCTTGGGAGTTATAATTCCTCTTATTAAGACCCCAAGGATATAAATGTGATATTTCCCAGCAGAGTGAAGTGCTTTAATTGAAACTTGCGTCATTCCCCAGGCTTAGGATGTTTCAGTCAGTCTGCCTGGGTTTTATTTGAGGCCTTCCCAGGAGGATACAGGGTCAAAGGGTCACTGATGTTATTTCCCACTTTGAGCACATTAGGATGAAGGTCACATTTGATCCCAGTGTTTGCCTTTTTTTTTGTTTTTATTGTTACACACAATACTTATAATACATTATATGGGTAGTTGACATGAAGAATCATGCAGTTTAACATGCTGTACTTTAAAACTATTTTAACAATGTTTTTTTCTAATTCCATTATCACCCTTACGAAAAAGAAGTTTATTCAAGTGTGCTATTAGTATACATCTTTTAAACTAAAAATAGGAAAGTATACTTTTAGTCTACTTTTTATGTACTTCTCAGAAATGGGCTTTATGTACTTCTCAGAAATATACTTAAAATGACATTTAAGTATACTTGACTTATTTAAAGGACGATCTAAAATTCACTTTACCTTCATATAAACTGCACTCCAATAAGTTCTGAAAGAGTTGTATGCCTACTATCTTTATTATAGCCCGTATTAATATTTCATAGGAAGCCTATAAAGAAACTAGCATGTAAATGAAATTCAGACTGAAGTCAGTTCTGTTCTCACTGGCACTTCAAGAGCTCGTGCAGCAATCGTGGACTAAAGCAGGGAATGTCTGTAGGCTCACTGAAAGAAAGCGTAAATGTTCTCTCTCCTACTGCAACCCCCCAATGAAATCCTGCCTGCTCTTCCCATTTCAGACGTGGGTGGGATCTACATTTTAAACGTGCTCTGTAGATTTAATACCTGGCCAATGTCTTGACTGTTCACTCTATGCTTGAATAATCGTCTGGAGAGGTTACTACTCACCTTAAGGAACTGTTTGAATCTTTTAAGGCTTACTTAACCACTGCCGCGTCATTTTGTCGTATTTTTGGATACCGTCGCGCACTTCTACTGGAGAGATTCTACCTGTGTCATTACCTGAGGTGAGTGAAGCACGCGTCTGATGTGTGCAGGTGAGACACTTCTGTCGAGTCCACAATGGCCAAGCCTGGAAAATTAAGAGAGAGAAAAAAATCATCGTTGCTTGCGATTTAATTGTTTTATTGAGTTGGAAATGGGACAAAAATGAAACTTTGTTTGACGACCTGGACGGTGACCTTCTAAAAAAAAAAATAAAAATAAATAAAATGACACAAAATGTTTTAAATAGCAGCTAATGTGAGATGGTTAAACATACTGAATGTGAGAAATATGGTAAATGTGCTTAGTTAAGCATGTTCGTGCTATTTTTAAACGATGTTTTCAGGCTCCCTCAAAAAAAAAAAACCCGTACTTTTCATAAAAATACTGCACATTAAATAATATACATGTTATTCAAACTATATTTAAAAAAATATTTATAATACAATGTTTTTTTTCGTTATAAAATGCAATAGAAAATGCATGGTCTCTCAAATAATCAGTTAATTGTTTTTATATAGGCAAATTATGAGTATGATGACATAAATTTGGATATAAATGTCTGGCACGAGATTTAATTAAAATACTTTTTTATTAGGCTAATATTTAATATGTATATGTATGCTATTTTTAAATGTTAGCCTATGGGGCTTTCAAAATAATGTTGTGAGCACATCACGTGGTCTTTTTATACCCGCGAAAAGTGCATTTGTTTAAAATGGCATATTGACATACTATTTCTGCGCTATGTATCGTGCACAGTATGTCATTTTTCTGTATCCTTAAAATATCATAGTATGTAGCATAC
The DNA here is from genome assembly GCF_001515645.1 of Sinocyclocheilus grahami. Lineage (NCBI taxonomy): Eukaryota > Metazoa > Chordata > Actinopteri > Cypriniformes > Cyprinidae > Sinocyclocheilus > Sinocyclocheilus grahami. The sequence goes on from NW_015505273.1 coordinate 266,085, forward strand.
AACCAAAGCACACTGTGTAAAACTGTCACCCATAATGCAGTACTCCCAAATTGGCTTTCCTTTTTAAGTATAGTGAATGAGGCACAAGCTGTCAGCTGCAATTTTTTTTCTTTTTTTATTAATTAATTTTTTTATCAGAAAGCAAAACATGCAGCAACCACAATATCACTGGACAATGCAGCATAGTTACTAATGTTTGAAAACTATTCTTTGCTATAAAAGCAATTCTTGTATAAAAACAATATTTTTTTTACTTTTTAGCATTCTATTAAAGGGGTCATATGATCCTTTTTTTAAAGATAATTACTTTGTGTATTTGGTGTAACAGAATATGTTGACATGCTTTAATGTTCAAAAAACACATTATTTGTATCTAATTTTACATTTTCCCATCCATTTTTTTCTCCTAATTTTTAATGCTCAGAGATTGATGAAACCTGTGATGAACAAGATCATATTTTACCCCAAAGCCAAAAATAAAAATCTACTTTGCTTAAAGAATACGAGAAAGCTTATTTAGTACTATTTTATTAGCTCTTTGCATTTCATGCTAATTAATTCTATGTTCTTTAAATTGTAATGGTAGTTTTTATTGTAATGCCTTTAAATTATGCTGATAAAAGATTTATGCTGGGAATCAGATATTTATTTTAATGCTTTAAACTAATGAGAATTTGAGATTTTTCTTATTTATTTTTAATAAATATCTACAAATACTATATAATAAATATTATATCATATAAATTACATATACATATTCTTTTATTTGACTTATTTTATATTTTAACTGCTTAATTGTCAGGTAAATGTTGGAATATTACTAATTTTAAAGATCCTAAAACAGCTTTTTTATTCAAAATAAGATTTTTTTTTGGAGAACATCGTTCTCTTTTATTAATTGTATTTATTTTTATACAAATATTATATAATAAATATTTCAAGGTCTAAAAAAATTAATATTTTATTTATTTTAATGATGAACTAAAACGGTCAGGAGAGTGATGGCACATTGCACAAAGATCATTAAATAGACTTTCTAATGCAAAATATTATTTATTTATTTTTTAAATAATGTCTACCATTGTTTGCATGGTTCTCCTTTATTTATTTTTCACTCAATCTCAATAAATATATAATTCATATTATATAATATAAATAAAAAGTTATGTTTGTTTAAAATAATGCTTACCATTGTCAACATGATTACCTTTTATTATTTGTATTCATTTTTAATTAATGAATAAAATATTATGTAATAAATATGAATTCATATTATATAACATAAAAATACATTTAATTTATTTTGTTTACAAAAAACACATCATTGTTAGCATGCTTATCTTTTATTAGTTTTATTCATTTTTACTAAATAAAAAACATTATTTTATAAATATTATATAATATAAATAAAAAATTCATTTATTTAATTTGCTTAAAACAATGGCCACCATTGTTACCATATTTCTTGTACTGACCTGTTTCTCTATCTCCTTTCCTTTGGTCCTGCATGGTGTTCAGGTATACATCAGCCACTTTGAAAACTTCCTAAACTCTTCTATAGCGCCAGACACTCCACTGTTATTCATGCCAACTGGTTTTATTTTATTCTGTCCTTTTGCAATAGTGTAACTGTCAGAGCTCTGTTGTAAGAAGACGTCTCCATCTCCATTTCCAATAACTGTGTTATCAGCCTAGGAGTATTTGTAAATCTATATTTGTGTTTGTTTTCATAGATAGTCACCTGTACTCAGGTGCTGAATTCTCACGCCTCCCTTCACGTGGCAAGCAGTAACTGATACAAGTGAACACAGAATGAAGCGTAAAGTCCAAATAGAAATGAATGCGGGGGACATTTAGTACAAATGTTGCTTAATTTGTGGGTAAAACATGGACACCAAACCTATCTGGCTTTTAAGTTATGACCATGAATAACAAGCAAACAGGAATCATGGCTGAAGAGGATAAGTGATTTTACACAAGTCGGTAGTGAATTTGCATCTTTTCCAGATGCAGGGCCTGAAATTGTAAAAAATGGGGTGTATGTGTTCATTAAATCAGCAAACCCCCTTTACAAGGGACTGCATGCTCTTCAAAGCCAGTTAAATGGAAATGATTTATCAGTAAAATATCAGTACATGCAAATGGACTGGAATAACAGCTCCTCTTTATATGTCTGCTAGACGTAGTCCATAATATAATGTTGTTAAATATGACATTGGCTGCCATCCATAAGCCAATAAAGATGCTCTATTCTCTGTAAACATTAAAGGACCTCTTAAATTTTATGAATCTGCTTATACGATGAGTGTGACCATTCAGTGTGGAAATAATCAAAGCTGAGTTAAGGGCCTCGGCAGCTCGTGCGCACTCACTCAAAGCCTAATGTACACATATAGCACAGAGGGCTTCATTATATTAGCACACAAGGGACTGAAGTCTGCCGTTAACCTGGATGCCACTGAAACCGACGGTCATGGCTTAGAGAAACCACAAACCAGCACTGGTCATAGAGGTCACTTCAAATCTCATGCTGAGAGAAGTAGAGTAGTACATACACTGTAAAAAATGACCGTGAATTTAATGGTAAAAGACTGTAAAAATGCTACTATAAAATCCTGTTAAATGGTTAACGGTAAATTCCCCTACTATATACAGTGAAAAACTGTATTGGACATTGCATGCATTGGACATAAATTTTACGGTAGTTTACCGTTTTTCGAAGTGAAAAAGAATATATAATTTACAGTGAATAACCGTAAATTGACATTCCCAGAATTCCCTGCGTTACATTTCAAATTTGATGTTTTTTTGTTGAAATAACTATGTTTCTTCTTAGTTTTTTCAGTTAATGAAATTACGGTATTTAACTGTAAATTTAAGTTAAAACCGTAAAACCTAAAACGCTACTGTATTTTTTATGGTAAAATTCCGGCAACCACAGCTGCCGGTTTTTTACCGTAAATTATACGGAATTATTTTTAGTGTAGGGATGCATGTGTGACATCTTTTTCATTTTTGAATTTGAAAGAGGTTAATTCACCCTGAAATGAACATTCTGTCGTTATTTGCTTACCCATGTTATGTTTCAAATCTGTTTGATTTTTATCTTCCAGATCGACCAAAAATGACAAAAAAGCACCATAAAATAGAGGATTTAATACTATATTCCAAGTCTTTTGAAGCCATACTATAGAAAAACAGACCAAAATTATTGCATTTTACATCTCTTGTGTTTCTGTATATATTTAATTATATGTCAGTGATGCTGACCTCCTTTGGTTGCGTTCACAATGAGGCAAGTCTGAATATGTATTAGTGCACATTTTTTGGCAAACACGTTAACAATTGAGAGTGTTCACATCAAAAGTGTAACGTATATTATGGTTGAAAAAGTTTGGGGTTGGTAAGATTTTTTTATGTTCCAATGCTACATTTATTTGATGAAACTTACAGTAAAAACAGTAAAATTGAGAAATATAATTACAATTTAAATAACTATTTTCTATTTTAATATATTTTAAATTGTAATGTATTTATTTAATTACTCAAGTCTTCAGTGTCACATGATCCTTCAGAAATCATTCTAATATGCTGATTTGCTGCTCAAGAAACATTTCTTATTATTGTCAATGTTTAAAACAGTTGTGTTGCTTTATATGTTATAGAAACTGTGAATTATTTGAAATAGAAATCTTTTATAACATAAATGTCCTTACTGCCACTTTTGATCAGTTTAATGCATTCCCAGTTTAATGGGTTAAATTGGGGTCTATCCTTGTGTTAAGCTTACATTTCACCTCAGAAGTTGCAAATATATTTGCAATATAGTGGATATGTCATATAGACAACTTTTATTGTACCTTTTGCGGCGTGAAATGACATGAGCGTAGGTAAATGATGACAGAATTTTGAATTAATTATGCCTGTAAGCATATCAGCTTCAACTGCAACGTGTATACAGCTGAAATAATTGAATAGCAGATAGAAAAGCAGCACAGCACTAATCTGTCTGGCTGTTTATCTGCTGAGTTCAAAGACATTAAAAATTCATGCCAAACCATGACACACTCCTCCATCCTGTAGCCCTCTGATAGTGATAACCTTATCAGGCCTTTGGAGAAGCAAATCCTCTTGTGAAAGTCAAAGTGACAGACAGCACGCCGTTTACAATGCCAATGTCCCAGACGCTGTTATTTTCCAGCAATTACTTCACACAGCATTTGAACTCGGTGCCTCTGGTGATGTGATCGGCCCAAAAGTCTATGAACTCTTCCATGTTAATGGCCTGTTTAGAGCTGCTGCTGTGGACCATCTGTTTGGTGTCGCCATTTTATTGCGAGCTCAGACTGGAATGTATGGCTGCCTTTAAATCACAGATTTCCCTTGACCTGCAATTTTTCTCTTTCTTTCTCTTCTCCAGCTACAGCCATTGGGATTTTTGCGGCAAGATTGTCCTTTGTCGACGAAACATGACACGTGCGTTGGTGTACATTGGTGTGCTAATAGCCATAATGGCTGCGACGGAAGCAAGGCCTAAATCAGGTTGGTTAAACCGCCGTCATAACACTAATAAATCAATCTTGGCAGTAAGGGAAGTAGACTCTACTTCAGAGTCTGTCGATTACACTAAGCATTTAGTGGTGGCACAATTGTGTTGTTATTGGCAAACCAGGCGACCACCGAAGATTTGTTTTTTTTATCAACTACTAGATCTGTAGTTCTCAACTGCTTCAGGATTCAGATTATACATGCAAATCTAAACCAAAATGTTATATAAGCATGAACTACATAGGCCCAATATGCAAAATTATTCATATGAGATGGGGCTGAAAAAGAAAATTGACTTCACATTTTGAGTGTTAGGTTTCTAAATGTCTCTTGAGTTTCAATGGTTTTGTGAATGGTTTTCAGATGCATTTTATTTGCATCTGTAACACTGTTAGAACAGATCTGTACCATTTTTGGTTTGGTAATACCAACGATTGCATTGAAATATGCCAAATTGTCCTCTTCATTAAGATTTGAGTGGTCTGTTTTAAAATTTTAGCTTCCATGTCTGTTGTGAGGTTTTCAACACTTTCAAATATCAATGAAACATGGCACTTATTTTGGAAAACACTGTACACTTATAAAAAATAAAGGTTCCAGGAGTTGTTTTTGCAGAAATGCCATAGAAGAAAAATTTTTGGTTTCCAAAGAACCTTTCAGTGAAAAGTTATTTTTCTTAGTGTGAAGAACATTTTAATAATATAAAGAACCTTTGTGCGACTGAAAAGTTTCATGGATGTTAAAGGTTCTCCAAAGAACCATCTATGCCTGTAAAGAACCTTCATTTATGATAGTGTAAGAACCATTATTTGGTTCTCAAAGGACTTTTCATTAAACAGTTCTTAAAAGAAGTTCGTTTTGAACAACATTTTAAATAATCTGCAGAACCTTTTTCCACTATAAAGAAACTTTTGTGCAAGTTTCCATGGATGTTAAAGGTTCTTTATGGAACCATCAATGCCAGTAAAGAACCTAGTGTTCTTATTTACTTGTAGCTTTAGACTGAATCGGTATTGTCATTGTATGTTTTTCCATTTTTTTACAGCTGAACCGAAGTGTAAATCTGGCCCAGTCGACCTTGTGTTCATCATTGATGGCTCCCGCAGCGTTCGTCCCCATGAGTTTGAGACAATGCGCAAGTTCATGATAGACATCATCCATGAGCTGGACATTGGTCTGGAAGCTACAAGAGTTGGAGTGGTCCAATACTCCAGTCAAGTCCAGAATGTGTTCTCTCTCAAAGCCTTCAGTAAGACTACGCAGATGGTCAAAGCCATCAACGAGATCATTCCATTGGCACAGGGCACTATGACCGGCCTGGCCATCCGCTATGCTATGAATGTAGCCTTCTCTGCAGAAGAAGGCGCCCGTCCCAACGTTCCCCACGTAGCTGTTATCGTGACAGACGGTCGCCCTCAGGACCGCGTGGCTGAAGTGGCGGCAGCTGCAAGGGAGTCTGGGATTGAGATCTATGCCATTGGTGTCGCCAGGGCTGATATGACCTCACTGCGAGCTATGGCGTCTCCACCATTTGAGGATCACGTGTTCCTGGTGGAGAGTTTTGACCTCATTCACCAGTTTGGGCTTCAGTTTCAAGACAAGCTTTGTGGTAAAGTGTTCCCCTATTTGATATATGCTCCACAGTAGTGAAAGGATCTAGACATAAAAGTTGAACTTTTCAACTTTTTTGGATTATTTTCTAAAAGGTTTGAACCTCAAACCTCAACTCAAAGGTGCAATTTTTTTCTTAGAAAAACAAAGGATGTAATCTACCATTCAAAAAGTTTAGGGTCTGTTAGAGGGGTTCACCCCCCAAAAAAATTCTGTCATTAATTACTCACCCTCATGCGTGTGCATTCCTCTGCGTGCAAACAAGCTGCAGTGCATTGTAATAGTATTTCACAATATTAGTGTACTCCAGTCTTCAGTGTCACATGATCCTTCAGAAATCATTCTAATGCTGATTAAGTGAATAAAAAATTTGATAAAAAGAATAAAAAGAAACATTTCTGTTTATTATCATAAAGTTGTGCTGCTTAATATAATTTTTTGGAAACCGTGATACATTTTTTTATAAAATAATAATCTATGATGAATGGAAAGTTCAAAAGAACAGCATTTATTTGAAATAGAAATCTTTTGTGTCTTTATAAATGCCTTTACCATCACCTTTGATTAATTTAATGATCAATTTAATGCATTCTTGCTGAATAAAAGTATTAAGTTCTTAAAAGGAACTTTTGAACAATCCTGTATACATTTATAATGTAATTAAATATATAAAATAATCATAAATAATAATAATAATAATAAAAGCATTCCATTATTTCTCAAATATTTTACAATTATACATAACATATTTTTCCATTGAAACCATCTTTATTTTATTGTTATTTAAATACTACTACAGTATTTATAAAAAATTTGATCAATTTAATGCATTCTTGCTGAATAAAAGTATTAAGTTCTTTAAAAAAAAGTACAATCCTGTATACATTTATAATGCAATTAAATATATAAAATAATCATAAATAATAATACAAAATAAAAAAATTAAGCATTCCATTCTTTCTAAAATATTTTACAATCATTTAATCATAAATATAGCTAATTAATCATAGTCTACATTTTTATTCTTTATTTTGTCAAAAAAATTTGAGAGTAAAATGGAATAAAAATAAAGATTTTGACTCATTTAAAAGACATTTTGTCAAAAGTCAAAACTAAATAAAAACTGTAAACACTGTTTGAGATGCTCTCATTGGTTCACATTGTCATTTGAGCTTTATATCAGTCCCACTTTTCATTTTTTTTCTTGCTGAAACCTTATGTTGACTGTAAGCACATGAATACTGTTTCTTTTACAGCCAATGGACACTGTGATTTAGCTTTTCTTGCTTTCTCGGTACTCATATATGCGTTGGATTTGCAGGGATGGACTTGTGTCTGGAATCAGATCACGGCTGTGAGCACATCTGTGAGAGCTCACCTGGCTCCTACCACTGTCTCTGTCTGCCTGGATACACGCTCAACGAGGACGGCAAGACCTGCACACGTGTGTAGCCTTACAAATGACACATCATAGAAATATGTCACAATTATCATTCCAGCGGTGCTCAACAGGTGTGTGTTTGCTTTGCAGCCATTGATCTTTGTGCTGAAGGGAAGCATGATTGTGAGCAGATCTGTATCGCTTCACCCGGGTCGTTCACGTGCGACTGTAACACAGGATACAAACTCAACGATGACAAGAGAACCTGCAAAAGTTAGTGACACACAATAGTGATATCTGCATAACAATTTGAGTGAAGTGTAAATTGTAAAATTGACATGAACTTATATGTTTCATAGAGTATACAGACAAAGGTTATGTTCGGAATAGTGTACTACTATTCATACTATTTTAGCAGTATGCATTATGTATACTGAACACAGTATGCAAATATTCTGTATGCATGAAATATCTAAACTGTGTTTGCCAAAATTACAGTATACAGTATATGCAGTATGCAGCAGTGTATACACTAGTATTCCATTCTGAACATAGCCAAAGGAACATACTGTATACTAAATATACACCTGCTCTGCCATTGTACAGCACAGTATATTGTGCCTCAGCACATAGTATGCTTACTTGTGTAATGCAAACTTAAAGATCCAATGAAATTACTTGATGAGCATTTTTCCTCTCCTAACATATTTTTCCATTGAAGCCATCTTTATTTTATTGTTATTTAAATACTATTACAGTATTTATTAATATTTTGTTTTAGCTTTAATTTTTACTCTTCAGTCAGATAACTATAAAAACACTGATTGAAGAAGGAAGTACACTAGCCTATTTGGCTTTAAAATGAGTAGACATGGACTAAAATCCAGAAAATCCAATCCAGATTTCATGGGGTCTTTAACACCTGATTACTCACCCAAAATCTTTTCTCACCGTTCTCTGCCTGTTCCAGTGATTGACTACTGCTCATTTGGGAATGATAGCTGCGAGCATCAGTGTGTGAGTGTGCTCAATGGCTTTAATTGTCGCTGTAACGAAGGATACTCACTCAACGATGACCTGAAAACCTGCACAAGTTAGTGAGAGCAATTCCCTGCAACTTGCAATGCTTTTTAAAATATAAAAAAGTATATGCTGTGTAGTATTGCAATAGTATTCCATTCAGTATATAACATTAATACAGAGGAGGTGATGTAAAACAAGCAGAAAATAATGAACCAACATTTCTTGGATGTTTGCATAGTAGCTGTATGCTATAGTATCGCCAAATGCAAACTTTAAAAGGCAGCGATGAATTTTGCTTGTGTTTTACCATCACCAAAGTCTCATGCTTCTGTCTGCCTGTTTCAGTGATCGACTACTGTTCATTTGGAAATGATAGCTGTGAGCACGAGTGTGTGAGCGTGCTTCAGAGCTTTTATTGCCACTGCCGTGAAGGATACACACTCAATGAGGATGAAACAACATGCACAAGTTAGTGAGGGCCACGGATACACACATAATTCACATACGGAGGACTCACGAATACCCAAAACACTACAAGACTATAATTAAATGCCAGACTCAGACATTCTCCTAACTAACATTTTTCAAACACATGGAACAGTTTCTAATGCAAAGAGAAAGTTTTCAATGTCATCACAGCATCCGCTTGGCCGCATATGCTGCTATAAAGCACACTAGCACTACTTATCTATCCGTTTCCTCCTGTGACTAGCTGGTTTATCTATCAAGCCACTGAACAAAATAGAGTGTTTTAGTGTTTGAGCTTCTAGTTCTGTACAGTTTTTATAGTAAATAGTAAAAACATAGCCAAATAGTTGAGCGTTTTTGGTTTATAAGTAGTATGGGGAAGCTACTTTAAAGCTGCAAGCAAAAAGTATCTGTTAAGGATATTATTAGTAGTTAACTAGCACAAAAACAGGTAACACTTTATTTCGATAGTCCACTTTAGACATTCTATTAACAGTAAGTAACTTTGCAACTACATGTCAACTAGCAGTTAGTAGAGTATTAGCAGTCTGTCTGCTTAATATCTTCTAACACTTTCTTTGTCAACTTTTTCTTCTAATCCTAAACCTACCCTAAGTCTACTCTGAGAGTTAGTAGATATGTAGTTGCAAATTAATGAGAATTAGTTGACATGTAGTTGACATGTAGTTACAAATTTACTTATAGGTAATGTATAGGTATAGAATGTCTAAAGTGGACTATCGAAATAAAGTGTAACCCAAAAACATTTGTAAGCAATGTAGCATCTTAAAAAATTGTGATTTAGCATTTTTACCATGCTGTACTTTTGTTAGCAAAAGTAGCATTTTACTTATAACTGTAGCTTAGCAAGCTACATTTCAAATTAATAAAAGCACTGCACAAGCTAGCTCAGTTAAGGCTAACAAAAGTAGTTATCTGGCACAAAACCATTTGTAAGTAATACCTTAAAATCTGTGATTTAGCACAAATAGCATGGTTTTTGTGACTAGCAGCAAGCTGCAGTAAATTAATACAAGTACTGTACAAGCTACTATTTGTTAAATATGCTACAAGCTACTTGCAAAAAGTAGCTAACTCCGCTATTAGGAGGTATCTGGCACAAAACTGTGATTTAGCATTTTTCCTGCTACACTGCTATTTGTTAGCACAACTAGCTTGTTACTGGAAAAATACACTGTTTTGAAGGTAGTTAAGCTACTGTCATGCTGCTGAATGTAGTTAAGTTAGCGTTGCTGATTTAAGCTAGCCAAGCACTGCTAGATACATGCATATAGTTTTAGCAGCTTAACTGTTCTGAAACAAGATAAACAGCTTGTATTTTAGTTTGATGTGGTTTTGCTCTTCCTGCTTTTCTCACTGTTCCTTGCCTGTTCCAGTGATCGACTACTGCTCATTTGGGAATGATAGCTGCGAGCACGAGTGTGTGAGTGTCCTCAATGGCTTTAACTGCCGCTGTACTAATGGATACTCACTCAACGATGACAAGAAGACCTGTACAAGTTAGTGAAGGCTCACAATCGATTTATGCTTTCACTTATGTCATTTCCATACTTTTTTTCCTCAGTTGTTTAGCATCAATATTTGGGCCATCCATTGCTTAACTTGTAATCACGTTTCTAAATGGTGGAGTGTTTCCAATATTCAAGGATTTTCTGAATTAAAACTCCAACAGACTTGGTCCAAATGGCCCCATGCCTGTTGAAAAAACCAGCATATGCTGGTTAGGTATGTTTTGACGCTGGGATGCTGGTTTAAGCTGGTCCTTTGCTGGTTTATGTTGGTCCTTTGCTGGTTTAAAATGGTCCTTTGCTGGTTTAAGCTGGTCCTTTGCTGGTTTATGCTGGTCCTTTGCCAGCACATGACCAGCATAAACCAGCAAAAGGGCCAGCATAAACCAGCAAAGGACCAGCATAAACCAGCAAAAGACCAGCATAAACCAGCAAAGGACCATTTTAAACCAGCATCCCAGCGTCAAAACATTCCTAACCAGCATATGCTGTTTTTTTCAACAGGGCAATAAGAGATGTGTTATTTGTGATGGCCCAAGAGAAGTTCTCTGCCATATTCATGATAAAGAACTGAGAAAATACCTGAATTATAACATTAATATAAAAGAAAAAACGTTTATCCTGTTTGGTCATGTACTTTAAATCCATCTAATCCATATTTAGTGATTGATCACTGCTCTTTTGGGAATGATAGCTGCGAGCACCAGTGTGTGAGTGTCCTGAAAGGCTTTCAATGCGTTTGTAATGATAGATACTCACTCAATGATGACATGAAGACCTGTACAAGTTAGTGAAGGCCACGTTTAAACTCAACGTACATAAATACACATGCTCACAGAATATCCATAACCCTAATTTGATACTTGAGTACAAAACCAAAATATTTAATATCCTTTATGAATCCAGTAAGTCCATGCTTTACTCCAAATCCATGAAACAACCACATCTCAGTAGAAAAATAAATGTAATAGCATTTTTACAAGTTTCCTTTCTATGCTTCTTCCTCTCACAAAACATTTTGCTCTTTGCCAACTACTTTGGCTGCTCGTCTTACTCCAGATTTTGAGCTTCTCTGCTTCTTTCTGCCTGTTCCAGTGATCGACTACTGCTCATTTGGGAATGATAGCTGCGAGCACGAGTGTGTGAGTGTGCTCAAAGGCTTTAACTGCCGCTGTAATGAAGGATACTCACTCAATGATGACCTGAAGACCTGCACAAGTTAGTGAGGGCGACATATCAAACTCCACACTCATGTACTGTTATGCACAACATTCTTTTGTTACTTTCTTTTGTTAGTTTTTATGGAAGCCCATTTCCGCTTCAGAGTAAAAAATAAAATTGATAAGGTAAGGTATATACTACCGTTCAAAAGAATATATTTTTTGAAAGACAATACTTTTATTCAGCAAGGATGCATTGAATTGATTTAAAGTGATAGTAAAGACATCTACAAAAGATTTCGATTTCCTTTTAACTTTCTATTCAGCAAAGAATCTTAAAAATATATCAGTTTCCACAAAAATATGAAGCAGCACAACTGTTTCAATGTTGCTAATAATCAGAAATTATTCTTGAGCAGCAAATCAGCATATTAGAATGATTTCTGAAGGATCATGTGACACTGAAGACTGGAGTAATGATGCTGAAAATTCAGCTTTGAACACAGAAATAATTTACATTTTAAATGTATTCAAATCGAGAAAAAAATAATAATTTAAAGTGTAACAATATTCCACTAAATTACAGTTTTTACTATATTTTTGATCAAATAAATGCCGCCTTGGTGAGCATGAGTGACTTCTTTCAAAAACTGACAAAATCTTACCAACTCCAGAGTTTTGAATAAAAGTATAAATTTGAATTAAATAAGATCAAAACTGGAAGACTCAAGTCGCAACTCTTTTTTTATTTTGTGAGGTGGCAATTGGCTTCCACAGGTTTTGCTGGTGAACGGTATCCAGCATCAAACAAGCACTCACAGCAGGGACAAAACATAAAATTAACATCACAAAATAAATACGTCTGTTTTATTATGAACTCTACACTCTATCCCTTTTGGACCAGCTGGTTTAACCGTTAACATTCTACTTCCTAAGTGTTCGACGACAGCATACGGAACTTAAGTAACTTTGAGATGCAACTTGTGAATTGCTTACACTGTTTTCTGCTTTTCTAAAGTCTGTTTCCTGCTATTCTCTTCCTGTTCCAGTGATTGATTACTGCTCATTTGGGAATGATAGCTGTGAGCATGAGTGTGTGAGTGTCCTGAAAGGCTTTTACTGCCGTTGTAAGGACGGATACACTCTCAATGACAACAAGAAGACCTGCACAAGTTAGTGAGAGTAACTGATCAACACACATACTGTTCCAGATCCATATACACAATTGACACATATTGACTTGGAAGCAGTTCAATTGTTCAGCTCTCATGATGTTGTTTTTTATAGTTGTAATTTTCCTAAAATGGACAGTTACGTCATGCTCTTTTATAAGTTTTATGATAATTTTTTTGGTTGATCTTGCATGTGTGTTTGGGTCACAATTCTATAGGATGTTTTGCCCTGTTAGCTTATACTAAAACACTATTGCCTTTGTTTTTGTCTCTTAGTGATTGATTACTGTTCATTTGGGAATCACAGTTGTGATCATCACTGCGTTAGTGTGCTCAATGGCTTCTACTGTCGCTGCAATGAGGGATACACTCTTCAGGAGGATGGAAAAACCTGCCAGTGTATGTATGAAGCTCCTGACAGGTGCTAAAAGTCTTCCTGTTCTGCTATAATGACTGTATTAGAGTGGATTAAAGTGTTTTATATATTAAAATATTGCCTCTTTTCTTAGTTGAAGGTGCAAAGATAACAATTAGTAGGTTTTCACAAACAATTGCAAAAAATAATAGTTTAAAAAGCAGTGGTAGATTTAGCTTAGTGCATATTGACATGGTTTTATTGAGTGATTTTCAAGAGCAAAACATTTACTTTTCAAATGATCATTCAGGTTTTTTGGCTTTCACAACATTTGTGATAAGATACAGTATGATTTATTGATCTTCCAAGTTGATTATCCGATTAATCCACCCCATAAAGATATTCAGTTCCCAAACTGTGCTCGAATTGCTTAACACTGTATGGTTATCTTGGCCTAAACTCTTTAAAACTGTCCAAAATCAGCTGGCTCGGAAGTGAGCGCCCCCTCTTTAAGCCTGATGGCCTTCCCAGACCTTGGCCTTGAACAGCTGGAAAGGCCAAAAATATCAAGTGTGTCGTTTATCTTTTGTTAAGTTTACCTAAAGGCTCTGGACATTTGCTTTAAAGAGCCAAGTCATTCCTTCACCAGATTTCCGCTTTCAGCTACCAATGAAATGTATAGCAGAAATTACGTTTTATTCACATTTATACAGTTTTTCTTGCAAGTATTTACAGCAAATTGGTGTCAAGCACATTTCTTGAAATTGTGCATAAATCTGATAAACACTATTACAGTGTCTGGAAAATGTAAATCATTCAGATATGCTGATTTTGTGCATAATAATATTAAGTTGAAAACAGTTGTGCTGCTTAATATTTTTTGTGGAAATATAAATGTCTTTACTGTCACAGTTGATCAATTTAATGCATCCTAGCTGAAGAAAATAATACATTTTCGTTACTGACCACAATCGTAAATTATGTTCCTTTTCTCACTCATCTCATGAATCCGTTTCATGTTTTTTTAATTGTTTATGCTCTTTATTTTTATGTCTTCTGCAGCGGATAACTTGTGTAACACAGTCGAACATGGTTGTGAATACCAGTGTGTGAGCACTCCGGGATCATACCACTGTATATGTCCTGAGGGCCATGTGCTACAGGACGACGGCAAGACCTGCGGAAGTAATGCACGCTTTCATTCAGAAGACCCTTATTACAGCTGAGATTATCCTAAACTTTATTTGAAACGGGGAAATTCCTAATGCTGAATTCCTAAAGCTACAAAGTATAGTTTGACACAAAATTTTGTGGCACAAAATTAGACACCTTTGAAAATACAAAATATGCCCCACCTTCTCTGCTAATGGAACAAAATGTTTTGAAATGCATGGTTGTTCATTTCTCTTGCCCTCTCCAAGCCTGTCGATCCTCCAACATCGACTTGGTCCTCCTCATCGATGGTTCCAAGAGTGTGCGGCCGCAGAATTTCGAGCTTGTCAAGCAGTTTGTTAACCAGGTGGTGGATCAGCTGGATGTCTCCCCTAAAGGAACACGCGTGGGTCTCGTCCAGTACTCAAGCCGAGTGCGGACAGAGTTTCCACTCAGCATGTATCAGACAAAAGAAGAGATCAAAAAGGCTGTGATGAATGTGGAGTACATGGAGAAGGGGACCATGACAGGCTTGGCTCTCAAACACATGGTGGAGAACAGCTTCTCTGAGGCTGATGGAGCCCGTCCTGCTGAGAAGAACATCCCACGGGTCGGCCTTGTCTTTACTGATGGACGATCACAGGATGATATTCAAGAGTGGGCCAAGAAGGCCAAGGAAGCAGGTATTGTTATTTAGGGGCCAAAAATAAAAGTGTTACAGTCACAGACAACATAAACTTCAAGCTTTAGTAATAAATACATAGAAAATTGCTTTGTAATAAAAATAATAATTTTAGAAATGAATAATATTTTTCTTTAATTTATCAAAATTAAAAACAAATCTAAATTTAGACTAGTCTAGCTTTTCAACTTTTAGTTTGATTGTAAATATTTTATTTATTTTTAAATATTATTGCTATAAAAGTTTGAAAGAAATGAGATAAAGTTTTTAATGTAATCATATTAGATTCATAGTAGATTTTAAGTAATATCAGATTTTAAAAAATGTGTTTATACGTATTAAAGATCTATTCATTTTATAATGGACAATTTGGAGCATATTAGTCTGTAATACATATAAACAAAATTTTAAAATTCTCCATTTGTACTCGAACTAGCATAAGACTACCTGTATAATAAAAATAATAGTTTTTCAAATAAAAATATTTCTAACATTGAGTTTTTATTGTAAATATATATTTTATAGAAATATAAAAATGTATTTACATTTTTAAAAAGTAATATTCTTTTATATATATAATTTTACTGATTTATTGCTAGAAAAGATTAAACAAAATTAGATAAAATGTGTGTGTGTGCGTTTTTTTTTTTATGTCAGATATTCCAAATCGCAAACCTCATATAAAATTAATATAGTTAAGCATTTCTCACTTAGCTTTTTACTGAAAAAGAAAAAGAAATTCTACTCATTTCATGAAAAGTGCAACTTTTGATGTGTGTCTTGTTCCAGGTATCACCATGTACGCTGTTGGTGTGGGTAAAGCCGTGGAGGATGAGCTGAGAGAGATTGCCTCTGAGCCCATGGAAAAACACTTCTTCTACACCGCCGACTTCACTGCCATCAGCCAGATCGCCGAGAACCTCAAACTCAATGTCTGTGCAGGTGTGTTTGAAAGACTGAGAACACTTACATACTGTACATGAATCATCTTTATTAGATGGCAGACACAACCGCACACCATTTTGTTCAATAGCGCCATCTCGAGCCTGAGGTAAACATGCACATGCAATGCTTACCTCAGGTTCCTTATAAAAAGCATTCCCTGCAAATTTGCATTTCTGCCAAATGCATAAATGCAAATTTAGGGAAATGATTTTTAATGAATATTGGTTATTTATTTCATTCGCACTCATTAAATGCATAATTTTTCAGCTGAGAGTCAAGGAGAGATCGAGGTCAAGGACCCCTGCGCTTGTGAAAGTCTAGTGGAGTTCCAGCAGGTTACGATATCCACCCTAGACCAGCTGAACCAGAAGCATATCCTTTATATATTCAGTACAGATCCTTTAGAAACAATATGCTTTCTTTTCAGCACATGCAACTTACTACACCATGCAACATTGCAGTGTAGCTCATCCAACTCCAAACTTTCTCCGGTATAACCTGAAGATTAACGCATTATTACAACAAGCTAAGGGGTTTAACAGAAGCCCCTCTGTACAGAAAGAGCCCACATTGTGTCCGTTGGTCTGATCTGTTCCAGACTGGCCCCTCTGGTTTGGCTTCTCACATAAACCTCTGTGACCACACGCTTCAATGGCTCTTTGTTTCAGATCTCTCACTCAGCATCATTCATCAAAGCTCAAAAGAGCCCTTGTCCCACGTCTGAGGCCAGAAACTGATTTTTCTGAACAACTAAATGCAGATGCATGTCTCCACTGGATTCATTTAACTAGAATTTGATGAGATTACAAAGGAAGGATGTTGCTTCTTGGCTCTCATTGTAGTTTATGTACAGATCTTGCTGATAGGAGTCATTTACACTTGGATTTAGTGGTTAGAGTGCATTGCTCAGACACTTTCAGCTCTTTTGCTCAAGCGATGCAATTCACAAGCTAATTCCCAAATCATCTTCTCATCATTTTCTCATCAGAGATGCCAAAAAGGCCACTGTCATTTACTTTTTGCATGCAAATATGTAAATCAGTGCTGCAGTGATGATGTATTTTTGTAGGCCAACATAAAAATTCACATTACTCTGGTTCCTTCGATAAAAACCCAAAAGGATTTTTCCATTGGCTTTTGGAATATTGCAGAAAATAAGCTCTGTGACCAACAAAAGTTTGATTCTTGTTTTGTTCATCATGATCATCTCCATAAATGAACACAACTTTTATGAATTAAACATAGGCTATAAACGAACAACTCTTTCAGTCTTAATTCAAAAATGTTCCCTGAAAGTTTGAGTTAGAATTGTTTGCAAGAGCGTGATTATATTGCCATATGTTGTAAAAATAAGTATGAAACTTATTAGAAATCGGTACAATTTCATATATTAACATATATATCTAGCCCATACAAATATGTATGTTTATGTGTATGTTGTAATACATTTGTGGACATATATGTCATGCACATGATAAAACCCATCAATACATTTTGATATTATAAATTTCAAAGTAAATATAAAAATCAATATATCAGTAAATATCAAAGATAGAGATGCATTTTAAAAATGGATTGCATAAACATATAAACACTGATATTTTGTATATGTGTTGTTTTAATAAAGTTTCATAAATAAGTATATATTGTTGACATGATTGCTACATATAATAACATAAAAACTCATATATAGATATTGTACATATAGATATTGATATTGAACATACATATGCAAATTTGACTTTTTATATATATATATATATATATATATATATATATATATATATATATATATATATGTTATAAACGTATATCTTTAACCCATCAGAGAATGTACATGTAACTTATAGGTAACATATTGTCCTATATCAAGAGTGATATTGCCATATGTAAGTCATATATTAAATTTCCGTGTGGGCCTGTTTGATGTGATGTCCCCAACACCCTCTGTAGTCCCATTTAGCCACCTCTTAAAAAAAATTTTATTCACAAGGGGGTATTTCTGATGTATTTTATGTCATAGAATAAAACCCACTGACTCCAGGACGATGGAACTGGAAGTGCTAAAATGCAAAATCATTTCTCAGTTTTGGCCTACAAAAACACGTCATCCCTGCAGCACTTTATCGCTCATACTCAGAGTTAATGATTAGACTTTGATATGTAACTTGTGATCATTTTAATATCAGTAAATGCAATCATAGAGACTCAATTTGCAGTAATTTGCTCTACCTAGAACACACTAGACTTGTAGCAATGAGGTTTGCATGTCTAGTCTATATACTGTATATATGGCAATCTAGTTTGAATATATTTAATGCCTAAAACAGTAGAAAATTAGAGAAAAGTAGTGTGGATGATTGATCATTTTTAAAGGATATTTCCTTAACTGTGTTTCACTGTCAGCTGTGACCAAGCGACTGGAAGTTCTGGAGAGCCAGTTGCTCACAAGAAAATGAATAAACGCTTCACAAAACAGTGTGGATGAGGACGGGGCCCGCTGGGTATGAAGGGTACCACAATCACAAGATCTGCAGGTGCAGACGCCTGATGCATGAGGCCCACTATTTCCGGTGCCATTTTTGGACATGGCTGATATTGTTCCCTATTTATAAATAATCTGTATTGTATGATTTATAGAGAGGTATGTATTTATGGCAAATTTGATATTAGCATTTATACACTAAAAAGGGAAATTAAGTGTTTGGGACCACTCTGAAATATTCTCATCTTTATCAACGTTTTTGGCACCAAATTTATGCACAATATGTGAACGTGGATCTGTAAAACCTTTATTCACAAATACATATTTTTTTTAAAAAGCAATTAGTTACAAATTCTTCTGTTATACAGTTTTAGAATCGTTAGTACTGATTCCAAAAGAGACAAACACATCCACTCACATTACCAAAGCTGTTGCCTGTTATGCATGAATATTTAAAATAGTCAGAGGAACATGTCTGATAATTGTTAACTGTTTAACTGGACTGCAATGTGGCCTGAATGGTTTGTTAACACTAAAATGCGATTTAAAAAATGATGTAAACAGGCTAATGTGTACAAGTGCCCATTAAGATTGTAGTTTTTTATTATTGTTATTGAATACAGAATCCAGTTATGATACCTCAGAGTACTCTGGCCTCAGGTTTTTATGTTTTCTTGACGTTTGCAAAAAAGGCCCCATTATAAGGCTCTTATATGTGAGTTCTTGTACTTTTTGGCTGTTTCCTAATAACACTCCTTTTTAAAACGCTCAAAGTGTGTCTGTATTCTTTCACAGTGTGAAATAAAGATGTTTTCAGACTGCTGTCATTCTGAATATGATGCCTCAAGAAAGGTTCTACTATAATATATAATAAATCTACTATGTATCTGTAGTTATATATATATATATATATATATATATATATATATATACTGTATATGGGACCAATGAAAATCATATACAATAATGTGTATTATTATTTTTTTAATTACTTTTAGATTTACTTTTCATTCAGAAAGAAATGGCAAAGAAATGGCAAGTAAAACATTGAGATAAATGTACAATTTTGAGGGAGAAAGACTGAAATAATATTTTCTTGTAAAACCTACTCCAATAATCTTTGTTTTATTTCAACTTTGAAAAGTCATTTTTACAGTGTACTTAAATATGACATATACATCACAAACGTTTTTCAGACTTAGTGATTTATCAACATTTACATCAGCCACCATGTAATCCAAATGCAAGAGACCATTAATGTTAACATTTCAAAACAAAATCTCTCTTGATGCCAGCAGACCTTTAAACAGCTAAAGTAATCTGGTTTATTATGTTCCATGATCTTTTCTGCATCTCTCCACAGACGTGCTAATCACTCCCAGGGATGCAAGCTTCAGAACAACAAGTGTTCCTGGCTGCTTTGCCCTTTTGCCTGCAGATCTCTGGGGCCCGAGATGCTCGAGTCTCTCGTGCCATCACTCTTGCTCAGTCTAGGCTCGGTGGAGGTCGTGAAATGTCAGAGATTCCCGCTAGCCTCAGTGAAAGCGTGTTAATTACCACAAACATCCTGCAGCTCAGAGTCCAATACTCAGATGTCGAAAGGACAAATGTCTTGTTATCTCAACAAAGCTCCCTTTTGTGAATTATTGTCTTTTTTAGGAACACAAACACATGTTGAGGAAAAGGGCATGGTTTTCCAGAAAGGTTGGAGCTAATTGTTTGTTTGTTTTTTGACAGATGTGTGATATGAAGATGATGTGAACATGAGGTGATGTAAGTTCACTTTATTTAACTGACTATTTGATGTCTATACGAATCATGTATTTGGTCAAACCAAAATAAAATACATTTAAAGATTTGTTAAATGCTTATCAAGGCTGCATTTATTTGAGCAAAAATACAGTAAAAACAGCAATATTGTGAAATTTTATTACAATTTAAAATAGCGGTTATATATTTTAATATATTTTGAAATGTAATTTATTCCTGCGATGCAAAGCTTAACTTTCAGCATCATTACTCCAGTCTTCAGTGCCACATGATCCTTCAGAAATCATTCTAATATGCTGATTTGCTGCTCAAGAAGCATTTCTTATTATTATTAATGTTGAAAATAGTTGTGCTGCTTCATATTTTGTGGAAAACATGATCCAAGTTTTTTTCAGGACCCTTTCATGAAAATAGAAAAATTTAAAAAGAAACAAATAAGACAGGGAGCAATTAGTAGCAATTTAACCCTTTGTTGCTTTATTAATTTTAATGTTTTTATAGAGATAATTGATAGTAGATATTCCAGGGGTTACAGTGATTTTACATTTATGTTTTTTTTTTTTCATCAGTAAAAACTACAATATGAAAAAGGTTCAAAAGTTAGTGGGGTCACTTTAACCCGCCGCCGGCAACGATGAAAATGTAGCCCAGGTAAAACTGTGGACTTGGCAACACTTGCGCAGCGCGCTGTCATACGGCCAATGTAAACAAGGAGGACATAAAGTGAGTGAGTATGCATTTATTTATTGTGTGATCTGCCACGGAAGCCAGTGAAATTATGCGCAGGCAATATGAAAAATAAAGACAAGGATGTGACAGAAGAGAGCAGAGTTTTGAAACATTTATGATGCAAGCCCTCATGTTTTGCTTGTATACAGTGGTGTACGGGACAGCCCCGCAGTGCGAGGGGGCCCCGTCGCAGGACATTCTAAAAGGCAGTGCTTCGAGACACTGCAAAAGACGCAAGACGTGAGTGCAAAGGTAGTGCAGCGGGCTTAATGTTCTAAAACAACAACTGGGGAAAATCTCATTTTTCTCACATTTCACTTGTCATAAGCACTATACTTCTAAGACAACCGCACCGTAATCGAAGTGGATATTTTTATGCTTAAAGTGGCTTATGTATATAAGCCACAATGGCTGTGCGAAGTTGCTGGATATTGGCAGGAACTGGAACACGCTGTAGTATACGCCGATCCAGAGCATCCCAAACATGCTCAATGGGTGACATGTCCGGTGAGTATGCTGGCCATGCAAGAACTGGGATGTTTTCAGCTTCCAGGAATTGTGTACAGATCCTTGCAACATGGGGCCGTGCATTATCATGCTGCAACATGAGGTGATGGTCGTGGATGAATGGCACAACAATGGGCCTCAGGATCGTGCTGTGTGCACATTTTAGAGTGACCTTTTATTGTGGCCGGCCTAAGGCACACCTGTGCAATAATCATGCTGTCTGATCAGCATCTTAATATGCCACACCTGTGAGGTGGATGGATTATCTCGGCAAAGGAGAAGTGCTCACTAACACAGATTTAGACAGATTTGTGAACAATATTTGAGAGAAATAGGCCTTTTGTGTGCATAGAAAAAGTCTTAGATCTTTGAGTTCAGCTCATGAAAAATGGGGGCAAAAACAAAAGTGTTGCGTTTATAATTTTGTTCAGTGTATTTGGATGCTAAAATAATATTTATTACGTATAGGTTTTACACGTAACTCACATTATCGACGTAAATCATCATCCTTCACAAAAGCTATAACAGCACAGTGAGGCGTTGGTCACTCTGAAAGCAACAACAGACTTTTTCAATTGAGCATTGTAACTTTTATGTTTCTTTATGTATTTTATTTTGATAACGAACAGGCTGCGATGTCAAGGTAGAAAAAATGTTGTGTGTGCGCGTGAGGCGCCAGCGCGATCACTGCATTGTTTTTCCAACAGTTAATCGTAATTTAGTCATATACCAACGCTGGTTGGTCATACAAGCAAGACATCATTCATCACTGTAAACCTGTTCCAATGGCAAACGCTTTAGCGGTTCACTGACGACTTGTCACCAGATTTTGTCATGCAATTTATCGTTCGTTCTCGAAATTGAAAGTGATCAAGACATTTCTCCGGAGCACAATGTTACAAGAAAGAAGACTGCCAGTTTAGCTCTAAGTATTGAGAATGCCCGCGCTCGCAACATCGACATTAAAGCTGCAGTCAAAGACTTTGCACACCAAAACGCTCGGAGAGCACAAAGGATTCGGAAGAGCTTTTGCTTGTTTGTGGTTGTCAGTTAATAAAAAGAATAAATTAATTAATTGCAAAAGTTGGTATATTTATAGAAAGTAAATTTCATATCTTTTAATTTGTTTTTCTCCTAGTTTTTTTTTTTTTTACTGTTCATTTTCTTACTGAAAGACATGAATTTTGCTTGTATCATTTTTTTAAACAGTTAGCCAGGCTTATAGGACAGTGAAATGTGCTGGCCATTAGCCTACATGAAATTCATCAATGCAATGATAATTCACCACATTCATTACTGATAAATCAGTTAAGTAAATAGAAGAAACGGACTCAGTAGTATAATTGCAGCAGATGCACAATACATTTTTGTACATGACATCACTGCTGGTGCTAGGGGCCCCATCTCGTTCTTTGCGGGGGGCCTCTAAGATGTGCGGTACGCCACTGCTTGTATATAGTGTAATACTTAGGAGTTCTGGCACGTCACTGTACTTCCACTGACTACCTTTCGCAACTCTCTTGATAACTTTGGGCCACAGTTTTGGGCCATATTTGCCTGCAGTGTGAAAGTAACCACTGTCACTAGCAAAACATGTTCTATAAGATCTGAAGGTTTTTTTACTGCAAGTTGCTTGTATTTTAGCAGAATATATGGCCACTTTTGAATGCCTGTCAGTGGAGAAAGAGCAATTGCAGCATCTTGTCAGCACTGGAACACACTATAACCATATTTTCAGGTCAAAAGATTGTCCTGGCCAGGTCATGCCCATCGGAAAGTATATTTCTCTAAAGCAGAGATGCCCAAACCAGGGCCCATGGACCAAAGTTTACCTATTTGCAGCACCTTTGATAGGAAAAAACATGCCATTGAAGCATATCTTCATTTCTAATTTATCACTTTGTTTTAACATTTTTTGTTTGTTTATTCCATTAAAAGAGAATATAAGTGAATTTGATAAATTTTTATTTTTACATTTTACATTTTATCATAATACAGTTGGATTATAAAGCAGCATTTACTTGCAGCCTATACAGCCCTCAATAAAGTTTGATGTTTGGCCCTTCATAGGAAAACATTTGGACAAATAATTGAATTCTTCTGACATCACATGCGGTTGTCATGCGCATATAAAATGAGGTTTCTCTTCTACTTCCTTCACACCAGACTGGAGCAGCTGCAGAGGTTTGACTGGAAAGACAACTGAACTTTATGTGACTCTAAAGTGAATTTGTTGATGCAACTGAATTTTACATTGAGAATAACATTGCTCTATCTTAGTTATCTTGATGCACATTGTTACACCTCCTACATTCTCTTCTCTTTTTTGTCCAGAAAGCGGTGCTATCAAAAAATGAACGTTTCACTGGTGGGTAACATCACACAACCCAAGTATCTGCGGGACAGCTTTAGCTCAGCGCTGACTAGGAATGTGATCGTGGTCGGTTTGTGCATCTCCATCAACTATATCAATGGCGCGCTCGTCCACACCTTCATCAAGCATGAGATCTTCAACGGAAACCCTCGCTACATTCTCTTCATTCACATGGTGCTCAATGACATGATTCAGCTGATGATTGCAGTCGTCCTTCACATTTTAAGCTACACTGTGTTTACTCTCAATGTCTCTTTCTGCTGTGTTTTATTGATGAGTGTTATATTCACAACACTCAACACACCGCTGAATCTCGCTACCATGGCTATAGAGCGCTATATAGCCATATGCAACCCTTTACGTCATGCTCAGATCTGTACCGTATGTAAAACGTACATCCTTATCAGCCTGATCTGGGTCCTGAGTGCCATTCAGGTTCTACCAGACCTGTTCATCCTGTTGGCTACAAAACCTCTAACCTTCTTCTACAGCAACATCCCCTGCATCAGAGATTATGTGTTTGATAACCCATATATAGTAGAAAAGAGAAATGTTGTGTACACCATTTACCTGACCTTTGTGTGGCTCACTATAGTGTATACTTACTTGAAGATCATGTTTGTTGCAAAGGCCACGAACTCAGATGCTCGCAAAGCTCAGAGTACCATCATCCTACACGGGATCCAGCTTCTGATGTGCATGCTAACGTTTGTCGGGCCCTTCCTGGACAGGCTGCTCACAGAAATGTTTCCGCTGTTTATTATAGATACGAGATTCTCAAGTTATTTAGTAATCCAGATAATGCCCAGGTTTATCAGTCCAATTGTGTATGGCATGAGAGATCAAATGTTTTGCAAATACCTGAAAAGATACTTACTGTGTACAATGTTCAAGATGAGGAGAAAAACACAAAATCTCCAATCCAGTGGGAATTTGGCAAAAGTTTCTAATAAATCCATGTGAAAGTTCACTTTATTAAAATATTGTGAAGAAAATAAATGTTGGCTTTGTAAGCAACATCTGTGGATGAATATGATTTGTTTGAAAAATTATTTAATAAATATATACTGCACTACATGTACAATGAGCAGAATTAATACTTTGAAATGTAATGAATGATTGACGCTACCGAGGTGGATAGAGACCCCAGCACTGGTTCATAATATTAAACTAAATGTACCCAGATGTTTAGTTATCATCCAGATTGGATCTGGTTTTGCAGGAAACAATGTAATTTGTGAGAAATTGCATATGATAATACGAACTTTTAAAGTAATAAAAATGCTTATTCAGAGTGTATGGCAGCTGTACCTGAACTTCCCAGACATACTAGCATAAAAAATGTCAATGGAAATACTCCTTTACTTTGTACAATGAAAACACACATACGTTACTAAATCAGTAGTTTCAATTGACCTTTTTCTTTTTCTCAGCTTTTAGATTTTGCAAATCTGACTCATTTTCTGTGGATGTTTGTGTAAATAGTATAAATGAAAAGCTGTAATTGTCTCATCACATTTCAGATCACATACCATGTGATATCTAATAACTGTATTTAGGGTTAGGGTTAGGGTTAGGTTAGGGTTAGGGTTAATATATATATATATTAATACATTTATATGACCTCCATCTAAGGAAATGTCATTAGTTATGTCACTGGGGCAAATAAAGAAAATAAAACACAAGCTTAGTGAAATGTATGTCAGAAAAATAATAATTCGGACATATGATGTCCTTAGAAAAATGCCCCCTAAAACTAGGCCTATTCTGATATATCCTATTTCAAAATCTTATTTTTCCCATATATATTTTACTAAGCATGCTGGAGTTTGTTTTTGGATGAGAGCGTTTTCTTTTCTAGTTTTTTCTTGAAACTCTCCCAAACAACATTGTTTGTTTTTTTGTTTTTGAGGCTTTCTGACCCCAAGACTCAATTATTTTCTGCAGTTCTCCAGCTGGGATCCTTGGAGTCTTTGGCCACTCAAACTCTCCTCCTCACCGTGCATTAGGACGATATGGATACACTTCCTCTTACTGTATTAGAGAAAAATATGTATTTCATAATGTGATTTTCCCCCACTTTCACTTTTTTTCTTTTACTTTAATTAAAGGTTAGATTTTTTTATTTTTATTTTTTTGAATGAAAGATCAGGTGGATAAACAATGCGGATTTATTTCCACAGCCTTCTTTGATCATATTTACCAAGGGTGTGAATAATATTGAGCACAACTGTATGTTACAATTGGTTTATGTGAGTATTTGTGTATCAAACATATTATAGGAATATCTTTGCTTTTTAAATATCTTTGCTATCACATAAACATGTGATAATATTAACAATGAAGGTTTTAATGCTATACTACTGTTTTGTCGAGCCCGGTCTCATGAAAATGCGTATAAATAGTACGCCAAATCAAAAACGAAAACTCGTGGTATTGATACGCAAAATGGACTTTGGCCTGCATATTATACGCATGTGTTTTGCGTGCATATAATACGCAGTTTTCGCGTGCATATGATACGAAATTTGTTGGCGTGCATATGATATGCAGTTTTCGCGTACATATGATACACATCTACCCCACAACCCTAAACCTACCCATCGCGTAGCATATACTCGCCAAAGTTCATTTTTGCGTATCATTTTGCGTTTTTATTTGGCGTACTATTTATACGCAATTTCATGAGATCGGGGTTTTTCAGGGTTGTGACTAGAAGGGATGCAGCTACTGCCAGAAAATAACAATACATTAAATTTATACCTATTAGATCAGATTATGTGTTTTATTAACGTCTACACCCAACCCTAAACCTAACCTTACAATAATGCAAATAGAGTAATTAATTGTTGTTCAGCATGACAAAAATGATACAATATTGATGTGCGCTTGCCTAGTAGGACAATCTGGCCTTAGCTGTATATCCCTTCTAGCACCAACCATTCTTCAGAGGATGATTCTTAAATTATTACATTTAGTGCACCATCAGTCATAAAAATATTTATATTTAATTTGTTAGCTGCTTTTGACCAAAGGGGCTTACACTGCATTCGGGATACACACTAATCAGATATATAGGCCTACTGTATACTAAAATATATATTACATACTGTGTATAAATAGATAGACAGATAGATAGATCTGATCAAGTGTGTATCTTGAATGCAATGTAAGCTACTTTGGATAATAGCATCAAACTAATTAAATATCCAACAATATCTTGAGATATTAGCCTATAAAAAAAATTTAGTAGACAAGATTGAGGTTTATCCTCTTTTTTTCAAACTTAAGGCCTGAAGATGATGAATTTAACCTGAGGCCAACAACTTCTCATGAGAGACACGTTCACCACGGCCTTCATTAAGAACTTCATCGTGGTCCTGGTGTGGTTCCTCCTCAGCTACATCAATGGCAGTGTCCTGGCCACATTCTTCAGGCATCAGATCTTTTTACGAAGACCCTCGCTATATTCTATTCATACATATGGTCATTAATGACGCAGGGGTCCTGACCAAGTGTCAATACTGTATGTGACAAGTTGGGAGTGAGAACATGTTGGTGTTAGTTTGCACCTCTGTTTACATCTTTTGGTCCCTGGGAATAACAAAACTGTGCTAATGCCAAATCCCTGAAGAGTTTTCTGTGCATCCTCCAATCAGCTGCCCTGATCTATATCACATCCATACGGTATAAGATTCACCACAGGCCTGGACTTTCAGACAGGGCAGGAGGCATTTTAGGTAAGAGTGGATCTGACTAACCATATCTCTAAACTCTAGCTAGATATCTTAAATGAAGCAAATTGGAAAATAATATTACGCTGAGACATACTGTGCCTTACAAGTCATGTTTATTTTATTTAGTTCAGGAAACATAGCTGTTTAAGTGTTCATATTTATTTAATTGTGCAGCAGTTGCTCTAGCAATAGAAAAAGTATATCTTCATGCGTATGCATGTAGGTATTATATACTTGCTTATATAGCCATACTGCTCTATAACAAATTTTAAATAATTAAAAATTGTAAAGTTTTACAGAGTAAAAAGATGAATGGTACAATGCAAGAATGTGTAGCCTATTACTGTATTGTGTGTAGTTGTGTACACTGTGTCTATAATGTGTGCTTTATCATCTCAGGTTGAGAACATGAACTCCAGCACTTTACTACTTCTGAATGTCATACCGCGGGACAGCTTCAGCACTGCTCTCACTAAAAACATTGTGGCCATGCTTGTGTGGCTGGCACTCAGTATCCTTAACTGCAGTATGGTGTCCACTTTCCGCAAGCACCGTTTCTTCTATGAAGATCCACGTTATATCATGTTTATCTGCATGGTCATTAATGATGGTGTACAACTGACACTGGTCACCTCCTTGTATGTGGTTAGTATTGAGATGAAATACAGGGCCAAAAAATGATATAAATGCCTGAATACAATTGCATTGGATTCAAAATATCAAGCATGTGGCATTTATTTTAAATATTTACTAAGTAATATTGTGAAATATTAACACAGTTTTAAAAAAAAGTTTTCTGTTTGATTATATATTAAAATGCATTTATTTCTGTGATGCAAAGTTGAATTTTCAGCATCATTACTCCAGTCTTCAGTTTCCTTCAGACATCATTCTAATATGCTGATCTGCTGCTCTTTTCTTATTATTATCTTATTATTACTCCCCCCACCCCACCACCACCCCAAAAAAAGTAGAAAGTTGAATCATTTGTTGCAACATTTTTCATATCACTAAAATTGAAAACGTAACTTTAAATGTTTTTATTTTTAGTTTCAATTCATTTTTAGTTTAAAACTCAGTGTTGATATTTTTGTAATACATCATTTATGAGTAGAAAGTTTTAAAAAATCTGCATTATTTGAAATAGAAATCTCATGTAGCATATTTAATTACTGTCACTTTTGATGAATTTAATTTTTATTTCTTTCCAAAAAAATTTAAAAATGTTAATTTTTCTTTTAAAAATTTAAAAATTAAGCAAATGCTTGTGAGTGAATCTCTTTTCTATTTTGTTACTATTTTATTTTGTTTTTAGATTGTTAAATCATTAATTGTAACAATTTTCATACGATAAAAATTTAAAACATTTAAATTTTTACTCAAAAAACTGAATAAAAGTGACAAAAATCCTTAAAACAGTTTGAACAGATTAAGCATAATTACTGTATAATGAAACAATGTTATTTCCAATGTGCATGTCGTTTGTGTTCTTTTCTTCCTGTTCTAGGTGAGTTATGCCTTCTCAAAGATTCTGGCGTCTGCCTGCTGTCCACTGATCTTGACCGCTGTGACGACCACGCGCTCCACCCCGCTCATCCTGGCCGGCATGGCCCTGGAGTGCTACATCTCCATCTGCTTCCCCCTCCATTACAGCCACATCTGCACTGTCGCACGCACCATGTGGATGATCGGGGTCATATTCCTCCTGAGCCTCACTCCCCCCATCACTGATCTTTTCATCACCGTGGCCAAAGAACCACCACTGTTCTTCCACACATCCATTTTCTGCGATCACTCACTCCTATTCCGAGACCATTCGATTTATTACAAGAACTGCGTGTTTGATAGTGTGTATTTCTCTTTTGTCTTCTTGACTTTGCTTTATACGTACTATAAGATCATGCTGACGGCCCGTGCGGCCTCCACTGACCTGGTGTCAGCCAAGAAGGCCCGTAACACAGTGTTACTCCATGGGGTTCAGCTGCTGCTGTGCATGCTGGCGTTTGTCGTGCCGTCCATGCAGGCTCCGCTCATACAGCTGTTTCCAATGTACGGCCTAGAGATCCGTTATGTTAATTTTCTTCTGGTCTACATTATCCCACGATTTCTCAGTCCTATGATTTATGGGTTCAGGGATGAGAAGTTTCGCAAGAATTGGCTCAGATACTTTGTCTCTAAAGCACACAAAGTAGACAATTCTGTCACAGCCAGGCAATTCTCTCAAAAGCCTGGATAGTGGTTTGTTCATTTCATGTATGATTTGTAGGTGACACTGATTTTTGGAGTCGAGAAATTTTTCCGAAATCGAAAATTTCATTTTAACAGGCAACAGGACATTTGAAGAAATTGTTGATACAGAAAACTATATGATTCAAAAGAACAAAATAATGAAAGACCTGTTTGAAAAGAAGCCCTTCTCATTGCTAAATTGATCAACACTTTTGGCACTATAAAAACTTAATATAAATGTTTATAATAATATATAAGATAGGGTAGTTAAATTTGATTTTTAAAAAATGTTACAATTTTAAGTTAAAATGTGTATGTGTATGAGCAAAGTATATAGTTGCTATAACTGGTGTTCTTGTTTTTTTAATTAAAAAAGCCCTGCGGTGTAACATGGATTTTAAAAGTACAAATATTCCATGTAGTTTTTAAAGCAGTATGAGGTTACTCATATGAAACTGCATGTACTATACAGCTTATTAACATTAGAATTACTGTTTGGAATAGTTTTAGATGCAGTCTATCAGGCCACATTGCAGGACATTGTCATTTAAACTGCCCAAATGGTAAAAAAAACAAAAAAAAACATCTAGGTCATACAAACCTTGATCAAGCTTGCATCATCTTAAAGAAGCTCATTAATTCAGCACAAATCCTCAGTTGTTCAGTTTGCCCTTCAGAGAGCACAACCATTGCATCATCGTAACGATAAATACAGAAGAGACTATCATGCATTTGCCATAGCAATACGGCAGGTCAGTTTATGTATTCAGTGTCATGAAATTTGTAAAGTCTCACTACAATCATGGAAAATGTGAATGTCTTTTCTCTTCAGCATTACCTAATTAATATTGTTTTTTTATAATGCTAATGTATTATATACAGTACTTTAAGTGAGCTTGTATAACTTTATACTGATAATTGAAATGCTGACATTGACTGCTGAGACACTACAACATATTATACCAATGATAGTGTACTTATCTAAGTTTGTAAGTAATTTAACCACTGGAATTCTTCAGCTGTTGCAGGTTACAGGATCATAATGAACAGCACCATTCCAATGGATCAGTTTTATGACGCATTCATCAAGAACTTCATCAGTGTAGTCCTCGGCCTAATCATCAACTATATCAATGGGACATTTGTGCTTGTCTTCTTCAAAAATACTATTTTCTATAGTGACCCAAGATACATTTTATACACCCATTTGGTAATCAATGACATAATAATGCTGTCCATTTCCGTGGGCTTACAAGTCACAATATATGTTGTTGGTACCTTCAGTCTCTCAGTATGTTGTGTTGTGCTATTTGTTGCCGTTATAGTCACCAAGAACTCTCCACTAAATCTGGCCTGCATGGCCATAGAGCGATACATTGCCATTTGCAAGCCACTACATCACCCGCAAATATGTACAGTTCGCAGGACCTACATGCTCATCTGGTTCATGTGGACTCTGTCAGCAGTGCCAGCTTTCAGTGATATATTCATCACATTATCAACTCGACCGGCAAGCTTTTTCTCTACTGCCATTTTATGTCACAGGGTGTTAATTTACAACACCTGGCAATACGCAGTCAATGATACTGTGTCGAATGTTGTGTATTTGTTATTTGTGTGGACTACGCTGATCGTCACCTACTTCAAGGTTCTTTCTGCAGCAAACGCTGCTAGTACAGATCGAGTGTCTGCTAGAAAGGCCCGGAACACGATACTGCTGCACGGAGGTCAGCTTTTACTGTGTATGATGTCCTACATCACCCCACTCATCAGTACAGCACTTATAGATCTTTTTCCTCAGAGTCGATCAACCATTCTGTTTATTCTTTTTTTGTTGTCAAATATTCTACCAAGGTTACTAAGCCCATTAATCTACGGGTTAAGAGATAAACAATTTGCTGAGCGTGTTAAAGTGTATTTTTGTTGCAAACAAATAAAGACACAGATAATACCAGTGAACTAAGCTATGAACAGAATATGTTTAATATTCACATTTATCTTACTTGAATTTATCAGCATTTGATTCGGTGTGAATGTACATATGTGATATTTGTAAACTGGCTTTTTTCACTCCTGATGTGTGGTATGAAGATCTGAAATAGTTTGTTTAGTCTAGATAACCTGTAAATTCTCTTTATGTTTTTGCAGGTTGGGTATGTATATAAAAATATATCAAATTCAAAGCATAAGTGTCTGTTTGCTGAGTCATATTTTTAACCACCTGGTCTACCTATAGCAGGGATGGGCAACTTCGGTCCTGGTGTACTGTCCTGAAGAGTTTAGCTCCAACCCTAATCAAACACCCTAACTCCCCTTACGAAAAATAAGTTTATTCAAGTAAGCTATTAGTATACTTCTTTTAAACAAAAAAATAGGAAAGTATACT
>NW_015505273.1:299660-300369 GCF_001515645.1 Sinocyclocheilus grahami
AGCAGTCACGTGAACAAGAGTTGGAAGCGTAAGCGCCAAATCAATGTATGTGCCTTCATTAATGCAGTGCAGAAGCAGAGAGAAACAGGAAAATCACCTGCTCACTCTGCAGGCTGAGTCACTATGGCATTAGGTGTTAAACAGCTTGCCATAGGAATTACTCTAGATATGTGAGCTCGCCCACTCATTTGTTGCAGCTCAAAGCAGCAGCGGAGCTGAAATAAATATTATCAGCCGGGCAGACTAATGCTTGGTAGCATTAGCGCAGCGCAGAAGTAGAGAGAGAGAGAAACAGATAGGAAAAACCGTCTGCTCACTTTACTGCCTGAGCCGTAACAGCATAATGTAAAAACAGCTTGCCACTTAATGTTCCAGCTCAATGCAGCAGCGGAGCTGAAAGAAATATTATATTAGTCGGGCAGACCAATGCATGACAAAACATCTGCTGCTGGACTCCTCAGAGTCTGTACCTAATAGCAGTACACAACACAAGAGTTGAAAGCATAAGCACCATTCAAATGAACGTGCCTGCATTAGTGCAGCACAGCAAGTAGAGAGAAAGATAGGAAAAACCCATCTGCTCACTCTACCGCCTGAGCCACTATGTTTTAGCTTCAATAAGAAGGCTCGCTATAAGAAACTCTTAATACGTACTGGAAACTGAAATGGACCCTGTTGGTCTCTACTGGTAATTGGTTGCCTTCTATTG
>NW_015505273.1:301433-302501 GCF_001515645.1 Sinocyclocheilus grahami
CCCAATTTCAAGATTTATTTTTATTATTTATAGATTTTACATCTGTAACAGAGAGACGTACGTGCAATTTTTGTGCGTACATTCATTTATCTGAACCACACATATGCACATTTGAGAAGTGACCTTAGATTAATTGTTGGACGGTTTCTACGCAGAATTTTATAAAAGAGACCCCTGGTTTAATGGTACAGACAATTGAAGGTGACTCTATCGCCCCCTTGAGCACTGAGGTTTGTTAGCAGCACAGCAAAATAAAGGCCCATTTTAAGTATCATTCATCAGCTTTTGCATATTTTAAATAAACTGTTATTTAATAATTTATGAGAAGGAGGCATTCCTGTTTTGTGCCCATCTCGATATTACCAGCCTATGATAATACTTGGAGCGCCCTCTCTCTCTATCTCCCTCCCCACTTGCTGTCTCCTCTTCCTCATCTGAAGTATTTAAACCTGTTCATTTTTAAATCTGGAGGCAAATCAATCTACTACACAAGTTGAGAAGGTAAGCACTCAAAGGTATTTGTAATGCTGTATTTTGGAATTCATGTGTTGCTAATAACTTCTCACTCTTACATACTCTGTGTATCTTTCAGATCAGAAGACACAGATGGAAAATATTCATCCTACTGCTTGATGGACTTCACAAAGTTGTGGACATCATTTGGAGGAAAAACAAAAACAACAAAAAAGCAAGGAAAAAGGAGTCACAGATACCAGTGCAAAAGGGCAATGAATTCTACAATGTTTCAGAACTCCGCAGCAGACAGATATGCAGAAGCTTTTGCAAAAAATTTTTCCACTGTTCTTCTTGGGATCATAGTAAACTGCGTCAATGGAATGTTTGTTTTCACGTTCTTCAAGAGTTCAGTTTTCTACAATGATCCAAGATATATATTGTATATTCACATGGTCATCAATGATATGCTCTTGGTTTTTTTCAGTGTAAGTCTTGTTGTGATGGCTTATGCATGGCCAAAGGTTCCTCTCACGTTCTGTGTTTCACTTCTAATAATATCCTCAACTACTCATAAGAACACTCCTCTGACTTTGGCCGGAATGGCCGTTGAGC
>NW_015505273.1:302511-309411 GCF_001515645.1 Sinocyclocheilus grahami
GTGTAGGAGTTATACCTGGACTGGCTGACTTGATTCTCCTTTCAATTGTTCGTCCTTTATCTGTGTTTTCAACAAGTGGTCTCTGTAGTACAACTAATGTGTATAGCACGCCGTACCATGAAGAACAGAGCAAAATTACACACGGGATTTATACATCTGCTGTGTGGGTAATTCTTGTATTCACATATTGCCGAGTGCTGATTGCGGCCAGAAGGGCCTCCACTGACAAATCCTCAGCAAAAAAGGCCCAAAGCACCATCCTGTTACATGGAATACAGCTTCTGCTGTCTATGATGTCTAACATTACTCCTGTTATAGACAAGATTTATGGCCAACTTGTTCCGACACTACGGTCAAAAATCACCTTTTTCAATTATCTTCTTACAAACTTATTACCACGACTGCTTAGCCCCCTTATTTATGGTGTTCGAGATAAACATTTTTTTAAATATATGAAAGGACTTCTTTCATGTAGATTATTTAATGTAAAAGTTGAATCAATCAAGCAGTGAGCTAAAAATATATCATCAAATAAGCATTATGTTAATACTCTACGCAGAAAATATTTTTAATAAGTGCCTTCCTCGCAATATTTTCGTGCTCATATTTATTTTGTAATTATAAGTTCTTGGGAAATTAGAATTTGGAAATGAGGTGTGACAAAGTGTTAAAAAATATCTGTAGCATTAAAAAATGTTTTACAAATGAACAAGCATTGTCTCACAAAAATAGAGTTGTTTTTTTCCAATTTGTGAAATTGTGTCTAACAATTTTCTTGCTTAATTTCTTATTTTACTGTATCACTTTTTTTCTCTCCATATTTTGGAAACATAAAAAAGTTGATTCATAATATGTTTTTCATTTGCAAATCAATTTTTATGTTTCAGACTAATGTTCTTTTACATGTTCTCTGTAACACTTAATGCCTTAATAAAATGTATATCTATCTATCTATCTATCTATCTATCGTATGTATATATATATATATACATATATATATATATACACAGTGGGTACGGAAAGTATTCAGACCCCCTTAAATTTTTCACTCTTTGTTATATTGCAGCCATTTGCTAAAATCATTTAAGTTAATTTTTTTTCCTCATTAATGTACACACAGCACCCCATATTGACAGAAAAACACAGAATTGTTGACATTTTTGCAGATTTATTAAAAAAGAAAAACTGAAATATCACATGGTCCTAAGTATTCAGACCCTTTGCTCAGTATTTAGTAGAAGCACCCTTTTGATCGAATACAGCCATGAGTCTTTTTGGGAAAGATGCAACAAGTTTTTCACACCTGGAGTTGGGGATCCTCTGCCATTCCTCCTTGCAGATCCTCTCCAGTTCTGTCAGGTTGGATGGTAAACGTTGGTGGACAGCCATTTTTAGGTCTCTCCAGAGATGCTCAATTGGGTTTAAGTCAGGGCTCTGGCTGGGCCATTCAAGAACAGTCACAGAGTTGCTGTGAAGCCACTCCTTCGTTATTTTAGCTGTGTGCTTAGGGTCATTGTCTTGTTGGAAGATAAACCTTCGGCCCAGTCTGAGGTCCTGAGCACTCTGGAGAAGGTTTTCATCCAGGATATCCCTGTACTTGGCCGCATTCATCTTTCCCTCAATTGCAACCAGTCGTCCTGTCCCTGCAGCTGAAAAACACCCCCACAGCATGATGCTGCCACCACCATGCTTCACTGTTGGGACTGTACTGGACAGGTGATGAGCAGTGCCTGGTTTTCTCCACACATACCGCTTAGAATTAAGGCCAAAAAGTTATATCTTGGTCTCATCAGACCAGAGAATCTTATTCAGGTGTTTTTTAGCAAACTCCATGCAGGCTTTCATGTGTCTTGCACTGAGGAGAGGCTTCCGTCGGGCCACTCTGCCATAAAGCCCCGACTGGTGGAGGGCTGCAGTGATGGTTGACTTTCTACAACTTTCTCCCATCTCCCAACTGCATCTCTGGAGCTCAGCCACAGTGATCTTTGGGTTCTTCTTTACCTCTCTCACCAAGGCTCTTCCCCCCCGATAGCTCAGTTTGGCCGGACGGCCAGCTCTAGGAAGGGTTCTGATCGTCCCAAACGTCTTCCATTTAAGGAATGGAGGCCACTGTGCTCTTGGGAACCTTAAGTGCAGCAGAAATTTTTTTGTAACCTTGGCCAGATCTGTGCCTTGCCACAATTCTGTCTCTGAGCTCTTCAGGCAGTTCCTTTGACCTCATAATTCTCATTTGCTCTGACATGCACTGTGAGCAGTAAGGTCTTATATAGACAGGTGTGTGGCTTTCCAAATCAAGTCCAATCAGTATAATCAAACACAGCTAGACTCAAATGAAGGTGTAGAACCATCTCAAGGATGATCAGAAGAAATAGACAGCACCTGAGTTAAATATATGAGTGTCACAGCAAAGGGTCTGAATACTTAGGACCATGTGATATTTCAGTTTTTCTTTTTTAATAAATCTGCAAAAATGTCAACAATTCTGTGTTTTTCTGTCAATATGGGGTGCTGTGTGTACATTAATGAGGAAAAAAAATTAACTTAAATGATTTTAGCAAATGGCTACAATATAACAAAGAGTGAAAAATTTAAGGGGGTCTGAATACTTTCCGTACCCACTGTATATAAAATGGTCAAATATTGAAATGGAAAGATGAATGCGGCCAATTACAGGGATATCCTGGACGAAAACCTTTTCCAGAGTGCTCAGGACCTCAGACTGGGCCGAAGGTTTATCTTCCAACAAGACAATGACCCTAAGCACACAGCTAAAATAATGAAGGAGTGGCTTCACAACAACTCTGTGACTGTTCTTGAATGGCCCAGCCAGTTCCCTGACTTAAACCCAATTGAGCATCTCTGGAGAGACCTAAAAATGGCTGTCCACCAACGTTTACCATCCAACCTGACAGAACTGGAGAGGATCTGCAAGGAGGAATGGCAGAGGATCCCCAAATCCAGATGTGAAAAACGTGTTGCATCTTTCCCAAAAAGACTCATGGCTGTATTAGATCAAAAGGGTGCTTCTACTAAATACTGAGCAAAGGGTCTGAATACTTAGGACCATGTGATATTTCAGTTTTTCTTTTTTAATAAATCTGCAAAAATGTCAACAATTCTGTGTTTTTCTGTCAATATGGGGTGCTGTGTGTACATTAATGAGGAAAAAAAATTAACTTAAATGATTTTAGCAAATGGCTGCAATATAACAAAGAGTGAAAAATTTAAGGGGGTCTGAATACTTTCCGTACCCACTGTATATATATATGTATACATGTGAATTAGCACTACCTTAATACCCTGATTTAATACACAATCACAATATACAATAAAGATTGTGGGCACTCTATACTACAAAAACAAAACAAATCCCTGTAATAGTCAAAATATTAACTTGTCGAATAAAAAAAATAAAAAAATGTCCTACCCTATTTACCTGTAGTGTCTCTGGGTGAGAATTCACATACCAAGTCCTTTACAAAACTCAATATTGGACTTAATACAATGGGAATATTAATCAAAATATTAAATTGTAATATTTTGAAAATTTTGAAAAATTTTATTTAGATTTAATTATCTCAATTTAATTTGGTGAGTATACCAAAATCTCTTGCTCGCTCTCTCACTCATGGCCTCTCTCTCCCTCCCTATTTCTTTGTTCAATTATGTCTGGTCGCTGGTCGCTTTACTTCTGGAGCCAAATTGACTAAGCAAACTGATAAGGTGATTTTGATCATTTTGTATTTTAATTTATAATAACTGATCTGTGTTGCATACTCCATAAAATGTATATCCTTTGTATTTCCATATCAGGGTAACACATGAAAAGATCTTTGGGATATCAACTTCTTGCTTGATGGATTTTGAAATCTTACAAGGAAAACAAGCCACAAAAAATTCCTGATATGATTTTGAGTCACTGAATTACATTACTGCTGTCATAGACAAGATTTCTGCTCAACATTTACTAGATGATCGGAAAAAAGTGACCATTCCTAATTATTTTCTAACAAACTTATTACCACGACTGCTTACCCCCCTGATTTATGGTGTTCGAGATGAACTTTTTTACAATCACATGAAAAGGCTTTTTGCATGTAAAATACTTCTTGTAAAGGTTGAATCAACCAAGCAGTGAGCAAAAAAAGGCTTTTTATCTTGCTGTTAATTGTTTTCTTTATTCACTCTCTGCTGAAAACTGCTGTTTTCAGTGAGTTCTTTATTATTAGACTTTTTTGGTAATACTTACATATGTTTAGTGTAATCATAAATTATTAAATGAAAAAAAAACGGATGGCATCATAATATAAATAATGGAAATACGTTTAAAAATGTGCAAATTCTGAATGCAAGTGTATTGTACTTAGATGAATGTTTTGCAACACTTGATGCAAATATCAAACTTGAGTCTATATGGCATAATTCCTGAAGCACGACTGGTAGAGTGTGTGGCTAGAAATGCCAACACAGATGATAATAAATGTAAATCTTGAATGCACTGTAATTTGCTTGGCATAAAATTGTATGTCAAATTAAATAATATAAATAAAAAGATATACGGCCATGCTGTCCTGCAACAAATAGACAAAATTACTGTTTGTTAGCTGTCAGTAACAATGAACTGAAGGCTACAAAACATAAATGATCATTAAATGTTTTTACACAATGTTTGACATAATGACTTCATACGTGAATTAAAATAAAACTCTGTAATTTAGGTCAATAAATTTCAGAGTGGCCAAACGCTCTCTTTCCCTCCCTTCCTTCTTTTTTCCTTTCTCTCTCAAGCTATTTTTTCTCACCCCTCAATTACATCTCAGATGAGCATATAAACTGCTCAGTTATGCCTGGAACCAAAACTTTCACTAAGCAAACTGAAAAAGTATGTTCACTCTTTCAACGATGTCTTAAATTTCGTTTTTATATTCCTCATAGCATATGCTTGTTAACATGCTAAATGTTTCTCCCTTTAATTTCCATTTCAGATTAAATAAATGGATAAATCTTCATGATAAAGAAGATTTGTATTTCAGCTTGATCAAGCTGATCAGCCATCAAGATCTTTGGAAGGAAACTACAGTCAACAAAACTACAACAACTACAGTCAAAAGTCTTTCTTCCAAAGAAAACGACTACCACTGAATTTTACACCAGTGCACAGGCACAATGAACTCAATTCAATGAAAAGAATTTGCCATTGGTTTTCTTGCAGTCATAATTATCTACATCATTGGAGTTTTCACATTCATATTATTTGTATTATACTAATATTAATGAATTGCAACACTTGGTGCAAACATTGAATTTAAGCCTGTGTCATAAAACCTGTAGCTGAACTCAGAGTACGTGTGCAACTAGCAATGCCATTTTCATGAGTTCACTACTTGTCATTGAACACCGATATTAATAAATGCAACTTTGGAAAATGTGCCTCTATGTAAATTTTTTGGCAAAAACTCCTAGATACAATTTGTTGCAGTTTCCAGCTGAAATGACCCCGGTGGCATTAAAACAAAGATAACATTTATTCTTTTAATGCTGTATACAGTAAATGAACATTACTCCATAGACATTTCTCTCATTGAGCAAAATCATAACTTCTTTGCTGGTCAATGAATCTTAACTTTTTTAACCTTAAACTCTATTTAGTAAACTATGAAATTATTTATTCAAACTTGTATATGTTATACTACAGAACATATTTCAACAGGGTTACATTTTTCACACAAATTATGATTACGGGGCAGATTTGATTCATAAAGACTTGTAAGATTTGTAAACTAATACATTGACAATTGCATCTCATAACCAGCTTCATATGTATGACTTTTCTGACATAGTAAACTTGTTTGGTAGCTCACCTGGTAAAGCATTGCACTTGTATTGTGTACAAGTCGCGTGAATCACGAATTACAATAAATAATCTCAAAGACTTGTAAAGCAAGCTAAAATGGCATTGTTGTTTCAGCAAATGTGTTTTTCTCCCTGATGTTTGCTAATGTTAACGCTGTTAGTAAGGTTTACAGTACACTCTCAGAAAAAAAGATACAAAAGCTGTCCCTGGGGCGGTACCCTTTTAAAAGGTACTAATATGTACCATTCGGGTAGTAATATGCACCTTTAATGTACTAATATGCACCCTTTAGGGTAACTATGGTACCTTTTGAAAGGGTCTCAGATCTAATAATAAATGTATTGAAATCTAAGAATAGATTCTGATATCTTTGTTGAATGGCTGGTAAATTAAAACTATAGAAGCCAAATTGCCTGCAATCAGCATGATAAATGTTGCCAGGTTCATGTTCTTCTGTTTTGGATAAAACTGAAGGTGCTTTTAGTGCCACTTTGTAAGTGTCATGAAACGTGCAAGAAGCAATGTAATATAATTTTGCAGAAAGGTCACCAAAGGCACATTTTTTCAATGAGCCTGGGTTGCGTTTTACACAACTTATGACAATGTGTAAATGAAAATAATACTACTAACCAAAAATCTGAACCAAATAAGTTTATCTTAGTCTTATCAGACCACAGGACATGGTTCCAGTAATCCATGTTCTTAGTCTGCTTGTCTTCAGCAAACTGTTTGCGGGCTTTCTTGTGTATCATCTTTAGAAGAGGCTTCCTTCTGGGACGACAGCCATGCAGACCAATTTGATGCAGTGTGCGGCGTATGGTCTGAGCACTGGCAGGCTGACCCCCCCACCCCTTTAACCTCTGCCGCAATGCTGGCAGCACTCATACATCTATTTCCCAAACACAACCTCTGGATATGACGCTGAGCACGTGTACTCAACTTCTTTGGTCGACCA
Source organism: Sinocyclocheilus grahami (assembly GCF_001515645.1). Classification (NCBI taxonomy): domain Eukaryota; kingdom Metazoa; phylum Chordata; class Actinopteri; order Cypriniformes; family Cyprinidae; genus Sinocyclocheilus; species Sinocyclocheilus grahami. The sequence goes on from NW_015505273.1 coordinate 309,321, forward strand.
TGGCGAGGCCTGTTCTGAGTGGAACCTGTCCTGTTAAACCGCTGTATGGTCTTGTCCCCCGTGCTGCAGCTCAGTTTCAGGGTCTTGGCAA
>NW_015505273.1:309426-352898 GCF_001515645.1 Sinocyclocheilus grahami
TATATATATATATATATATATATATATATATATATATATATATATATACACACACACACACAGTACACAGCATATTATATACATATGTGTACAGCATATTTACACCATGAGAGAAACATAATTAAACTCTCTCTATACCTCCATCCCTCCCTTTCTTGTGGTCCTTTTCTCCCTCCTCTTTTACTCAAATGAGTATATAAACTAGTCTGGTCTTCAGGTCTGGAGTTAAAATTTACTAAGCAAACTGAAAAGGTAAGTTTTCTCTTTCAATGATGTCTTTTATATTTATGTATTTATATTTGGTATAGCTTATTATTGGTAATCGGTTTCTCCTTTTTATATTCTATATTAGATTTTTTTTTTAATTGAAACATTTTCAGGATAAAGAAGATCGTATTCAAGCTTCATGAACTTTTTACAGTCATCAAGATCATTGAAAGGAAGAGAACAACAACAACAGTCTCTTTTTTTTCCAAGAAAAGGATTATCACTTATAATAATCAGTACACCAGCACACAAGGACAATGAACTCTACTGTGTTTCTCTATAGTGTACAAGAAAGATATGCAGATGCATTTGCAAAAAATTTTACCATTGTTCTTCTTGGGGTCATAATTATTTTCATCAATGGAATGTTTGTACTGACATTTTTCAGGAGTTCATTTTTCTACAACGATCCAAGATACATATTATACATTCACTTGGTTATCAATGATATGCTCATGGTTTTTTTCAGTGTAAGTCTTGTTGTGATGGCTTATACATGGCAAAATGTTCCTCTCCCGTTCTGTGTTTCACTTCTACTAATAACTGCAGCTGCTCATAAGAACACTCCTCTGACTTTGGCCGGAATGGCCGTTGAGCGTTACATTGCCATCTGCAAACCACTGCATCACCATCAGATCTGCACAGTGCACAGGACGTACATCCTCATCTCTCTGATTTGGGGTGTAGGAGTTATACCTGGACTGGCTGACTTGATTCTCCTTTCAACTCTTCGTCCTTTATCTGTTTTTTCAACAGCTGCTTCGTGTAGTTCATCAATTCTGTATACCACGCCATACCATGAAATGCAGACCAGATTTATGAATGGCCTTTACTCATCTGTTGTGTGGGTAGTTCTTTTATTCACTTATTTTCAAGTGCTGCTTACAGCCAGAAGGGCCTCCGCTGATAAATCCTCAGCAAAAAAGGTCCAAAGCACCATCCTGTTACATGGAGCACAGCTTCTGCTCTGTATGTTGTCTTACATTACTGCTGTCATAGACAAGATGTTTGTCCCACTTATACCAGTTGATCGGGCCAGACTAACCTTTTTAAATTATCTTTTAACAAACATAATACCACGACTGCTTACCCCCCTGATTTATGGTGTTCGCGATAAACTTTTTTACAAACACATGAAGGGGCTTTTTTCATGCAGATTATTCATTGTAAAGGTTGAATCAATCAAACAATGAGGAAAAAAAGGTCAACATCATCAGATGTTTCATAAAAACGCATCACTAATGGCTATACATAAAGCATGCATAATTCTTCATGTAAGTGTACCAGATAAATGTTTTGCAATACTGATGTAAATGTTAAATTTAATCAAATGTATTGCCTCATTGTTATGCCATAAATTAGCAGTGTTCTTTAGTTGTCAACAATTTGTTAAACAATTATTGTGAAAATGCAATCATTAAATGCTTTCCATGGTTTAAAATGGCATAATGACTCCATTAAAACGGCACATCTTGAAAATAATGGTATTGTAAGTGTTTACATTCAGACCTACAGTAAATGGTGTATTATGAGCAGATGGACCATAATTAACTGTACACGGGGCCCCTGCAATCTGAAATTTTCCTCTACATTTGTTTAACCAAAATGTTTCAGCTAAGCTGTGTACATGATATGTTATACTAAGTAAAATTAAAATCAAGTCATTCTCCCTTTTTCATTTGTCACAGGATACAGTATGGTTTAGGGCCAGACAGATCGAGTCAGGATACTGTCGTGAACACGCGTCCACAAGTAGAGACAAAAATGTGGAATAAAGTCGTTATTTTAGTTTTCTTCATAACTTTACAGTTGAACCACTGATGTCACACGGACTACTTTGTCGATCATCTTGGTACTTTTCTGGACCTTGAACGTGGTAGTTACCTTGCTGTCTATGGGAGGGTCAGAGAGTCCTCAGATTTCATCAAAAATATCTTAAATTGTGTTCTGAAGATGAACGGAGGTCTTACGGGTTTGGAACAACACGAGGGTGAGTAATTAATGACAGCATTTTCATTTTTTGGTGATCTAACCCTTTAACTCATGTAAGTTTGGCACCAGTCACAATGCATGCTGGGTACCCGGCTGCAATGCTAATGCAGTGTCAGGTGTAAGCTTGGCCAATGCACTTCAAGTGCACTGTACTATTAAACATACGTTTTTGTGCAGAAAAACAAGACTTGACAGTGGAAGTTGTGTCCATTCTAATGAGGCTATATATAATGCCTCTTGTGGTTACTAAGTCCTTTGATATATGGGGTCCGAGACCAGAAGTTTGTGAAACAAATGAAGGAATGCTTTACTTGTAATGTTGTTATTGTAAAGATAGTACCATCATAATTGGGAATTTTATTTGGCTAAAATGTATTTAGAAATAATTTGATTTATTTAATTATGACATTTGTTTTGTTTGAGATTTGAGAGCATCAATGAGAGCAGAAGCTCTCGTGTGTATGAATGTCACTGAATTAGATAACAAAATGTCAAACCACGTGGCAAATACAGTACAAACAAATGATGAATGAACTTTACTCAGAAATAACTTTACTTTTCTGAGCCATTTTTTTTAATCAGCAGGTGTTTTAGTGATTTTTTTAGTGGATGTATGAAATCTATTCACCTCAAGTTCACAAAGGTGTTGTTAATTACATTAACTATGGGAAGAACCCACAAATTGTCTTTATTTTGAACAACCTCTATTGCTTTATCAGTTAAAATTATAGCCAAACTAGCTTTAAAATGAACAGATTTAACGTTTAGATTTTCTATTATTATTTAACTTGAGAAAAGAGAAAATGAACGAGAAAAGAAACTCTCTATGTGATGACTAAATGTATGCACACTTTTTTGTTTTATTTGGTCATATAAGAATAGCAACTAATTTAAAGCATAGAACAAGGTGTTGTTTTTAAATATTATTAATTACACAATGTATGCATGCATAAATCAAACGGATATTGTTTCGATCAGTAAAATATGCAACACTGTGACTTTATTAGTTGAGAAAGTTTAAAGTGACTGAGCGAGACTTCTACTTCCAGTCTAACGTACTCAGTTATTTCCGTGGCTTTGCAGCGCCATCTTGCGGTTTTTCTGTATAGTTTTGCTCGTGCACACCTACAGTGTGTTGAGCTCACCTGAGGAATCTCAGCGTCCGGTGACAGAAGCTTTCGAATATACAACAATAAATACATATTTGGCTTTTTAATCACTCATTATGGCCGAATGTGTACGAGAGGCCGAAAGTTACACAATAACAGAAACCCTTTCCTCTGAATCAGATCACTTTCTGTCCTGACAGAGGAACCAAACGCTAAACTGCGCTGAAAGGTAAATGTTACTGAAATGCCCTACTCTTTGACGGTTTTTTGTCAATAATAGCTCATTACAGCTAATTATAAAGTTGCCATATTTATAAATTCGTCCCTTGTTGTTCGCAAATGTACAGTATCCTTGAAAACTCTCAGTTCCTGCATTGTTTACACCCAGGTTTTGAACAGGTGTGTTTAAAAGACCCACCGCTGCAAAACAGGACAGTGGTACTAACATGTTGGACATGCACATAGTAATAGTACAGTATTTTTTCAGAATGTAACATATGTTGTATAGAATGTAAATACCATGGTAGGCTACATGAATGTGGAATATCGGGACTTAGGCTACTAGCATCTGCTGTACTGCTTTGTAAATGACACCACTGCTATAATGATTTGTCATTCTTACAGAAAAATGGCTCAGGCTGATATTGACGAGGGGTTATATTCTCGACAGCTGTAAGTTTACTGTAAAATATTCTTATTAACTTTCCTGAGGCTATCTGCATCTTGGTTAACCTCTACCTTTTTTATTCTTTCTATCTCTGATATCTTTGGAAACTGCATTGCTAGCAGTCACTGCTGCACAAGAGTGTAAAGTAGGCTACCTGAATAATCATATTTTCATTTTTAGTAATCATTTTTACTTTATTTACTTGAAGTGCTATTGAAACTGAATGCAATTATTTCAATTGAAAATTTGTTGCACTTTTTACAATAGTTAGATGTTAAAAGTACATGTTTCACATGTTTGCAGGTTGCAACAAGGTTGCATGTTTGCAACAAACAAACAAAAAGAAGAAAAAAAAAAAACAGAATTTGTTCACTGAAGCATGGAAGCATAGTAAACAAAATGTGACCCTGAACCACAAAACCAGTCTTAAGTCGCTGGGGTATATTTTTAGCAATAGCCAAAAAAACAAACATTGTATGGGTCAAAATTATCGATTTTTCTTTTATGCCAAAGTAAAGATCATGTTCCATGAAGATATTTTGTAAATGTTCTTACCATAAATATATCAAAACTTCTGTCAGGACCACTATCGTCAAAGATGATTGACAATTAGCATACGGTTTGGATTGGCGGTATGGTTCCGTTCTGGGCAAGAACTCCCTGCGCCTCCATGCAGCCTAGCATGGATGAGAGCAGGGAGAGCAGCGATAACCCCCCAGGGTAAACAGAACATAACTAACATAAATGTATTGCAGATATTGTTAAAGTTCAATCATTTTATGTACACATTTTAGAATTAGTCTGATTCAAGGAGAATCAGAAGGCTGAATCCCGACTGACAGAGGAGGAGTTGGGGATGGAGAAGGGTAATTAGCTATTGAGCAATGCGAAAACTGCTGATAATACTGAGGGACCTTATATATGAATGCTTAGATAGGTGTTGTATTCCTATAGGTAGATGGGGATCAGCTGAAGGTCAGCTGATGCGAGCTTGACTAACGTGACCTGCCAGAACTAACGCTACGCTTGATTTAATTTTTGATTAGTAATATGCATTGCTAAGAACTTCATTTGGACAACTTTAAAGGTGATTTTCTCAGCATTTTGAATTTATTTATTTATTTATTTTTGCACCCTCAGATTCCATATATTCAAATAGTTGTATCTCGGCCAAATATTGTCCTATCCTAACAAACCATACTTCAATGGAAAGCTTATTTATTCAGCTTTAAGATGATGTATAAATCTCAATTTCAAAAAATTGACCCTTATGACTGGTTTTGTGGTCCAGTGTCACAAATGTTTAAAAGCAGACATGTGATGCTTGTATTTTTGTACATGCACTTTCATTAGTTTTTCATTTTGTTGTATCAGGTTTTAATGTTAATGTAAATCATCTTTTTGAGGTCGGGTTACTTAGTTCGAGGAATTCCAGTTATGTATTTCATCAGTGCTGTATGAATAGTTATGCCCCACCTTACCTGGTCTCTTCCTGGTATTTTTCACATAAAAACCAAAGCAAAAGTGACTGGGCTTGTTTTATGTGTAGTTTAAATCATTTGTATACTATTTTTGTATTTGGTGTTTCCATGGTGTTTCCATGTTTTCTACAAAACAAAATGTGTGTGTATGACGCCATTGTCAGGCGACGCAATGACACTGTAGACACGGTCTGTGTCACTCGTTAAAATTGCTTATTTCTCTGGATTTAAACATTCTTCGAAACATTTGGGGTAACGTAAGTACACAAGTCAGCAAAATACATAACACTGTTCTAGTGGTTTTTGGATATTTTTATAAAAAAATCTTACATATTGTGCCTTAAAGAGCATTATGATTTTTTTTAAATTACTTCTTCCCTAATTCTCAGTAGCTTACTGTTTATTGTGAAACTATTTCATATGTTATTTAAATATGCAAAGTGCAAAGAATACATCATGGTAGCATTTGTTAAATTAAATGTATGCTTGTTTTATTTTAGATTGAAAGTTTTAGTTATTCTGTCACACAAAATAGGTCTATTTAAAATTTAGCATTCACAGTTCTAATGTTTTAAATATTAAATCAGTTGGTAGAGAAATTTGCAAGGTGACACAAGGTGACACTTTCACTTATAGCAAGTCACCTCATTCAGGTGATATTTTAATGCTCACAGAATCCTCTGAATGTGGCTCTGGATGAAGCAATCAGAGATCCTTAGCTTGTGAAGATGACGGACGATGACAAGAGACAAAGACACCAGTCTCTGCACCTGGCCTTCCAGGCCCTGCATAGATTCACTCAAATACAGCCGGATACCCCATACTAGATCCCAGGTCAGTCAAACAACACCTTTATGCTAAATAAGATTTTTAAAGTATGTCTATCGATATTTTCACAGGACAGGTGTGACCTATTTGACCGAGTGTATTGTCACAACATTGTGTAAAATGTTGGCTAAGGATAAAGAAAGTTGACTGACACTTTAATAATTATTGATATACTTTTATCTCCATTAAAATATTTTATTATACATCTGAAAGCATTATTATTTTTTATGTTGTTATGTTATATATAAGATATTTGCTCTGACAATGATTACATTTGATTACAATTATAAATCATACAGTGCATCATGACATCTAAAATTGTGTACAATGTTATTCTATTTTATTTTTTTTCATAACTATTTAAAAAAAGTAAATGGAAAAACAGTTTACAGCATTGTGTCTAACAAAAACAAACAAAAGTGGATTTTCACTACTGAATATAGGTCAGGAATTGTATTCTGAATGAGAAAGAAGCACTTAATGCTACGTTATAATAGTATAGAAATAGAATTTATTGCACCTTGATCTGTGCAATCTGTGTTTTTGCTGCCCTATAGGCTGATGCTGAAGTGTTGGTTACTATCACTAAAGAGCTTTGCAGAGATGCAGAGTTTGATCAGTTTGATGAAGACACTGTAAGGCAATTATCTCTGGTTGCCAGCGGTGACCTGGCGCCTGTCAATGCCTTCATTGGCGGTCTGGCTGCTCAGGAGGTGGTGAAGGTGAGCTTAGTCATATAACATTTTACGCTGGCAGCACCAGTTGAGTTTGAGACCATGGTGTATATATAAGCACATTTTTTAATGACTACATTTGTATGAAATCTTTCAGGCGTGCAGTGGTAAATTCACTCCTCTCAGACAGTGGCTGTACTTCGATGCCCTGGAATGCCTACCTCAGGAGGACGATGGAGTCCTTTCTGAAAACGCCTGTGCTCCTGTAAGCTACAAGGCAGCTCATTCTCAGTATTTAGAAAATACGAAAGTCTTTTTTCTGATGGTTTCTGAAGAACATAATCAACTGAGCACTTTATGTGCTTCTTATAAAGTGATCATTATCTTTTGTGCCGTAGAGAGACAGCCGATATGATGGGCAGATTGCTGTGTTTGGATCTGCTTTTCAAGACAAACTGAATAAACAGAACTATTTTCTGGTGAGTGTTTCACCAGCAGGGCAGGACATGATCCTGATTTGTGTTTCAGTAAACCCTGTTGGATGACTCTCAGCTACTTATCGTTGATCTGTTATGGTGAGCAGTGAGCACATCAGTGAGTCAGTGGTGTCGAATGCACAGGAAATATTTTATGTGCCATGTGACATTTCCTGTTGAGCACTAAGGATATGTCAGTCAGAGTTTCCTATGTGAATCAACTGAGTAATTCAGATTTATGGGGGTGAATTTTATGGTGTATTACTTTGGTGACTTTGAATGTCGCTAAAACATGTATTTAACACATCGTTTGTTCATATAAGTTTTATGCTAATGAAGTTTAAGCAAGGATCTATTAAATTGATCAGAAGTGACAGTAAAGCCAATAGTGTTGCCAAAAATATATATATTTAAAATGAATTATTTTTTTAACTTTCTATTTATTAGTGAATTCTGAAAAAAAAAATGTATCGCGGTTTCCACAAAAATATGAAGCAGTACAGCTGTTTTCAACATTGATAATTATAAGAAATGTTTCTAGAGCAGCAGTCAGCATATAAGAATGATTTATGAAGGATCATGTGACACTGAAGACTGGAATAATGATGCTGAAAATGCAGCTTTGCATCACAAGAATAAATTACATTTAAATATGTACAGTATTTCAAAAGAAAACTGCTCAATTCTAATAATTTTTGACAATATTACTGTTTTAGCGTAAGAGACTCCAAACTTTGAACAATAGTGTAGTGTATATAGGCTATAAAGAACATAACTTCCAAAATTTTACTTCAAAATTCCAAAACCTGCACCATCTCTCAGTCTTGGAGATTATTCATTTAATATTTCTTGTCAGTTCTCATCAGAATGTCTTTGTCTATGATCAGGTTGGAGCTGGAGCAATTGGTTGTGAGCTGCTGAAGAACTTCGCTCTGATTGGTCTGGGTGCGGGAGAGGGCGGGAACATTACAGTGACTGACATGGACTCTATTGAGCGATCGAATCTGAATCGACAGTTTTTGTTCCACTCTAAGGACATTGTAAGTGCGCACTGCATTTTTGTCGACTTCCACATTAAATGCAATAAAATAATAAATAAACAGAATTGTATTTTTACATATATTTATTAAATATTTGCCAATAAACTACGTGATAATTTTAATGCAGCAGTTGCATTTTTACCTTACATGAAGCTATGATTGTATGCAAATCACAAATCGATTGTCATTTTCAGTGGGCCAGAGACCAGTTTGAAGGACTTTTCAAACAAACAGCAGAGAATGTGAACAACTTTCTCAGGTATAGATGAATTCAATTTAACTAGTTAATAGTCTAGAAGAGCAAATGTGTGGAGGATATATAGGGTGAAGAGGCTCTACAGTTATCAGCAGATACAGATATTGTGCCAGAGATTCGGTTTCAAAATCATACTCCTTCAAGTATACATGCTCATGTCCAGGCTCAGCTATTCATTATTAGTGCAACCCCAGGCTGCCCCCTGGCTTCCTGCCACAAGTGTCAACTGTTGTAAGATCTCTTTTCCATCTGAAATTAAGTGAAGGATGTTTGTAGAGAGGCGAGTGTGCAGGAAGTTGAGGTGCTGTGTGCTGTAGGCAGATACCGCAAAGGGAAGGCAGCAGCTTAACTGCCTCAATCTCAACTACTTCCTCTTGGCTGTTGGCAAATTGCAGCCTGTGAGTGATGATAATAGCCGTGCTTTTAGTGCCATATGAAGCTTAGCCTAAACAATTGATGTTTAAAAAAATTAAAATAATGAGAACTACTCATACTGATAGCGCTACCTCTTTTTTCCATCTATGCAGTGACCCAGCATTTGTTGATCGCACATTTGCACGTGAGGATGTGGAGCATGTGGAAATACTGGAGGGCGTCTATAGGAGTCTGGGTGAGGAATGGGCTCAGAACTATGCTGACTGTGTCAGCTGGGCCCGCAGACAGTGGGAAACACTCTACAGCAATCATATTAGACAACTGCTGCACTGTTTTCCCCCTGACCAGGTAACACAGAAACCAGTGTACACATTTATACCATTTATACATACATGTGACATAGTAGCTAAAGCATATGGCTAGTAACCAGAAGGTTTCTGGTTCAAACCAGTTATGCAACCTAGGGGAATTATCACTGTAATAGGGTACATTTCATTAAAGCATGTCTATATCGTATCCCAAAATCAAAATTTTTGTTTAATAATACCTATTTTAAGAACTAGTGTGATTTTTCCATTGTGACATTATTTTTCTATTTTTCATTATTATCATTTCTATGATAATTGAGCAATTTTATTCATATATACGTATATATAAATATGAATATATAAATTAGATTTATTTTCAAATTACATATTTTTATGACAATAAGGGGGTGAAATGTGATTAACTATTATTTAAAAAAGTGAAATGTATTGCATTTAAAATAAGAAATTAAAAAAAAGACCATTATCATCCCTAATGGTCTGTAAGCAAATTATTATTCTTATTTTATTTATTTTAGCTTGGGATGAAATTAGACCCATATATGTTTTGACAGGTTTCATGAGATTCACCCAAAAACTGTACAATAAAACGCTTTGGATAATAAAAGGACCTGCTAAATGATTACTTATAGACCTAGTCTTTTAATAAATTGTCAAATCATGCATTATTTTGGGGTTGATTGAGTCAGTTTCATTTTGCACCAGCAGGTGGCACTGTTGTCTATAATAACGGTGGGCCCTGAACCATGTGTAGTGAGAGGTTATTTAAGGTTTAAATGGCATGATAAAAAGTCACAATAATAGGCACCTTGTCATTCAATAACTGGCCATTCATCGTTTATAAATTATAATAACAAAAGTCTTCATCATGAGAATGGCAGCATATTGCAACATTTTCTTTCTAAATATGAGATTCTAATTTAGTCTTATTGACAGAGTAAAAGTACAATTGATCATTTTTACTGGTAGTCTGTGGTTATGTAACAGTATGGATGTGGAGAGAGGTCTAATCCATAGCATAAGTGCCTGCACACTGAGATAAACATGTGTCCAGAGGAGGGGTGATATGGACAAGAAGAGTTTTGAAACTCTGAAATGTCCTTTATCTCGCATGTCCAGATATAACAGTTGCAAAACCAGAAGTCGCAGATGTGAAATGGGAATGTAGACCACAGTTCAGTTTGAGGGTTTGTGCATGATCCATTTTGCATGAATATACTGAAGAAGAATAAATCATGAAGTTCTCCTGAGGTTTGGTAGAGCTTGACTTAACAGTTGCTCATTATCAGTTGGAGTCTTTCCTGGAGCACAGAAAGACAGTTGTAAAGGTCAACATACACAGTTCTTTCTTTTATACCAGTAGAATAAGCTATGTGTGATTGTTACTTATCTTTTAGTCTGTCTGCGCTCTTTTGAACAGCACCTTCTGTTTTTTTGTTAAAACACCAATTGCATTGAACACACACATGATAAACTCATTATTCTGTCTGTCTGTCTGTCTGTCTGTCTGAGCAAAAGGCTTGGAGACATAGGATTTATGGTGACCAATCACATCCACTTCACATCAGCATGTGACAAGTGGCTGCAGGGCTTCCATTTGGCCAACAACACATGTAGACATCTTTCATTCTTGCTTACTGGAGCTGACTATATAGCATCTTTAACAGTATTTTTTATATTTAAATAAACAACACAAACACTTAATAATAATAATTATTATAATGGAAATTGTATTAGATGATAAAGTATACAATTTATAAATGTTATAAATAAAACAAAAATAATATAAAAAGTATATATAATAATATTTAAAATGTAATTAATCAAGCCTACATACACATGTAATAAATAAAATAACAATGGAACTATATAGCATCTTTAGGAATGTATTTGTATATTAAAGCATTGTTATAAAAACATTTTAAATAAAAAGGAACAAACATCTAATGATAAATGAAATCAAAGAAATAAAAGTATGTATATATAATTTTAAAAAATTTGATCCTGCATACACATATATTATGAATCATTTATCTAAAATTTTCTTTTTTTCTTTGGTCTTCACTAGGTAACAAGCTCTGGACTTCCGTTCTGGATGGGCGCAAAGAGATGTCCACATCCTTTGACCTTTGACTCCAACAATGTAAGTTTTATTGAGTAAATCCCCACACACAGCCCTTGGGATCTCCCATAATCCCCTGCAGACAGCATTGTCTAAGTTTAGATGACTCACAGTTTCTCTCCTGTTGTGAGTAAGATACTATCTGATATCAGTGATCAACTGTGATTAACAAAGCAAGGTGAAAACATGTTAAACCCCCGACTTCTCTCACATAGACACACTCACACAGTGCCACATTAGCAAACAAGTCATGCTTTTCACAGAAACCCTTTCAGATACATGTATAAACTGAAAAAAAATCAAGACAAACTAAATATTTTAATTAGGCATCTCTAGATATGCAAATTATTCCATTCTATAACCATGATTCTATTTTATGGCCCATTTTTTTCCATTGTCTTGATTCTAGATTTGTGTTCCCCTAAAGGAATTCCTTTTAACTCATAACAGTCTGTTTGAATTCTGTGGTTTCATAGGTTAACCCATTTTGGGAAGTGTTGTTTTTTGAATGCGCTACACACTTTCCCCTCGTCATTTCCTGTTAACCACTGCAGTTCTGTTTTCTCTGCATGTGTGTTTGTGATCCATGGCAAGTGTTTCCACCCTTCGGCTCAAAAACAAACCCAAACGCGCAGTTTCACCTTAGATCTGCCAGCTACAATAAAACTATTTTGATTTGAGATTATTATTCTTTTGTTTTATAGACCACCCATATGGACTTCATTGTGGCAGCTGCCAATTTATACGGGCAGATCTATGGGATTACAGGCTCAAGAAACCGTACTGATATTCAGAGCATTCTGCAGGGAGTAAAAGTGCCCGAGTTCACCCCTAAATCTAGCGTAAAGATAGCTGTGACTGACCAGGAGCTGAAGGAGGAAAATGAAGAGAGAAAAGAAGAAGGTGAAATTATAGGCTTAATATGAATATATGCAATAAAATTAAGTCTGTAAAGAATGTTAAACATGAAATATCTTTGCTAATATCCCTCACTGCTTCTCTTAGACAAAGTCAAGCTGGAGATGTTAAAGGAGAAGCTGTCCAAACTCCTGCTGAAGGATCAAAGCTTCCGGATGCATCCACAGGAGTTTGAGAAGGTACCTTGTGTTTGTCAAGTCAAGTTTTATTTGTATAGCATTTTCACAATACATATTGTTTTGTGATGCCTCTATGAAACTATATTTCATATCATTTGTATTAAAGAAAAAGTTGACCCAAAAATAACCCAAAATTTACTTACCCTCAGGCCATCCAAGATGTAGATGAGTTTGTTCCTTCATTTTAACAGATTTGGAGAAATTTAACATTCCATCACTTGCTCACCAATGGATCCTCTGCAGTGAATGGGTGCCGTCAGAATGAGAGTCCATAAATAAACATAAATAAATTGGTAGTAGTACCATAAATAAAACTGATAAAACATAACAATAATCCACACTGTAAAACTTCAATTAACTTCTTGTGACGTAAAAATCTATCCATAATCCATAATTAAAAAGACTTCCTCTAGTGAGAAAGTCGATCCCCATTTGTCCTCTCACATCAAAATCCAGCAACACATTTGTGCAGACCTGTTAGGACTGTTTTTGCTTGTAAACGGTACTTGATCTGTGCATATTTCTCTCCCGATTCAGACGAGATGACTTTTCCACTGGAGAAAGCAATATTATGGACAGAGGTTGAAAACATCTTAATAATGTATGCAGGTTTTTTTTTACATACAGTACATGCCGATTTTGGCTTCACAATTCGTTAATTGATGGACTGGAGTGGTGTGGATTACTTGTGGATTATTGTGATGTTTTTATCAGCTGTTCAAACTCACCCATTCACCGCAGAGGAACATGTATGGTGTTTTTGTTATTTCGCCACCCATTCAAATGCATTGTATAGAACAAAAAGCAGCTTAGACATTCTGCAAAACATCTTTGTTTGACTTTACACTTTAAAGAAAACTAAATGTGTTTGGAATGACATGAGAATGAGATGAGTATGATTTTAATTTTTGTGTGAATTATCCCTTTAGCAGTTTTAAACGTAAAATTAGTCTGAAAAGTTAGTGTTAACTTTGACATCCCCAGTAAATACACACATTTGGTATGTGCAGTGAGCCTGTCAGACACATTGGCGTCTACTCTCAGGTAGGAGGTCTCATTCAACCACAAAATTGGCCCTAAAACATCCAACCCCGACTGCAGTTTTCATCGACCCTTAACCAGCTCCATCCATTACAGACCAGAGAAAACAGTCATCCTTTCTGTTGAGGCAGATCTTCTTCACAGAACCTCACCGCTGTGACATGCTTCTCAGAAAGAGAGCGTCCAATGCACAGACGGGTCTTATGAAAAACTTTGAATGCACGCTGGTTTAGTCAGTGTTCGCTTTGTTGTTTGTCGTGACTGCATGACACATAGGCTTCCACACATGTACATGGATACTGAATGGGCAGCCGTCTCTGAACAATATCTCAGTTGTGTTTTCTGTCAGGAAGAGGATTAGTCTCAGTCTGTGTGTTTCTCTGCATGTATCTGTCTTTGATTTTCACAATCTCTTCAGTCTTTTAGTCTGACCTGTACTATCGTTTCTCCATTTCTCTTTCTCTGGTTGCTTCTGTCTTTAGTCTTGTTTTCTCTGAAGATGAAAGCATTCTGGTATCTTTTTGGGAATGTTCATATGGCAAAGGTTTCTGTATATAAATGTACTGCAGGGTCCACCAGTCTGGAACCACATAGAAAATCTGGGATTTTATTTTATTTAAACCTGAAAATGAACAAAGATTTAAGATTTTGAACATTTTAAAACCAAAAATAGTTATAATGAAGGGAAAAAAAAATCAGATTTCAGAATCTTCTCTATTTCTTGGTCACAAATGTAAGTAAATGAGTGACATTGATCATGTGACTCTGTAAGAAGATGGTCAGTTTTTTTGCTTGCATTGAAACTCAAAAGAGTTATTTTAGTATCATGGATAATATACTATTAAAGTTTGTAATAACCCGTGCATAAGATGCTTGTTGGAATATCTCAAATGATGCTGGAGAACATGATTTGTGCATCTATCATAAAGTAAATGAGAAACAGTTCAAATACTAAGACATTATAAAATCATGTTTTTTTTTAGACTGATAATATAATTTGTAATGCAAGAATTCTATTGAATTAGAAAAATGAAACATTTCTCTAGTGGACTCAATGTTTGTATTATATGTCCGTATGCATGTGCAAGTGTGTGTGTGTGCACTTTAAGCGATGACACATTCTTTGCCAGATCAGATGTTTTGTTTTTCCACTGGAATGTGTGTTTGGGGGATTCTGGTGGCATCAGGTTCCCAAATTTTATACTGCGCTCAAACACCCCCACAGTTGCCCCCAACACACCCAATACTGGACAGTCTTTGTAGTGCTGCTATGCCTGGGGTGTAAGAAGAGTGCCAAAACCTCAAAACCAGGGTATCCTAGCATTCCTGCAATATCTAATATCAAACCAAAGTTCTTGAGGTCTAATTATGCTTAATGGCCTATTTGGTTTTTAATGGCTATATCTTTGAAAAGATCACTAGTTTATAAGTACAGTGGCATGCAAAGTTTTGGGAACCCCTTGCTGAATCTGTGAATAATTTTAACAAAATAAGATATAAATATAAATAAATATAATAAATATTTTTTATTTAGTACTGTCCTAAGTAATATATTTTACATACAAGATGTTGACATTTAGTCCACAAGAAAAAAAAAAAATAGCTGAAATTATTAAAATAACCCCATTCAAAAGTTTGGGAACCCTTGGTTCTTAATACTGTGTGTGGTTACCTGGATGATCTACGACTGTTTTTTTTGTTTTGTGATGGTTGTTCATGAGTCCCTTGTTTGTTCTGAACAGTTAAACTGAGCACTGTTCTTCAGAAAAATCCTCCAGGTCCTGTGCAGATTCTTCAGTTTTCCAGCATCTTTTGCATATCTGAACCCTTTCCAGCAATGACTATGATTTTGAGATCCATCTTTTCACACTGAGGACAATTGAGGGACTCAAACACAACTATTAAAAAAAGGTTCAATGATTCACTGATGCTCCAGAAGGAAACACGATGCATTAAGAGCCGGGGGTGAAAACTTTTTGAATTTGAAGATCAAGGTAAATTGTACTTAATGTGTCTTCCGGGAAACATGCAAATATCTTCTGTTGCTTCCGAAGGGCAGTACTAAATGGAAAAAAAAGATATTTCAACAAAATAGGAAAAATTTGGACATCCTCATCCTGTTCAAATGTTTTCACCCCCGGCTCTTAATGCACCGTGTTGCATTCTGGAGCATCAGTGAATTAACCTTTTTTAATAGTTGTGTTTGAGTCCCTCAATTGTCCTCAGTGTGAAAAGATGGATCTCAAAATCGTACAGTCACTGCTGGAAATGGTTCAGATATGCAAAAGATGCTGGAAAACTGAAGAATCTGTAGGACCTGGAGATTTTTTTCTGAAGAACAGTGCTCAGTTTAACTGTTCAGAACAAACAAGGGACTCATGAACAACCATCACAAAACAAAAAGTAGATCATCTAGGTAACCACACACAGTATTAAGAACCAACTGTGTGTGGTTACCTGGATGATCTACGACTGTTTTTTTTGTTTTGTGATGGTTGTTCATGAGTCCCTTGTTTGTTCTGAACAGTTAAACTGAGCACTGTTCTTCAGAAAAATCCTCCAGGTCCTGTGCAGATTCTTCAGTTTTCCAGCATCTTTTGCATATCTGAACCATTTCCAGCAGTGACTGTACGATTTTGAGATCCATCTTTTCACACTGAGGACAATTGAGGGACTCAAACACAACTATTAAAAAAGGTTAATTCACTGATGCTCCAGAATGCAACACGGTGCATTAAGAGCCGGGGGTGAAAACTTTTTGAATTTGAAGATCAAGGTAAATTGTACTTAATGTGTCTTCCGGGAAACATGCAAATATCTTCTGTTGCTTCCGAAGGGCAGTACTAAATGGAAAAAAAAGATATTTCAACAAAATAGGAAAAATTTGGACATCCTCATCCTGTTCAAATGTTTTCACCCCCGGCTCTTAATGCACCGTGTTGCATTCTGGAGCATCAGTGAATTAACCTTTTTTAATAGTTGTGTTTGAGTCCCTCAATTGTCCTCAGTGTGAAAAGATGGATCTCAAAATCGTACAGTCACTGCTGGAAATGGTTCAGATATGCAAAAGATGCTGGAAAACTGAAGAATCTGTAGGACCTGGAGATTTTTTTCTGAAGAACAGTGCTCAGTTTAACTGTTCAGAACAAACAAGGGACTCATGAACAACCATCACAAAACAAAAAGTAGATCATCTAGGTAACCACACACAGTATTAAGAACCAAGGGTTCCCAAACTTTTGAATGGGGTTATTTTTATAATTTCAGCTTTTTTTTCTTCTTGTGGACTAAATGTAAACATCTTTTATGTCAAATACCTTACTCAGGACAGTACTAAATAAAAAATAACATGCATTTTGTATGATCTCTCTTATTTTGTTAAAATTATTCACATTTTCACAGATTCTGCGAGGGGTTCCCAAACTTTCACATGCCACTGTATATGATTTGCAAACTAGTTGAATCTGGAGCAGTTGCGGTCTGTTTTGTGTGACATCATGTGCAGTGTTACTGGAACATACATATGAATAAAATAGGAAGCTATCAAAGTTTTTGACACGGTATGACATCTTTGTCTAGTACCTGTTGTACCAAAGTGCGCAAACATACCTGTGGCTACATTTTGTTCCTGTTTTTAAGTTCTTCTTGTTTTTTTATACAAGACTAAAGATAGCAATCAGCATCACACTTTGAACACAACAGGTCTTTTTTTCCGTTGCTTTTGCCCTATGGTAATGAATGAACAGATGGTTGGTAGGTGAATATTTGCTGATGGACAAATCAAAAGGTGTTTTCCGAAGTTGAAAAGAAGTAAAGGACAACAATAAATGATGCAGCTTATTTCAGACTGTTCTGTGAATTCAGAGAAATATATTATTAAATATATTTTTAATTGGTATTTTTGTTTTCCACAAAAATATCTAAATATCCTTAAAACACTATTACATATTAAATTAATGTATAATATAAAATAATAAAGTACATTAATAAAAATATTTAATACAAATAAATATTAAGTAAATTAGCTTGAAGCCAAATTTCATGATATTAAGACTTGTTTTTGGAAAATATATCTTGAAGAGTATCTTTTAGTGTTTATTTTTTATTTTCCCCGATTTGAAAAAAAAAAATTATATTTGTTTTAGGCATAACCAACACAAAATTTTAAAGTTAATGCATAAAAAAGCACATTGGCCAATGATGTGAGTCTGATACATGTGTAGAGACAACCAAGACTGAATGGAAGAACGTTCTGTGCAAACCCCTCTTATGTGTCAGTGCTTATAATAATGCAGTTGTTTGTACATTACCAAATGTTCTTTTTTATTCTTGTGTTCTAGGATGATGACAGTAATTTCCACATGGACTACATAGTTGCAGCATCCAACCTGAGGGCAGAGAACTATGATATACCAACAGCCAACCGCCACAAAGTGAATGACTTTTGTTTTTGTCAAACAACTCTGCTGTGCTTTTGTTTGTGAGACAAGCTCTAAAGTGATCAACATTCCCCTCCCGGGGTTTGTGTCCTCAGTTCCTGTACATATACAGTACACCCTGAGGAAAGACTTTTTGATAATACAGTACTAGACCATAGAGTTCCATTCCAGATACTGTTTTATGCATGTACTACTTACCATAAATATTTAGCATGACTTGATTGTACCAGTAAGCATGTATTTGTAATTCACAAACAGTGCACATAAGTGCATATTTAAGTTAGTAATATCCTTTTTCTCATCTGCAGAGCAAGTTAATTGCTGGCCGCATCATTCCAGCAATCGCCACAACAACAGCTGCGATCGCAGGGCTGATGTGTTTGGAGCTCTATAAGCTTGTCCAGGGTCACCAGAAAATCACATCCTACTGCAACACATGTATATACCTGGCCAACCAATACTTTGTCCCGTCACAGCCTTGTGTGACCCCGACATTTACAGTAAGTGACAAAACTATTCACTTATCACCATCTAACATGAGTGTGTTGGCCTTTTTCTCTCTAATTAATAAATAACCAGCATAGAACAATAGAATGGCTTTGAATTCTATATGCATTTAGCATGAGGAGCTCTTAGCTGTTGAATACAATATATCATAATAGTTGAATGTACTGTATATATATTGACTATAAGTTCTCTATAATCACTCTTGTGCGTTGAATAAAGGTCATTTTCACTGTGGTTGAGTTGTGCTATGAGGGCCGGGGGTGATGGGTAGGGAGTGATGGCTGGGGTGAAAGGCTACAGCATCAGTTATCTGTCTGCGTCTGGATCACTACAGGCTTTAGTGAACTTATTTTCATCCTCAGGGGCTTAAACCATTTAGTAACTGTACACTCACCCCCACAGACCCTCACCTGCCAACCTGGTGTGTTTGCTCCGTTTAGGGAACTTCCACTTTCAAAGGGAAAGCGTTCAGATTTAGACAACTGATTATTCAGACAGACACGTGCATGTATAAAGCAGCAAACCTCAAAAGAATTGCATGCAAAATTTGGAGTTTAAGTCTGAGCTGGTGTGCTTATGGGTTTATAATGACCGCTAGAGACTAAAAACAACTGAATGGCCCAAGATTTGTGCAGACAGACTTCATAGATGACATAATGCAAACCCCAGACACAGCCATCCACACATGGGGGGGAGTGTTGTTTCTACCAACATGTGCAGGGTCAGAGTTGAGGGTAATTCTCACCCAAGGGGACAGGCGGTGAGCTGGGCTTTGAAACACACAAGCTCAGGTTACTGGTGCGATGTGACCATTTTCTGGAGTGTCCAGACTGCTCCTTTCTCAAAACACTCAACGCACACACACACACTGTTTGGATTACAAGAACATTCAGTGGCCCTGAGAGGTATTAGACACCAAAGCCACACAAATCGAACTTGAACTTAACTTCATCATTTCTAACTTCATCATTTCTGCTTAATGTCTTTTAATAATTCTCCTCAGGTTCACACAAGTGTCCTAGCAGAGGAACCACAGGTGTGGTTCATCACATTACCTGTCAACATGTTCCACTAACTTCAACAAAGTGACACAATATTTTTTGTATTCATTTTGAACAGTATATCCATTTTTTATCATTTAAATCCTAACAAACATCTTTTTGTAATACACTGTTCAAACTATTTTTCAATGTTTTTGAAAGAAGCCTCTTATGCTTACCAAGAATAAAATTATTTTATTAACAATACAGTGAAAATAGTAATATTGTGAAAAAAATTATTACATTTTTAAATATATATTTTCTATGTTAATATATTTTAAAATTTTATTTATTCATGTGATGCAAAGCTGAATTTTCAGCATCATTACTCCAGTCTTCAGTGTCACATGATCCTTCAGAAATCATTCTAATATGCTGATTTCCTGCTCAAGAAAAATGTCTTATTATTATCAATATTGAAAACAGTTGCGCAGCCTCTTTGTGGAAACCATGATACATGATTCTTTGATGAATAGAAAGTTCAAAAGAACAGCAATTATTTAAAATATAAATCAGAATAGGAATGTCTTTACTGTCACATTTGATCAATTCAATGCACCCTTGCTGAATTAAAGTATTAATTTCTTTTGAACGGTAGCCAATATTTTGCTTTGAAGTGTGCATATCTTTCTTAGTTTTTAAGTGAGGCTTAAGTGTTCAGAAACTTTTCAGAACTACTGTGTAGAAAGGTTCTTGTGTCTTGAAGTTGAAACTTTCAGCCTTTCATTTCCTTCATCTCCTCTTTCACTTTTTCCATACCTTTTGTTTTGTTTGCATACCTTTTTCATTTAACTGGCACAGTGTTCACTAGTCTTTTCCAAGTACAGGATGTGTGGAAACATTTCCACACATGGGACTAGTTGAGGTTGAGCTTTATTTTGTGATACTGATACTGTTTGAATGCAGTCACATTGTGGAAAACAAATCATTGAGTCGATTAGTTAACATTTCAATTTTTTTTATCTTTGTTTAGACTGTGATGGTGATGTTGTAGTCGCCATATGGGGCTTTATCAGCTGTCAGTGTATTAAATTGAGCTGTGGAAATATATCTATTAGTCTCATTTCCAGCCATGTGGCGTCAATTGGAACAATTCATGGATTTAGAGGAATGAAAAACAAAAGAGAGACATATTTGACTGATCGGAAAGGCATAACAGTCAGTTGCTTACCAAAAAATAAATAAAAAAACAGAATTATGGAAATTTGACAGGTCATAGACTAAGAAGGTTATTCTACAAAAAAAATCTAGTCTGAGGAAAGACAGATATGCTTGTAGCTTCCTGTTTTTTCCTGTTTTCTACCCAGGACTTCCTTTTAAAAAAGCATCCACTATTTTTACACTCTCAAGATGAGTTTCAGAGAACTTGTTTATCAATCCTTGTTTCATGAGAATGACCTGGTTTGGTGTTGCAGACCTTATTTTAGGACTATATAAATTAAATCTTTTACTAAACTGTTAGTCACACGAGAGTTTTCCATTTTTCCTTTCATTTAAACTGCAATATCTATATAATAACATAAAGAAGCCCATATTTATTGTGGATAATAGTCAATTTAGCCCACTTTTACTGACCATGCATCAGTATTATACCGTAGTATTTTTGTTTCCCAGCATGCAGAATTTTACTCTATGTGCAGTCTTACCATGGCATGGGAGAATGTGCCTTCATCTGACCCTAGTGCTCTGCCTGCTGGGGTTAATGCTGTGACAGCTTCAGGTCCTTATTAGCAGCCTCTGAAGGCACTTTATGACACTCTGTCTGCCGTAACCCTGCAAAAAAGACCAGCATGTGTTTTCTTTTAGATGCTGGTCGTCAACATGGGATGTTGCTGTGCTTGTGTCTCCATCGATCACTTGTGTGAGTCTGGTTCCTCTGAAGATCTTTCCCTCCACTGCCTGAACATATTTTTGTCTGTGTCAGAGTCACTTTTTGCTTGTTTACTGGAACTTTAAGGCACAATTTTCTGTAGAAAGCACTATGCAAATAAAAATTACTTGTTTTAGGTTTCATTTCTCTTGTTTTGGACCAATGCTCTTTTGACATTGGATCACTTGGACGCATCAGTGTGCATTACTGTTTGATACAAATGCGGTACAAACCCCATCTCTAAAGGTGGTTTGATCACAGGGGTAAATATGGTCTAAAAGTCTGAATTTCTGCTACACAGTTGCCAATCTTTACTGGGTTAATTGGTACTTGGACCTTCATGTTTGAACCTGCTTCTGTTAATAAATCCATTTCTGGCAACTTGGCTTTTCACCTGTAGGCATTAATGTAATAATTATAATTCAAGCCTTTCTCTCTCTTTATAGCCACAAGTGAATACATTTTTGTCCGGTTAAGTCATCTTATGCTGTTCATGACTTACAGGGATTCCGAACGATATACATTGCTGTTCAAAAGTTTGGGGTCACAAAGACTTTTCAATGTTTTTAATAAAAGCAACTTATGCTCACCAAGGCTGCATTTATTTAATAATAATAATAATGATAAAAACAGTAATAATGGATAATATTATTACAATTCAAAATAATTTGAATATTTAAAAATATAATTTATAATTGTGATGCAAAGCTGAACTTTCAAGACCATTACTCCAGTCTTCAGTTTTACATGATCCTTCAGAAATCATCTAATATGCTGATTTGCTGTTCAAAACACATTTCCAACACTGAAAACAGTTGTCCTGATTAATATTTTTGTGAAAACCATGAAACCTTTTTTCAGGATTTCTTCATGAATAGAAATAGCCATTTAAATAGCAATTATTTAAAATAGAAATTACATTTTTCAATTTAATTCAAGTTTATTTCAGTATCTAAGAAATCTTTTGTGTCATTATAAATGTCTTTAATTTCACTTTTGATCAGTCCTTGTTGTATTAGTACAGCACAATGGATAGATTATTGTCATACTGGTCTAGTTTGTTATCCATCTTTGCTTAATCTAAAAGCACTTTGGATGTAAATATATCTGTGCATTTGCGAGCAGAGGAAACAGAGATGTGGTTTTAAATACAACAATTGTGCCAGTGAGTTGCTGAAAAGAAGAGCAAAATGAGATGCAACGATCAAATATGTCCATCTAATGCATGCCTACATAATGGATTAGTTGTTGCTCCTCTTGAAGACCAAATGGAGTTGAGAGCATACCTTAAACTATGACGTGAGAGCATTTATTTGGATATGACACATGTGCCACCTTATTTGACCATTTATGAATTACGACTGGCTGGAAAGAGAGAGAACGAAAGAGGAAAAGAGTGAGGAGGCAGAAAGTGAACCCTGCAGAAATGACAGCTATTTCCTGCCATCGCAGGAAACTCCTCTATTAGAACCAGATTTCCTTGCGCTCCATTGCGGCTGCCTTTTTATTCCTTTAATCATTCACAGCTTTTTAGAGAGACCATGTAAGAAAGAAGGAGGCTGTGGAGGAGAAATGGAGGTTTCAAAGCCCATCTGCTCAATCTCAAAGCTTCTTCTCACTTCTTTGTTCTCAAGCGTTCCCTCTATGATGGAGTTTCAAAACATCACATCTTTACTTGTTCATTCATTCACTCTTTTTCCTTCTGTGTTTACTGTAAAGTGCACTCACTTGCATAATCAGCACTGACAATAGAGCTGAGCAATATGTACCTTCGTCAGCGAGCATTTGGTCTTAGTTAAAGCTGTGCCTTGTTAACGATGCACAAACACACCATCTTAACCACTTTACATGATGGCATCTTGATGAAGTGTTAAGGAGGATGATGCACATGTTTAATGTATTGCAAAATTTGAGGACATGCACAATTTAAAGATAGGAACTGAGCATGGAATAGACTTGTTAATGCTTCCCATAATGTGTATTGCAGTTCTTTTGGAGTGATATTGAATAAAATTTAGACTTTTCATTAGTCTGTTTTAAATTAATGCTGCTCTCTATTCATCAAAAAATTCTTTAAAAAGTATTTTCTACAAAAATATAAAGCAGCACAACTGTTTTCAGCACTGATAATAATAAGAAATGTTTCTTGAAGACTGGAGTAATGATGCTAAAAATTCAACTTACATCACAGGAATACTTTAAAAAATATATTCAAATAGAAAACAGTTGTTTTAACTTTTAATAATATTTCACAATTGTACTGTTTTTACTGTATTTTTGTTCAAATCTATGCAGTATTGGTGAGCAAAAGAGGATACTTTAAAAAATATATACCTGTATATAAAAAAAAAATCTTTGCATCCAGAAACACACACACAGAAACTTAAATGATAGGCCTATTTCTATGAACATTTTATATCAGAAGCTACATTTACTGTATGCTCTGTGTAAATGTGTTATGAGTGAGATTTTTGAGCATTTTGTTCAGTTTGATTACAGTAACACTAAATCTGTGTTTTGGAAGTGTAAATCTGTGCACAATGATTAATCAGGCCTGAAAACACATTCATCTGTTGTTCAACAGTTCATCTGTTGATGAGTTGTTGAATTTACACCTCTAACACTCTCTAATAAATTAAGAGTCATAATTAAAGTTGATAAGAGTATCTGCATCAGTTTTCGAGCTTTAATCTTTAACCGCTTTGCCCTTCAGTCTTTCTACTTCTCTGATCTTCAGAACTTTTCTTTTTATTACATTCGTATGGCTGAGTGAGTACAGAAATCCTCTGGTTTTCATTCAAATAAAATGGTAATTTTTCATACACATGCACCAGAATGATTGCCAAAAATTGTGTGTGGCCGTCTAAAGTAATTGCTTTGGAAGTAACGGCATACTGCATGCTTTCCATATGCAGTCATTGAGCCGTACTTCATACGGCACATATAGAGTCATGCATTGTGTCCTGGCTTGCCATCACAATACCACGCCAAGAGGCTTAAATCATATGAACTATTCCTGGTGGTAAGGAATGGATGAATAGTTGCATAGACAGATAGCAGTTATTATTTCAGGCTATTATTGTGGTATCAGCTATTTCATTTAGGTTAGGCAGTTAAATGTCTTTCAGATGGTCTCCTTCTCTCTAAGTGAACTGTTCTTGACCAGAATAATTTGCAAAGTGGACCAGACTTATAACGAAATACGCCCATCACTAGTGATCCCAATAGTCTTGACTCTGAACTTTTTCTCCCAGCAGTGATTTTTAGTCAGTAGTTGGGATCAATCAGACCACAGGCCACGTTATTTTCATTACCCACAGTGTTGAGTGCAGGAAAGACGAGCTTTCCCATAATTCTCCCTCCATGTGTAGTGGTGACTCTGGAATCAGTCTTTAAATTAGATGGGAAAGTTCTGGTTTGGATTAGCTAGTCTTAGACTAAGAAACCATGTGTGTACCTGATGGAAAACGCTGAGAGAATACTAGAGCAATAGATTAATCATGAAATTGATGCATAATCCTTGTCTAGTTGCATGTTTTACAGATTCCAAGCAATATATGAAATACTTTATTGACTAAAAGAGAAATATTTCTTTAGAAAGACATGCACTGATAAATAATGCGCAATAAGACCAGGAACGTGTATTAAGAAAGTAAATAGGGAATTTGTACACAACGTCCTCAATTATGTGTTTATTTGTCTGTTAAATTTAATTAGAGTTTCAAAATCCAGACTGTTTTGTTGCAGGTCGGCATGGTCGTTGTGTTATCAGTAGAATTTGGTGAGAGTGCCTTATGAGAAGAAAGTAAACAAGATGTTTAGTCTCCTGGCATTTGTGTTTGTGTCTATGATGCTCATCAACGCAGCAATGCAATGCCGTTTGCTGGAATTTGGCCATAAAACAAACAGACACATGTAAACACTTATTCAATTAAGATGGTTTCCATGCAAACATGTCCCCCAAGAATCCAAGCTAGACCGTAAAAGCCACAGTATGCTTAATAGAGCTCCGGACGTCACGTGACCCATTTTGTTTACACCACCATGCTGGCAGGCAGGGACAGCCAGGAGCGAATATGAAATGAATGGCGCCAGCATGAGTTTCAAGGCAACAGAGTTCACTGCGTACTTTAATTCAAAAGACATAGATCTGTACGTAGCAAAACTTTATAGATTAAGCATAACAGATCCCTATAATGCCCCCGTGGTGCTTTTAACGTGTAGCCTATCAATAAAGGAACGGATAGATTTCCTGACCTGCAGTATCCTGATATCTACAACTAACGTACCTAATCAACTTTCCCTCCTACCGTTACTCCGGAGACTCTTTAAAAGCCTACAAAAGCCTGGAGGGGTACAAATGTACGCAATCTAATTTTTTGATGAATATTAAACCTGCTATGTCGTCACTGGAAGGGTAAGTCAAATGTGTTGTTAGCTAACGTAATCGACCCTAGCTGTCCTTGTAGGTAGCCAGCATAGCTATATCACTGTGAGTACAGTAGGCATCATAAATGTCATGAAATCTTATCCGTTTAATCCCAAATTTTGTGTTGGTTAGCATGTTTTATTGCAGTGAACCATTTTAGTTGTCTATCGGGATCCTTAGGAATATATACAGTGCCTTGCTAAAGTATTCATACCCCTTAATTTTTTTCACGTTTTCTTATGTTGCTGCCTTATGTTAAACTACTTTAAATTACTTTTTTTCCCCACATCAATCTACACTCCATACACCATACTGACAAAGCAAAAACAGAATTGTCACAACTTCCTAAATTTATATATTTTTTTAAACTGAAATAAGTACATTGCATAAGTAAATATTTAGCTGAAGCACCTTTACAGTCTCAAGTCTTTTTTGTTTGATGCGACAAGCTTTTCTCATCATCATTTGGCAATTATCTGCCATTCTTCTCCTCGCCTCTTCACCTCTCAAGCTCTGGATGGAGGCAGATGCACATTTTCAGGTTTCTCCAGAAATATTTGATTGGGTTCAAGCTCAGGCTGTGGCTGGGCCACTCAAGGCCATTCACAGAGTTGTCTATAAACCACTCTTGCTGTGTGCTTAGGGTCATTGTCCTGTTGAAAGAGGAAACTTCTGCCCAGTCTGAGGTTCTGAATGCTCTGGACTGGGTTTTCATTAAGGCTATCTCAATATTTTGGTGCATTGAGCTTTTCTTCTACTCTGATGACTCCCTCAGTCCCTGCCGCTAAAAAACAGCCCCACAGCATGAGGCTGCTACCAGCACACTTTACTATTGGGATGGTACTCTGCATGTGATTAGCATTGCCTGGTTTCCTTCAAACATGATGCTTGGAATTGAGGTTCATCAGACCAGAGAATCTTGTTTCTCAGAGTCTGAGGGTCCTTTAGGTGCTTTTTTTGCAAATTCCAAGTGTGTTTCCATGTGTCTACACTGATGAAGAGGATTGAGTCTTGCCACACCGCCATAAAGCACAGATCGGTGGAGTGTTGCAGTGATGTTTGTCCTTCTGTAGGTTTCTCCCATCTGCATATATGATCATGGAGCTCAACTAGAGTGACCATCAGGTTCTTGTTCACCACTATAACCAAAGCCCTTCTCCATCAATTCCTCAGTTTGGCCAGGAGGCCAGCTCTAGGAAGAGTCCTGGTTGTTTCAAACTTTTTCCATTAAGGGTAACAGAGACTACATGCTTCTGTGACCCTTCAATGAAGCAGAATTTTTTTCTGAACTCTTCCCAGATATGTGGCTTAATGCAAACCTGTTTCTGAGCTCTACAGGCAGTTCTTTTGACCTCAGGGCTTGGTTTTTGCTCTGATATGCATTACCAGCTGTTAGACCTTGAATTAAGACGTGTGTGCCTTTCCACATTATACCCACATTATTATATTTGCCACAGGTTAACTTCACTTGAAGTGTAGTAATATCTACAAGCAATTTGAATGCTCCTGAGCTAAATTTCAACTGTCCCAGATAAGGGTATGAGTACTTATGCAATGGAATCATTTAAGTTTTTTATTTTTAATAAATTTACAAAGATGTTAAAAAACAGTTTTTTTGCTTTACCATTATGGTGTATGGAGTGTAGATTGATGTGGAAAAAAAGTAATTTAAAGCAGTTTAACATAAGGCAGCAACATAACAAAATGTGAAAAAAATGAACTGGCACTTTATACATGCTGGATATGAAAATGCGTATTTTTGAATTAAAGATAACTTATAGATTTAATATGGGCTGCTTTTGGTGCTTGTTTTTGTTTTTTCTCTATTTTGCAATAAAAGACGGCTTCCCTTATTGATCACGTCTCGGGTAGATTGCATGTTTTCTTGCACGGCGGGATGTTGGACTCATGAAAAATAATCACGTAGTTTGTATTTGCCAAAACTGATTTACTGAAGTCAAAACACAGACGGAATTGGCGCTTAATTGTGAAGCGGGAGCGACCAGCTAGCAGAGGATTCTGCAGCCTTCCTCAAACAGTTATGTTCAGGATTTTCTGATTTACTTAACGAATACTGTGTGAGGGGGCAAGAAACGGGCCAAGGGAGGTCACGTATGGGACACATAAATTAAGCCCAATATACGGGACGGTTGGCAACCCTAGCTTTCCCCTGCCTGTTCTGGCCTCCTGGCGCACAGCAGCTGTCCACCATGTTGAAATAGTAAGGTTTGTAAGGTCTAAATAGTCTGGTTTAAATTATTGTTGTACAACTGTCGATACCAATGCTGTAGCGCTCTCCTGATTTGCCTGCCAAAATGGTGGAGTATAGAGTGCGTGACGTCAACCTCCGGAGCTCTATTGGCTGGGCTGGTCTGTGAAAACACCAGAACTGAGGTCAATATCACACTTCTCAGTAGAGAAGTGCTCTGTTACTGTAGCAAGGCCATACAGCATGCAAAAAGACACCTAAGAGGATAAATCTGACCTCATTTGTGAATCTGAGCCTTTTGTGACTTTTTTGTAACATTTTACCAAAGTGACTTTTTTAATTTTTTTTTTTACTGAAGTGAATGACTCCCTACTCATGTGACGCATAGTAATTGACCATTAGTGATCACTGGAAACGGATTTGAGACATATTAATGCATAAAAACAGCCCATAAGCACCGGTGGTGGTATCTAGGAATGGTTTTGGCACAGTCACATTTAGATGAATGCCATGAAATTACAATTATATCACATTATCTTACAAAGTAATCAGTTGAGGAAATGGAGAGTGTTTCCTTGCCGTGCAAATTCACTGTAATTCCATCAGATAACTGGAATTCTCTGGAATGCTCTGGATGATATAGTTAATTGATCATGAATCTGATGCATAATCCTTGTCCAACTGATATGTTTTAGAGATTCCATCTGTTTGTTCGAGGCCATGTGTTTCCTCAGTTATGCCTTTCAGCAACACATACTGGACTTTTGTGGGTGATTCAACACACTAAAGTTTGGACTTTCAAAGACTGTCATAAGACATTATTTCCCCAATCATCCCACGGATTGCCATTAGCACACATTCGGAAAGATGATTTCATGCTTATCTACTCATAAGAATGAACAGATGCTAGTCTTGCACAGCTAGACTATCATGATTAAGTTTCATTTTTCATCTTATTCTGGCCAAGAACTGTCCACTTAGAAAGTATGGGCCTGTCTGACTGACTTGAAAGGCGGCCAATCAGTTCATTTTTATGGCATGTTTTAATGTGCTATTTAAAGGCATGTTTATCTGAAGTATTTGATACCACAATAATAACTATGATTCAAAAGGTTCCCTAACAACAAAACCCTATGCTCTTCTTATGGCAATGAAAACCTCATGAGTGTCTAGGGATTGAAACAAACTCTAAAAACAGTTTCAGCTGTATAGGTTATGAGAATGAATCCATTGTTATAGTTTTGGCGATGATTCTTTCTACCCCGAACCTTAGAGGACGTGAGCCGTTCCATTTTTATTCTACAGGAAGGGGCGACTTATCATGCTGCACCCTTTGCGTCAGCTTCCTGTCTCTGAGAATCAACCATTGTGTTGCAGGTCACATCGAGCAGTCGCTCAACAATTGCTATCATTTGTTGAGTAAAGGCTTGACTCATTGGTCATTTGTCCACCACTAGATACAAGATCTTTTGTATGTACTCCCTTTAACATTTCGCATGTGCAGGAGTCACTCATATTTTCTAGTTGGTAAATGCATTCATAATGCAATCGTCAAGACATGTTGTTGAACAGTTGTGTGTTCCCTCAAATTCTTCTCTCTGGCATGGGCACTGCAGAGACACATGCTGAGTAGTGAAAAAAGCCTGGTTTACAATGCAGCCTGTGATAGAGTTTATGAAGAACAGATGAGAATGTTGGCAGAGCCCCATTATTCTGAGAGTGATTACCTCACATGTTTGGCCCAGAATTTCATAGTTTCATCCTCTATGGACTATAGCAACAGAACAGCGCTCTGTGAAAGATATACTGCATTTCAAAAATAAAAACTCAGAGGAACCATTTGAATTTATTAATCATATTGTTTTAAAGCCATTTTACACAGAGCAACGCCTTAAACCCCCCAGTGAGCAAGCAAGTGGTGATGGTATGAAGAATCATGGTTCATTCTCTTCTGGATTTACTCTTCATTTCAAACTTTGTGGTTTTGGAGCTTGATATTTTGGAGACTTCATTCTTTCTCATTGTATTTAAAACGAGTTGCGGAGGCATTTAAACACTGCACCTTGTTTTTCTACACAAGAAAGAAACTGTTGTGTATGTTAAAAGCATGTGCTGAATGACTACTTTGTGAAGATTTGGAGTTTGTTTGACTAATAGTGTAAAAATTAGCATCTATTTAGATCACATACTTTTCAAAAGTTTGAAGTCAGTAACTTTTTTTTTAATGTTTTTAAAGGAGTCTCTTCTGCTCACCAAGGCTGCAATTATTTGATTATTTGATCAAAAAATACAGTACAAACAGTAATATTGTGAAATATTATTACAGTTTAAAATAACAGTTTCCTATATGAATGTTAAAATGTAATTTATTCCTGTGATGCAAAGCATCATTATTCCAGTCTTCAGTGTCACATGATCCTTCAGAAATCATTATAATATGTCGATTTGATGCTCAAGAAACATTCCTTATTATCAATGTTGAAAATAGTTGTACTGCTTCATATTTTTGTCGAAACCATCATAAATCATGACATTTTTTCAGGATACTCTGACAAACAGAAAGCTAAAAAACAGCATTTAAAATAGAAGTCTTTTATAACTTTATTAATATATTTACTGTCACTTTTTATCAATTTAATGCATCCCTGCTGAATAAAAGTAATAATTTCTTTTTTAAAAATCTTACTGACCCCAAACACATTTTTCCTCTGATCGGTATTGCAAATCGATAGAGCATTTTGCAGACATGAACATGCACAATTTTTTTTTCAACATTAACTTGACAACTTAACAATTTAACTTTAACTTAATGAAAAGATCTCAGCCAAGTTCCAATCTCTGGTGCCCATAATGTGTTTTGGTGCCCATTAGCGGTGTTTTGACCTCAGACTTTTGAATGGTAGTGTAGATAAGTCAAAGCATTAAGACGTGTGGCACCACAACACAGATACATTCAAGTGATGGGATTATGAAGGTTTATGGCAGAAACCTGAGGAGGCTTTCTACAGGCTTAGACGTTTTCAAATAGGATTTGCATCTTTCCCAAAGACTAACGGGTTTCCACATTACTAAGCTTATTTTTTAACCCTTCCATGAAGAGGTTAACGCTGTCAGTATACCCTTTCATTTGTGGTTAGATTGACCCCTACTTTCTTAGTTAAGAAGCCTTAGCATGCAATGAGGTTTCATCCATTCCTGAAGTGGCTGCTTTGCTTTTATATTATGTATTGATTATGGTGTCTTTATTTGTTTCAACCTTGATAGAAGTAATCAAAAATGACAGTTACCATGCAAGTACATCCCAGTCATTGGCACACGTACAGCATGAGGGAAAGTCTAACTTCTAAAAGTGAAGTTATGGCCGCAGATTGGGTGGAGTAGAAATATCCAGTGAATGCACTGCAATGTGGTCGGTGTCGGCACAGCATGACAAATTGATTGGTTTTCAAATTACTGTGTTTGAAAACATATGCTAGTCTTGCTATTTACAGGACTGAGTAGGGAACTCGACCCCTATCGCTTTCGGACAGTGATATCTGTCCTGGCAACATTTCTGAAGACTTGAATTATACCATTATATCCACTGCTACAAACATTTTTGCTAATACTGGGTTAGATGACTTTGATTTGCACTACCATTCAAAACTTTGAGGTTAGTATTTACAGTGGGGCAAATAAGTATTTGATACACTGCCGATTTTTCAAGTTTTCCCACTTACAAAGAATGGAGAGATCTGTAATTTTCATCGTAGGTACACCTCAACTGTGAGAGACCGAATCAAAAAATCCAGAAAATAACATTGTATGATTTTTTTATAATTAATTTCCATTTTCACTGTATATATATATATATATATATATATATATATATATATATATATATATATATATATATATATATATAAAGAAATGGAATCCTTTTATTCTTCAAGGACACATTAAATTGATCAAAAGTAACAGTAAAGACATTAATAGAAAGACTTCAATTTGAAATAAATGTTGTTCTTTTAAACTTTCGATTTCTATAACTTTTAAAGATTCCTGATACAAAGAACTATCACAGTTTTTTTTACAAAAATATGAAGCAGCACAACAACAAAGTTTTCAACATTGATAATAATAAGAAATGTTTCTTGAGCTGCAAATCAGCATATTAGAATGATTTCTGAAGGGTCATGTGAAATAAATTACATTTAAACACAGGTACAAAGTCCAGCAGAGGTGAAAGCAGATTAGGATGTCTACAGCAGACAGGTGCGTCTCAGGTCTATGTTAAAATGAACAAACCCAGAGGACAATTTTATTGCTTATTGGTAGCTCTTTCATATCTCTGGAGATTTTATCAGTTCTCAATTATGAGTTAGTTGCTCATACAGTGCAGAGCTATAAAAGTTTGCTCCTGGAGGAGTTTGAGGCCTGGTTTTGAGATCTGTATTTAGTGCTGTGCTTGATCACACGAAAGCAGTGTATTTTTAGGTGAAGGTTTATACATCTACATGCAGTGATGTAGATGTTCGAAATGTTGTCAGCAAGATCAAGTCAAGACATGGATCTGTTTTATTCAGCAGGACTGAACTTCCTCTTTCCAGAGCAGTCAAAAACCTTACATTTTCATGCACTGCACCTCAGGCAAACTTTTTGCACAGATGAAAAATGTTTTTGAATATATCATTCATAATTTATAAGCTGCAGACAAATGGTTGTAAATTAGATGTTTGTAATATTTTTACCAGTATACACTGTAAAAATATTTTTTTATTGGAGTATGTTTTACTAGCAAATACCATTTCAGTGTTTAATTCAAAATGTGACTTGCTGTTTTTTTTTTTTTATTATTTGTGAAATTTACTACCAATTTTTTAAGTGAAATGTTTTCTAAACCAGTTTTGTGGTACACAGAATAATTCAAACTAAATTTACTGTAATGTATGAACTCTGCCTCAGGATTTAATATTAGTCTTTTTAAGCAAGTCGGTTAATTTTTTTTGTCAAGCTTCTTCAGTGAGGAAAGACCTTATATCTTAATGCCAAATTTAGAAGGAAATCAGACAAAATAATAAATGTGTTTCTTTCCCATTTGTTGTTTTCTGTTTATCTTGTCTCTGGTATTATATGTCCTACATAACCTCTGACCTGGACTGTGTTTGAGGTCCAAGACATGAGCTGCAAATGTGTCAGCAGGGTTAACAAAATCTATGTCAGCTGTTAATGCCACATCCATGTAGTTCATGCAGACTCAGTCAACTTAGTGAACTGGAGGTAGTATGCATGGGAGAACTAGCGTATGTACCCTCAATCTGAGAGTGTGAATGTTTTTTAAGCATGTGTTTTAGAACCAGTGTGCCGTGTCTGTCGGCAGGTCGCGGGGCGGCGGTACGCTCTCTGGGACGACTTCCTGGTGCAGGGCCGGCGTGAGGGTCAAAAGGAAATGACTTTGGAGGAACTGCTGAAACAGATTCAGGTTAAGCACACACGCTGTCAGCATCAGACACTTAAAAGACATCAGATACCATTCACACTCAGTCTCATACCAGTTTTTTTTTTTATCTTCTTTGTCTTTTCTTTGGAACCAGAACTGATTTTTCAGTGCCACAGAAATACATGCACTAGCTAGCATTCAAAAGTTTGGGGTTGATAAGATTTTTTTATGTTTTTGAAAGAAGTCTCTTATGCTTAAGTCTGCATTCATTTTTATTAAAAATACAGTAATATTGTGAAATATTATTGCAATTTAAAATAGCTTATTTTCTATTTCAATATACATTCAAATGTCATTTATTCCTGTGATGCAAAGCCGAATTTTTTTAGCATCATTTCTCCAGTCTTTAGTGTCACATGATCCTTCAGAAACCAGCCTAATATGCAGATTTTCTGCTCAAGTAAAACATGTATTAATTTAACATTTGTAGTACTTTGGTGGAAACCATGTTGCATTCTTTTCAAGATTCTTTTCTTGACCATTTTAATGCATCCTTGCTTAATAAAAGTATTAAGTTCTTAAATAAAATAAAAAAGTCTTACTGATACCAAACTTTTGAACAGTAGTGCAAGTAGGAAATTGGTTAACTAAAAATGCATACAGTCTAGATGAAAACACACACTGATGTTTGTGGACACAACATGTGTGTTGAATTAAAGGGGTCATATGAGGCTATTTTAAAGATCATTATTTTGTGTATTTGGTGTAACAGAATATGTTGACATGCTTTAATGTTCAAAAAAATTATTTTTCAAATACTGTACATTATTGTAGGTCCTCTATGCCCTGCCTCTCTCAAACGCGTCGTTTTCAACAAAGCCCCCTCCTTTGAGAAGCGCAGTCTGCTCTGATTGGCCAGCTGACCCAGTGCATTGTGATTGGCCGAACACCACAAGCACGCGTTGGAAATGTAACGCCCCTTACCATAATCGCGAGCGTGAGTTTCAAAGTAAATATCAAGACAGTTAATAATGTCGTTAGTTTTACCATCAGTTCAAGCCCGAAAGGGCAACAGAGTCGCGTGACAGACACAGTGATGATGCAGTACACAAGCTGCGGTTAAGACAGCTGACGTGCTATGATTTCTGACAGACAGTTCACTCTCCTGTGATGTGACCCTGTTCCCCTCACACACACACACACACACACACACACACACAACGCGTTACTCTGCGCTGCGCAAAACTCCGCATTTAAACAGTCAATAGCAAATACTTAAACTAATAACAAAACAAACAGTGTTTTGAAACACGCAAAGAATATTGGGCGGCGTTATGCAAATCTTCCCACATAGTGACGTAGATATGTGGGGGCGTGTTAGAACGAGCCGTTTTAGGAGGGCGTGGTTGACTCTTAACTTTTATAAAGAATATCTCTTTGGATTTGAGACTTTAGTGTTTGCAACTTTACAGATCTTCTTTATGAACCAAGAGCTTGTAACACTCCAAAGAGAAAGGAAAACTTGAAATCGCATCATATGACCCCTTTAAAACAAATAAAAATATTGCCTATAAAACTAAACAAAAACTATAATATTGTATACCATTCTAGTAACACTTTACAAAAAGGTCTCTTTTGTTAACATTAGTTAATGTATTAACTACACTGGAAAAAAAAATTCAATCAGAAATTGCTAGTAAATTTCACATATAATTACAAAGAACCAGCAAGTAAAACATTGAATTAAATATAATTTGTAAGTAGAAAAACGTACTTCAATCATTTTATTTACAACTTTTCGAATTTATACTTATAAAGAAATTATTTAAAAATATGTAAATATATTTAAATGCATTCATCTTTGTTAATGTTAATAAAAATAGTTGTTCATTGTTCACACAACTTGATTTTAAAAATGCATTAGTAAATGTTGAAATTAACATTAACACTATAGAAGTATTTGGTTACATTTTATTTTAAGGTGTCCTTGTTACAGTGTAATTATACATATAAGTACTGAGTAATATTAATTAATTACATGTACTTACTATATGGTTAGGGTTTGGCTTAGGGTTACTTGCGTGTAATTATGCATAATTAATTGTTTTTATAATAGTAAGTACATGTAAGGTGTATCAAGGACACCTTAAAATAAAGTGTTACCAAGTATTTTTAATTCTTAGTTCATGTTAACTAATGTAGTAACTAATGTTAACGTGTTACCACCATTGAAAAAGTCTCAAGTAAATGTATCTTGCTATCAAGAAAACAAGACAAATATGGATTACGATTATGATATTTTGCAGTGCAAAGCTTGAACTGGAATGTTTTTTTGTAAAGAATCTCATTATTTTACAGTCTGTAAGTGAAATATCTTTCTGTTGTTTCTTTTAAACGTGTCTCCTGTATCATCATGTATCATCCCTTTGTTATGCAGTCATGACCACCCACCCCTCACCTCACCATTACCATGAATGAAAGCACTTCCAGAGCAGAGCCAGAGACCCCAATGAGCTGTCTGCTTCAGTTAATTAGTGTAATCACCTTTAGATGCATCTGTGTGCGTTCAGTCCTAATCACATTACAGCAGTGGGTCTTTCACAAAAAGACTTGACAGCTGGCTCTTTTTCTTGCTATTGTATTCTGGTTATAAGCCTTCAATTCTGCAGCATATAAAATATGAGTATAAAAAAAATACTGTATCTGTCTACATCACATATCATTATCAGTAAAGTCTTATTTTAGAGAGTGCATTCCATATTTTAGTCACTCAGCTGCTGCCTCTGAAATGAAGGATAATATTTGCACAGTATATGAGCTATTCGGTGTCGTGTTGAAACGATAAACTATTGCACAGCTCTTAAGAAATTTAAATTGGTATACACATGAAAAGGCCCGAGTCATTTGACTGCAATTGAATGTAGAACGTCAAATTTATGAGAGCTAAACAAATTGAATGCTGGGTTAGCATTGAAAATAATTGGGGGATTATGAACTGTAAGACTTATTCTGATTCTTTAATAAATGTATTGAAAATTGATGTCTTGTATTTCAGTAGAAACCGATTTATAAAAGCAGATTTTGAGATTTTTGATTTAAGCTAGTGAAAACTATATGGTATAAAACCTGACTCAGCTTATTAATGCTTTAATAGCACTTTCATATTGTCAAATCCTCACTGCCATCAAATGTTTTGGAACATGACACGTTGGCTTTTAGAAAAACGCAGAAGAGTTTCTTTTATATAAAAACATTTATTACAACATTTATTAATACATAGATCAATATGAGATGTTTTCAGAAATAAACTCCAGTCCGTTTTCATAAACGTCAGATGTATCTAATGATGTCATTGCATATAATAGGCTGTCGACTCCCTGTCGTCATGACAGCGCTGAACTGGTAAAAGTCTGGTCCCAATTGGTGCAAACTTGTGTGGGACTGGTGAAAGAACGGTTTGGGTGCTTGAAATCCCACAGGACAAGACATGCGTTTAGTGCAAGCCTTTCTCTCCTCAACTCCCTTTGACATGCCCGCTAATTTCCGTCGCATGTTGACCAGAAAGTCCTTGGCTATTTTGCGGCTGGCGTTCGGCTTGAGTTCTGCAGAATCTGGGCATTCTGGAAGATCCATCCAGTTCTTAATAAGATCTGCAAAACTGTTGTCCCCAAGAACCAATGGTTGCCTGTTACGCCCTCGGGTTAACAAAGACGTGGTCCAGTCCGTTGGGTCGCTGGCCTCAAATGATGTCCAGCGCTCCAGGCATGCGTCTGATGTGGATTTGGGTCGGATTCGGTTGGTGCGGACGCACGCAGACGATGAAACACGTACATTCCTCGTACGCCTCAACACCACACCCTCTTCCTGCCACGATGCTTCAGAGTACCCCGAATCAAAGTCCAGACTTTTCACGCTGCTCGGGGAGCCTTGAGGTAGGCGGTCAACACTGGCCTCCTCATCCTCCTCTTCCTCCAGCGGACTGGCCAGGCAGCAGGTCGAATCGTAGGTGCTGGCGTCACTGACGTCAGAATTCCGCAGGCGGCTGAGCTGCTCCCGCTGTTGTGCCCTTTTTTGACATGCTCGAGTCGCATATGAGCACTTTGATTGGTCGGTGGGTTCACGTATCTGCTTCAGATCCTGCAGAGACCTCATCATGTAGCGCATCTGGTCCCGGAAACAGTCGCCTGAACTGCGAACACACAGCTGGGGAAAGAAAGGAAAAAGAGAGAGAAAAAAAAAAAAGGTTAGTGCCTTGACTACACAAACATCAGTCTACATCATCTATAAGGGAACTAGATGTAGATGCATTTTTTTTTTGTAACAATATTTTTGAATCTTTTTTTTCCATTTAAATTTTTGTTTTGGTATTTTTTTTGTGCGTTGACAATATTTTTTAAATTGATTTTATTTTCTGTTTTCATTTTAACGTTTATCAATATTTTAAATTAAATGTTTCTATTTTAAGCTTTCATTTTCATTTTAGTAAATTTGTTTTTTCTTTTAAGATGTTTATTTCACAATGAAATGTTTTATGGTTTTAGTTATCAATAATAACCCAGCACTGTTTCAGTGTGCCATCACAATACGGACAAGATGAGCTTGTTCCTCAAAATTGTTCTAAATAAAACTGTAAATCCATTGCGAGACTGATGTGTCCAGAAACTATAGTCGCCTTCGAAAACAATCCATGGACCAGGCCAATCAAACAAGCCATAAAGTTGACTGATTTTCCCCTCAGATGAAAGCAGTCTGGAGTTTTCCACAGTTTAATCCAGCAGCATTAATCAACAACATGATGAGTGGGAGAGAAACAAACACACAATCTATTTGGCTGAGTCTCGGGGGAGAAGAGTCAGAGCATGATGCATGCAGATACATCCGCACAGATTGTGGGAACGGGAAACAAGAGGAGTCCCTTCCTGCACTGCTTCTGGAAGAAAGAGAGGCCACACTTTTCCCACCTCAAGTTCATGATTAATGCACGGATTGTTGTGGTCAAAAAGGAAATTGTCATTTTTTGGAACAATGCTACACTGTGTTGGCTGTAGTTCACAGCAAATGAACTGGGATCAGACTAACTGTGTACATCAGTCTATTTGGGAGGGTTCAGTACAAACAAAATTCATATTTACAGTAATGCACTTATAATTGGGAATTGCATCAGATGTCAGATATTGATCAGAACTGTAGGCTAGTGCCATTGCTTTGATTAAAAACAATATTATAAATAAAATATGAAATAATAAAAAAATATATTAAAATGATGCAGAAATAAAATAAAAATAATAATTAAAAACAGATGTACATTTCTACTTTAAACCAGTGCTACTTTAGTATCATTTAGATACTATTCGTTTTTTGAAATAGTTTATTTTTGTATTTTCTGTTTTCATTTTTAATTTTAAAGTTTTAATACATTTTGTTTGTCATTTTTATTTTTTTAAATGAATGTGTGTAAAGTTTGTATTATTTTATTTTACTTTTAGTTATAATATTTTTATATTATAATATTTAGTTATTAGCTAAATGAAAATGAGAAGTTGCCTTGGCAACAAGCTGGAAAAAAATCATTTTTATTTCAGTTAACATTTATTTTAAGTAAAATTATTTATTTACAATGTTTTTAGGAAGAGTTAACTATAATAACACTCCAGAATGGCTTGCACTGTCCTTAATTCTATGAGAGAGGGGGGGAAAAAGAAGGAAAAAAACAATTCCTCTTGACCAGGCTTGGCAATATCAAAAGACGATCCAAGTTCCACACCTCTTAACAACCAGAAAGTCCCTGTTTTCCAGCGATAACATCCAGCTTCTCTCAAGTGATTTACTTTACTTTCACTTCCAGCTCTGCTGTAGCCATAAAGCATTTGGAATTTTTTGGGAATGCTTTTGAAAAGCAGAAAAAACACCCATGTATGTGTACAGACGGGTTGAAGCAGAGCTATAGGACCAGTGACCACTCCATGATGTTATCACAGCTGTGAGAACTTAGCCATTTGACTTTAAGCTGCAAGTGTGTGTGTGTGTGTGTGTGTGTGTGCATGTTTATGTGGTTTTTGAGGACACAAATTTGTATAATAACATGGGTATGACATAGGTACTACAAAGAGAAGGTGATTTATGAGGACATTTTCAGTGTCCCCGTAATTCAAAAGGCTTATAAATAATTCAGAATGAGTTTTTTTGAAAATCTAAAAATGCAGAAAGTTTCCTGTGAGGGGTAGGTTTGGTGTAGGGCAATAGAATATACGGTCTGTACAGTATAAAAACCATTACGCCTATGG
Organism: Sinocyclocheilus grahami; assembly: GCF_001515645.1. NCBI lineage: Eukaryota > Metazoa > Chordata > Actinopteri > Cypriniformes > Cyprinidae > Sinocyclocheilus > Sinocyclocheilus grahami. Next base: position 349,375 of record NW_015505273.1, read on the forward strand.
AGAGTCCCCATAAACCATAAAAACCAACATGTGTGTGTGTGTGTGTGTGTGTGAGAGAAAAGCCAGCGGTTGCCAGAGGCCATGAAAAATGCATAGAGTTGGGTAGTGGTTAACCTCCATCATTGCTGAAAATTTACATTTTATTTCAAAACCCAGATTACGGTTTAAGATGGTTTATGAGCACATAATGTGCCAGTGCATGTGTCACATTAATATTTTAAGTTAAAACTATAGGACGACTATTAATGCGGCATATGAACAAATGAATTCAAGATGCCAGATACAGCTTTTGAGACTCTAAACTGACATTCTAGTGGAACTAACATCGTTATTATTACTGTAAAATCATATCAACTTAACATGGGATCTACGTTCAGAATTTTTTTTATTTTATTATTGTATTATATTTTAGTCCCAAAACCACACTGTGGTTACCAGGGTACATTTTCTTTTGCAAGAGTTGCTGCAAATTGTCCTCTCCGAGACAGAAGTGAATTGACCATTTGTGTCACTAGTCCATAACTCAAAACAACATGCTGATGACATTTAGCCAACCCAAGTTACTGTTAATAAAATAGAAAATTAGATATGCTAGTTAGTCGAGATTTTTCTATTCAGTCTATACTTAACTTTATTCAATATGTGTGTTCTTTGCTAAATTGCATGACTTAGAATAAAGACGCAACCCTTGTTACAAATAATATCATCTTTTCAGACAATAAAATCGAACAAGAAAAAAACAAGCCAAGTAAAACCCTTACCATGTTTATTTTTCGTTTGCTGAGTCAGTCCACTTTGTATTGTTTCCCGTTACCCCTGAAAAAAAAGAGAGATGTGGCATATTTTATTTAAATAATGCACAGCTGCGTGTATATGCAACCTAAGGGCGTTTGAGAAACTCACCACCCGTTCACAAAAAATATCCAAGAGTTATAAATTAGTCCAGAAGAACACAGACGCTCCTGCAGCAGACGCGTCTCCTGCTCGTGCGGTCAGTCAATGCGCGTTCGGCCTGAGCGCTTTTGAGCCAGTCAGGACCTTCTCAACCAATCAGCGACAGCCGTCCGACTGCCAGCCAATCATAGAGCGAGAAGTGAAACGTGAGCGAAGAACGAGCGCTTCGCACCTGAGAGAACTGCAAGTGTGATGGACTAGAGATGAACTTGTTCATTTATAACTAAATCTAAATGAACAAGATAATTATAACATTATAAAATTAAACAAATTATAAATACAAAAATATCAAATGTGTCTAATTCTGTTATTTTATAACAAAAAAGTATGGTATCAGAATCAAATGAAATCACACATGAAAACACTAACAAAAAATATCAAAAAGCACTATGGTAATGCATTTTATTTTATTTGACGTACAAATTATCATGGTATTATTTTAAGTACTTTAGGGTCCTATGGGATTCAAATATGGAATTTACTCCGTAACCTGATATTACCATCACTGTATCATTTTTAATAATATTATCTAAGCTAATATTTGCCCGAGTGTTGTTTGGTTTTTGAATGTATTTAATAAGACTAGTTTACACAGCTGGATTGCCAGTCATTTTGAGTTCATTTTTTACACAAAATGTTCCTCTAGCGCCATCATGTGGTCAAGAACAGACAGCAGAAATATTATGAATATGAACTACAATAGCATGGAGAAAAAAAAAGACAAAAAACATAACCTGGCATGAAAATCAAGTTCGGCAAAAACTAATTTGCTGCATCAAGAGACGAAAAAAAAAAAAAAAAAGACAAGGAGCACAGGTCTATCTTACATATCAACTTTTATTTCCAACGAAATCTTTTATGGTATTTCGATATTTAGACTGTGGTCCAAGTTTCATTTAGCTCTTAAAATGTGCTCAACACTTTTCATTTGATAGCGTGAATAAGAACAGCCCTATGATCTACAGACAGTGAAAACAAGGCACAGACATCGCGCTAAAGAAGGGATGGGACAGCAACAGGAAGGAGAAACGGGAGGGCATATATAAATATGTTACACGTTAGTCAGTTCTGGACGGTGTCAAAGTCAAGCTAGTAGAGAGAGTGAAGACGTGTGAGAGAATGTCACGCCGAGCAATTTCATATGATCCGTCATGCAACAATACACAGCTCGAGCCTGGGATGAAGAGTCGCTGTTACAAAAGAGATGTCTCGTTTTCTTTCTGTGCTCGCATTACCTTTACAAAAGAAGCTGTTTGCACATCCATAAAAGAAGTCCTCACCCACCTCACTGGTAAACTGTCAAAAACAAAACATATAATCCTGACTCCTCATGTTTTCTGGCAGAAAAGAACTGCAAAATTAAATATTTACACATTGAGAACCAATTTAAAATCAGGTTCAGGAAAGAAGGATGGTGTGCTGGAATTCGGCGAAGTTTCTCTTTTCCTTGTTCACAAGTCTTTTTCAGGTCGTCACATAAAAAAACTAAACCATGATTCTTATAGGTAGGTAGCTGAAGGCAGTCTAGCATGTCGTGTAGAACCAGCTCCATCAAACAGTTTACACCTTCCTGAGGAATAATCACAACCAATCAAGAAGGTTAATACCAGTTTTTCACAATTATGAGCACGTTCGGTTCATTTCAAACCTAACAAACTTACTATATGTTAAATGTTTTGTTTGTGAAGTGTGCTTGTGCTAGCTTTAAATGAAATTTGGTTTGGTAATTATTCATTTTAAAAGGTTACGGTCACCAAGTTTTAATATTTTTACTAAGCATGGATGCATAAAACTACACAAAAGCGTCAATTAAAATATTTGTATGGTTATATAACAAAACAATGCTGTACTTTTGAACTTCATATTCATCAAAGAATCCTGAAATCCACAAAAATATGAAGCAGCATTTCAACCCTGATAAAAAGAAATCAGAGTTTGAAATTAACACCCTCCAAATGCGGGTAAAAATCAGCTGTGGCAGGTAACGCTGTCAAATCACTAGCCAATTTGGCGGGTTACTTTTCGTAAATTATGTTCACTCATTAATTTCTTGGGGAAGTTCATGCAGGCCAAATCTGCGCAGGTTTAGCGCAAATACTGAACTCGTGAGACATCATGACATTATCGAGTATATTGCAAAAGCTATAGAGGCACGCATACGCGACGAGATGAAGTCTGGTTAGACCAACACAGGATTTAGTGCGCGTGCGCTTTTAGAGTGTGATCTTTCACTGCATGATTCAGTCTATTAATATGCATTAAGAATTATCACATAATTCAAGATAAGGAGGCAGAAAATGTATACAGGTGCATCTCAATAAATTAGAATGTCGTGGAAAAGTTCATTTATTTCAGTAATTCAACTCAAATTGTGAAACTCCTGTATTAAATAAATTCAATGCACACAGACTGAAGTAGTTTAAGTCTTTGGTTCTTTTAATTGTGATGATTTTGGCTCACATTTAACAAAAACCCACCAATTCACTATCTCAACAAATTAGAATACTTCATAAGACCAATAAAAACATTTTTAGTGAATTGTTGGTCTTCTGGAAAGTATGTTCATTTAC
>NW_015505273.1:356494-386158 GCF_001515645.1 Sinocyclocheilus grahami
GACAACTGTAGTCAAATTCCTTGACACGTCTGTGTGTGGTGGTTCTTGATGCCTTGACCCCAGCCTCAGTCCATTCCTTGTGAAGTTCACTCAAATTCTTGAATCGATTTTGCTTGACAATCCTCATAAGGCTGCGGTTCTCTCGGTTGGTTGTGCATCTTTTTCTTCCACACTTTTTCCTTCCACTCAACTTTCTGTTAACATGCTTGGATACAGCACTCTGTGAACAGCCAGCTTCTTTGGCAGTGAATGTTTGTGGCTTACCCTCCTTGTGAAGGGTGTCAATGATTGTCTTCTGGACAACTGTCAGATCAGCAGTCTTCCCCATGATTGTGTAGCCTAGTGAACCAAACTGAGAGACCATTTTGAAGGCTCAGGAAACCTTTGCAGGTGTTTTGAGTTGATTAGCTGATTGGCATGTCACATATTCTAATTTGTTGAGATAGTGAATTGGTGGGTTTTTGTTAAATGTGAGCCAAAATCATCCCAATTAAAAGAACCAAAGACTTAAACTACTTCAGTCTGTGTGCACTGAATTTATTTAATACACGAGTTTCACAATTTGAGTTGAATTACTGAAATAAATGACCTTTTCCACGACATTCTAATTTATTGAGATGCACCTGTATTTATATCAATTCATATAGTTAATCAATATCATACGAAGAGTGCCATTTTTTCTTTAAAAAATCAGCATGGTTACAAATGTGATATTTATTTTATACAACAGTTCAATAAACAATAAGTTAATATCAAGAGACTTACGTTTTAGACACCATATTGGCTGTTTTTGCACTATTTCTGCGCCATTTCATCAACAAAAAACATTCCAAACACAGCCACAGTACTGTTTTTGCGTGTCTGAGCAACATGACGTTGTTTTGTTCCTGAATGAATCAACCGTGTAAATGATTCGGTTCGATCACAATGACTCCTGGCTTTATAAAGGTAAGAATGCCCATAAAAGTAAAAAATCAATTTAAACTTATATTGGAAAATATTAATTTCTATCACTGCTGTGAAATGACCACACAGAATATGAAGAATATCAAAAACTTTAGGAGTCAGCTGTCCACGGTAGTCCTTAAGATATCAGCACAATAACACACTCAGCAAAATATTGTGTAATTATCTTTATCGATAAAATCACAGAAAATATTGAGATATTATTATTTGTCAATATCGCACACCCCTAGTTCTGACAAAATGATTTGCAACGGTCGCTTTGTCACGCCCAGTGTAGACGGCCTCAAACTGTTGGTGTATTTCTGTCTTTTTTGTTTGTTTTTTGGCTAGTAGAAGTTATGAATGGCCGGTAACTTAAAAATGTAGTAGCCAAATTGTCTGGTGAGTGAAAAAGTAAATTTCAATCCCTGAAAGAAATGTTTCTTGAGCACAAAATCAGCATATTAGAGTAATGATGCTGAAAATTCAGCTTTGCATCACAGGAATAAATTGCATTTTAAAATATATTCAAATAGAAAATGGTTATTTAAAATTTAAATAATATTTTACAATATTACTGTTTTTACGGCACTTTTGATCAAATAGATGCAGCCTTGGTGAACAGAAGATATTTATTTCAAAAACATTTAAAAAACTATTACCAACCCCAAACTTTTACGCTAGTGTAAGTAGGCCTGTCGCAATAATCAATATATCGACTTATCGCGCAATATATGTACATGACCTCAATTTTTGGTGACGCAATATATCGCCCATTATATTTACTCAAAAATTAATGTCACCATGTTTTGTACATTCCACTTGCGCCTGTGTCTTTTGCAGCTTCTCGTACATAACGTGGTGTAGTCATGAGGTGCTAGTTCAAATTTTTTAAATGCTTCTAAAAAAAAAACGTTCCATCTGCAGATATGGCCTTGTTTAGGGATCTGTGTCTTTGTGCATACGGACATCTGACTGCTGAGTAGTGATTGTGTTTCTCAGCAATAGTGTGCACCCTTCATTTACAGAGAAAAAAAGGTCAGTGAAAAATCTGTAGATGGAAAAATCTCCATACAAGTTTTGTGCAGTTTTCTTTTTTTCTACTTGTTACTTTGCACTTTTTTTGTTTTTAAGGTATCTAATATTTTGATACTTAATTTCCATGATCTAAATATTCTTAAAAATGTAAAGTTTGTAGTCATTTGGAAGTGTGTAGGCCTTCTAGCATTATTATGCTGTTACATTATGATTATATATTCAGTGGCACAAAATGGTCTTTAAAATGACAATAATATCGCTTATCGCAATTATTTCTGGGGCAATATATCGCACAACAAAAAGTTGTTACCGTGACAGGCCTAAGTGTAAGTGTTCCTCAAATGTTTGAACAAGCCTTTATTTGATGCTATTTTTGAGCAACTATGCTCATGCATATGAAAGTGTATCTGAACACAGGTGTGTTTAATGTGTGTTTATTAACCTCATCATTCTCTTGGCCACCTTCATTAAAAAAGGCCGCAGTCCTTTAGGTTGTTTTTGATGATGACGTCAGTGACGGCGTCGAACACAAACTGCACGTTCTTAGTGTCAGTCGCACAGGTAAAGTGGGTGTAGATTTCCTTGGTGTCTTTTTTCTTGTTGAGCTCCTCAAACTTGGTCTGGATGTAACTGGCAGCCTCATCATATTTATTAGCTCCTGTATAAAAACCACGCAGAAAATCTTGTCATGCAGTTTTACTTAAACCTTTAAAAAAAACATTTTCAGCAAAATGACCTTATGATTATCATTATGTTTTAGTCGTACTACGCATGCCAAAAGAAGTCAAATGAATGTTCTGTGTTATACTGAAGCCTCATCGGCGCATATGTGGGATAATAGTGATCATCACAAAAAATAATTTAAGCAATAGTGAAGTCAAAGACCTGAATACTCAGGGAAGCAGATGGTGAGAGGGCTGCGCGTGATCTTCTCCTCAAACAGATCCTTCTTGTTGAGGAAGAGGATGATGGAGGTCTCGGTGAACCACTTGTTGTTGCAGATGGAGTCGAACAGTTTCATGCTTTCATGCATGCGGTTCTGGAAAAAAAAGAGGAGTGTGACTTATTGAAAGCTGAAGAAAGTTTGTAGTCATTTGGAAGTGTGTAGGCCTTCTGGCATTATTATGCTGTTACATTATGATTATATATTCAGTGGCACAAAATGGTCTTTAAAATGACAATAATATCGCTTATCGCAATTATTTCTGGGGCAATATATCGCACAACAAAAAGTTGTTACCGTGACAGGCCTAAGTGTAAGTGTTCCTCAAATGTTTGAACAAGCCTTTATTTGATGCTATTTTTGAGCAACTATGCTCATGCATATGAAAGTGTATCTGAACACAGGTGTGTTTAATGTGTGTTTATTAACCTCATCATTCTCTTGGCCACCTTCATTAAAAAAGGCCGCAGTCCTTTAGGTTGTTTTTGATGATGACGTCAGTGACGGCGTCGAACACAAACTGCACGTTCTTAGTGTCAGTCGCACAGGTAAAGTGGGTGTAGATTTCCTTGGTGTCTTTTTTCTTGTTGAGCTCCTCAAACTTGGTCTGGATGTAACTGGCAGCCTCATCATATTTATTAGCTCCTGTATAAAAACCACGCAGAAAATCTTGTCATGCAGTTTTACTTAAACCTTTAAAAAAAACATTTTCAGCAAAATGACCTTATGATTATCATTATGTTTTAGATAGCTGGCCAATCAGAGCACACCTCGCTTTTCAGGCCGATGAGCTTTGTAAAAATCGACGTGTTTCAGAAAGGCGGGGCATAGAGGAGAAACAATAATGTACAGTATATGGAAAATAATGTGTTTTTTTAACCTTAAACCGCATAAACACATTTCATTACACCAAATAATGTTCTTTTTAGCAGCATCATATGACCCCTTTAAGATAATTTAATATCATTTCAATTTGTTTACATGTATAGCTCAACCTCAAAACAATGAAATACTTCCACAAATTTGTTATATAATTTAGATTTTTTTTTAAATGTAGTGCTCAACCTTAAAATAATGAAATATTTCCCCACTCTTATTATAATTTTATATGACATCATTTTTTATTTTGTTTAAATGTATTGCTCATCTTTAAAATAATGAAATACTTCAGCCATCGTATGATAATTTTGTTTCATTTTAATATATTGCTCAATCTAATGAAAATTGTATATTATATATCAGAAAATAAAAATAGCTTATAATTGAAATGTACAATTCTTGGACAAGGTCTGCAAAACCAATCATACAATTACAAACTCATAATTCAGTTTTACTGTTTGGATAACCCACAATGTTTTCCATGACTTCTCCTGTGGCTCTGATTACAGGATAAGGATTTTATTTTAAAACTAAACCTTTCCAAGCTGTATCTGAAACTCACCATCTCCTCATCTTCTGCCAGCACCAGGTCATAAGCGCTCAGAGCCACACAGAAGATGATGGCTGTTACTCCCTCAAAGCAATGGATCCATTTCTTCCTCTCTGACCTCTGACCTCCCACATCAAACATCCTGAAGAGAGGAGGGAATTAGGAGGCCATAAAAAGGGAGAATATTTGATGTTGGAGTACTGAAATGCAGCAGCAGAAGGTGAAAGTGTCACTTTTCGCATGCCCATTAACATTACATGAGGGTCTCAGAAGAACAAGATAATGAGAAACCACTTTCTACCGGAATCATTTTCACTTCTCATATATATAAGCTTTACCAGCTCTATAATACCCTCCTCTACACATCCAGAATTCTTATTTTGTCACTGATTTTGAATATATATATATATATATATATAAATAAAATAAATAAATAAATGTATTATTATTAAAAGCTTTTCACAGTACTTTGGTATGCCCATTATAATGAATAAAAATAATTATTGCATTTAAATAATTTTTATCATAAAATAATGTCTAATTTCTATCTTACACCAAGCATTTTGTCAGTTTGTACTTAGAAAATGGTAAACAAAATGTGCACAGTCTCTATAGTTTTTGGCAATATTTAAGTATTTGTGTTCCTTTCTTGTGAAAAATATTTTTCTAAGAAAATGCAAGATATTTTCAGACTTTAAAATAATGTCCCTCAATCTGAACTCAACCCCGTCACACTAACCATTCTACGCCCATCATACATTTAGTCTTCACCCATTTACCAGAAATGACATCATTCAGGTTTCTTTAATAGTGCTGCAGAACATGGTTAGTAGTATCATACTTTTTCTTCATATTTTTGAGGAATATTATAGTCAGGGAGGGTACTGTCAAGCTTAACATCTGAAAGCTGTCACAAAATTATTTTTCAACATATTATTTGAATCCATAAGTATATACAATGTACTTATTTTATTGCTGCCATATATGGACTACTCTCCTTCACTACACAAGCAGCAGTGGCCAGTTTGAGTGAAAAACCGTATCTCACACACACACACACACACACACACACACACACACACACACACACACACATATATATATATACACTGTATATACACAGTATATGTGACCCTGGACCACAAAACCAGTCATAAGGGTAAATTTTTCGAGATTGAGATTTATACATCATCTGTAAGATGAATAAATAAGCTTTCCATTGATGTATGGTTTGTTATGATAGGACAATATTTGGTAGAGATACAACTATTTGAAAATCTGGAATCTGAGGGTGCAAAAAAATCAAAATATTGAGAAAATCTCCTTTAAAGCATATTACTAATCAAAAATTAAGTTAATATATTTACAGTAGGAAATTTACAAAATATCTTCATGGAACATGATCTTTACTTAATATCCTAATGATTTTTGGCATAAAAGAAAAATCAATAATTTTGACCCATGCAATGTATTTTTGGCTATTGCTACAAATATCCCCCAGCGACTTAAGACTGCTTTTGTGCTCCAGGGTCACATGCATACATATATTATATATATATATATATATATAGTTGTAAACTTGTGACAGGGTTGAGCTATTTAATAGATTTATTAATTATTTGAATTAAAACAATAGTCATGTTTCAGTAAATATATACTTACCAAAATCATGACAACTCATATTTTGGTTATAAATAGAATATTTGATGTAATATGTCCAATTAAACTACAACAAGCATCCTACATCAGAAATTGCACCCATATTAGCAGCAGAAAGACAGAAGGAAGGGGACAATATGAGAGAGAAACAAAACTGAAAATTCAAATTGAAGGCAATGTGTCCCTTCAAATGTGTTACAGTCTTCAACCCCGACACACCTTGTCTATATTTTGGGGGGGGAAATAGGGAAGACAATTAAGAATGAAAGCATTTCTTACTGATTACCACCTGACACATTATGGACTAAAAGAATAAAATTCTGGTTTTGGTTAAACATCTAAATTAAGAATATTTTTTTACAAAAATAAAGAGACAACAGTTTCTTTAAACTGTATACAGTATATGTGTGTATGTGTTTATATATGTATATAGAACGTTTCACAAATATAAAATACAAAATTATATCAAAACACATTTATCAAGATTCATGCTGAACTATATCAGCTAGCAATCACTGGTAAGTGATATTTTATAGCTGACTGATTTGTGCGCATGCTACATATGAGTGTGGTGCTCATAGACACAGTATAAAATGTTTCTCACTTGAAGTGCAGATCTTTAAAAGTGAAATGTGTCTCCACGATCCCAGTGGTCTTCACTCGGGTCCTCAAGACATCCTGCTGGGTGGGGATGTAGTCTGCCCGTGCTATCCTGTCCAGATCATTCAGATAACTACACACACACACACACACACACACACAATTAGGTCACACATCACAGCTCAGATGAAGAACTGTCATGGAAATTAATAATTAATACACGGCCCATTTTAAAAAGCTTCATTCTCAATGACCTGCTGAGTGCAGCATTAAATCTGCCTTCATTTACAGTATGTGTCACAGTCTCACAGTATGTGGGCAGAGGAATGGCGTTTGTATTCACCGCATCTGTGCTCACTTTTGAGATCCGACACCTGCTTTTAGTGCCTGATAAGCTGTGTTTACAATCATCTGCTTGCAACGGAATACTACAGTATTGCTTACTACAGGAGTTCACAACTTTTTAGTCAGCAAACCTCTCTAGATTTGAGATTATTTACTTGACAGACCATTTGAGACTTATTTAACCAATGCCATTACATTTCAATTATATACTGTATCCCAATACATATATATATATATATATATATATATATACACACATATATATATATATATACACATACACACACACACACACATATATATATGCATTTTTGGATACACTGTACTCTGGTTGCATACTGCACACCATGGCTAATGTAGCTGTTCATTTGCATATTTCGTGCTTACAGTAAATCTGCCTGCTGTGTACAGTACAGTGATCAGAGTGAAGTTTGGTTTGAGTTCAATCTTCATTGGTTTCAGCAACACAACAGCTGCTTGTGTGTGAATTAGACTTTGACTAGAAGCCATAAACAGTCATATTAGCTCAGTGAGCCGTCTCTGATGGACAGGCCACAGGCCCGAGCGCTGAGCGCATTACTATAGCAACCCCGACTGACACTGACCTTTCATACATCATGATTCAGGCTGAAGAATTAGCTCATACTTTCACAACATGATCAACTGAAGACACAATTTCAGTTTCACAATAATAGTCCTAATAATTTCACCTATAAATGTGAAAATGAAGGGTTTTCTGACCATTTAAACAGAGTTAAAATGCAACCCTTTTCTACTTTATGGATGAATATTACAAAGCCTGTCAAGAACATTTCTAGGCTATACTTCTCACACACAAAATATTTTATTTTTATATATATATATGTATATTATATATATATATATATATATATATATATATATATATACACACACATATACATACATACATATACATACACACACACATATATGTTTTACATCTAGAAAAGGGAATTAATCGGATGTACACTTTTGTGACAGGATGAAATTATCGTAATAAAATTAATTAAAACAAAATTGTCATTGCCGTTAAAAAATGTAAAACTTAAAAAATATATATATTTTAAGCTGTAAAGTTTTCAGTCTACAAAATTCTATAAAAAAATCTTCAAATTGGCTATAACTTAATATTAAAATAATTTAAATATTATTTTCCTTTCAATTTTGGGGTGAAATATGACCCATACGTGACCCTGGACCACAAAACCAGTCATAAGGGTCAAAAAAATTTTTTATTGAGATGTATACTCTTATGAAAGCTGAATAAATAAGCTTTCCATTGATGTATGGTTTGTTAGGATATGTTCATATTTGGCCAAGATACAACTATTTAAAAATCTGGAATCTGAGGGTGCAAAAAAATCTAAATATTGAGAAAATCACATTTAAAGTTGTCCAAACGAAGTTCTTAGCAATGCATATTACTAATCAAAAATTAAGTTTTGATATACTGGTACATCTCAAAAAATTTGAATATCATGAAAAGGTCAATATTTTTTGTCACTCATTTCAGAAAGTGAAACCCATATATCATATAGATTCATTACACAGAGTGAAATATTTCAAGCCTTTATTTCTTGAAATGTTGATTATTGTGGCTTACAGATAATGAAAACCCAAAAGTCAGTGTCTCAGAAAATTAGAATATTACATAAGATCAGATGATATTCAAATTTTTTGAGATGTACCTGTATTTACGGTAAGAAATTTACAAAACATCTTCATGGAACACGATCTTTACTTAATATCCTAATGATTTTTGGCATAAAAGAAAAATTTATACTTTTGACCCATACAATATATTTTTGGCTATTGCTACAAAAATACCCCAGCAACTTAAGACTGTTTTTGTGCTCCAGGGTCACATATATATTTTTATTAAATTCAATATATTCACATAAGCATGTGTGATTGAATTATTTTCCACTATAATGGCAACAGTCTGTAAACCATGAGAAAGGACATGAACAAATGTGCCCGTTCACACAGCTGATCATATATAAATATATAAATCTTAATGTAAATTGTAGGCAGGAGACGTTTCTGCTAACAACAGATGGACTTGGCATTGAGTTCCCTGCTTGAACCTGCCTCCCATCATGCACCAGTGTTTATGCATGGGTGCTAAAAACCCTTTAAAGTCACATTCTGTCTTTAAAGTTTTGTGCTGCCACTCCTCGCACGATTCTGTTCCTCAAGTGTTTGTGTTTATGCAGCTCTGAAGTACATGGACGAAATCGAATTAACCAGCAGGCCGTGTGAGGCGTGAGCTGCAGTGATCTGACAGAGGTGAACGAGAGAAGAATATCATGAATATTGTTCAATAAATAACGAAATGAATAAAAATAACCATAAAAATCAATCTAATTTTAGGCTGTTATCATGCCTAGCAGTGTAGCAATTAATGCATTTATATGAAATTAAATTCAGTCAGACAGTGAACATGGCTCATCCAATGAGATTTTAAGGGATTTCCCAGTGTTACATGCCAACGAAATACCAACCATAAAATACTGCAGTGATGAGGATAACTAGAAATGCTCAAAATATATTCGCTATTGCTAATTTGACTAAATTCCATATGGAGCATATGCATGAGTGTGTAAATGTACAGTAAGATGTGAAGCAGGATCTGTATTGTGTGTGTGTGTGTGTGTGTGTGTGTGTGTGTGTGTGTGTGTGTAGACACTCACTAGGCAGCAGAGTCGTTGAGCTGATATTCTCTGGATCGGGTGAAGCATCCCTGAACCCCGCTGTCGGCCCACAGTCTGCGGATCACATTGGCCAGATCATCAGTTAAGACGCCCTGCTCCTCCGCTGCTGCAGACAGAGCAAACAGCTGCCGCGCATCGTCCTGCACACACACACACACACACACACACACACGATGTGCTGAGCGAGGGACCAAACATACTGGAAAAACTTGACTGTAACTGAATGCAAACTTCGCTTCCAAACATATTACCACGGTATATTTTTAATGGCAATACTTCACGTTAAAATAACCAAGAAATAGCTTATTGTGAATCATTCATCAATGCACAGAATAACCGGATCTGCCTCTAAAGGATCTCAGATTGTATGCAAAACATTAAACCTGAAGATCAGAAACGTGAAGTTGCCACAGTGTGCGGGACTCTCTGAATCATTTACAGAATCCCAGCATGACCCAGACATTACAGGAGGTCTTACCACTCGGGCGGTCTCTCTGTAGTCGATCTTGAGGTTGCTCATGGCTTTAATGATGGCCATTATGGACTGGATGGTGTTGCTGTAGACCACGGCTCTGTACTGCTTACACTCGTCTTCTGAGTAGCCATCTTCATGGATGATTCTGAACAGAGGGAAAAATGGCATAAATAAACAACAAAAAAACATATTGACCTAAAAGAGCTGTAGAGAATGGTATAATGCCACCTGGGAATGCTATGTAACTAAAGTAAACTAAACTACATTAAACTTAACTAGAGAATCTTATAATGATTTCTTGGAATGCTAAACAAAATCAAAAAACTAAATATATAATAATAAAAAAAACTATATATATATATTTTAAATAATTACAAATAATTACAAAACTCTCTGAAATAATTTATTTTAATTGGTCTGATTGGTAAATGTGTCAATCACATAAGTCTAAAGAGGCCTTTTTTGCCAACTAAAACCTAATATGTAGCCTATATTTATTTTGACAATTGATATTGGCAATCATATAAACTATATCAGCCATAAAACTAATTATCAGCCATTAGCACAAAAAAACCCCCCTCCAATTTCACAACCCAAGTCGGTTTCCAGTGCTGATCTGTAATGTGCATAATTTAACGCAGTGTTTCCCAACCTTTTTTTAGTCGCGGCAACTAAAAGAAAATTTTTTAGAAATTTTTAGAAATTTTTACAAACTTGTGGCACCCTACAAAATGAATTTTGTCACAAAATTTGAATTTCTAACTTCGATATGATAATTTGAAAAGTATAGATATTCGGTACAGCAGGGAAGAACTGCAGAATATAATGACATACAGATATTTTTAATATTATTAAAAAATGTTGTCCATCAATGGTGGCAATCAGTAGGCTAATTTCTAATGAAGAGACCAATTTATATGACAGATTTTAATATAGGCTTTTATACATATGTAAACATTATTTAATTACCATTATAACTAGCTATCTCACACATTTTTGCTCACTCAGTGTTTTTTTTATTTTACAGTGTATTTTACAATTTTGGTGCAGTAGCACGAGATAGCTTGATTTCAAACTTTAAATTGAATAAAAAAATTTAAAAGTAAGCAGTCAGTAATAAAATAAGAACAAATAAAAAATAATGACAGGCTTTCGAATTAAATAAATTGCTTTCTAGTTTTTCAGGTAGGTCTGAAGATATACGAGATAGCTTGATTTCAAACTTTAAATTGAATAAAAAAATTTAAAAGTAAGCAGTCAGTAATAAAATAAGAACAAATAAAAAATAATGACAGGCCTTCGAATTAAATAAATTGCTTTCTAGTTTTTCAGGTAGGTCTGAAGATATAAAAAAAATATAAAATATAAAAAAATGTTTTACCAATTATCCAAATAATGTTTAGTCCTAGAAAGCTATTATTATCAGAACACGTGAGCATAGCGGTTAGCAGATCAATGAATGAGAGGGCAGCATTACCAGAGTTGCCATATACCACACCATGTTACAACACAGTATTGCTATTGCAGACAGAAACAATACTGTACTACATCAATGTTTCCTGTCAGCTCAATATCTGAGTGGACTTTGCTGTTCCGATGAGCATGAATGGTATACGAGTGGAGCGACTGAGCGGAGCGCACATGCATAGAGCGGATAATACACACACGCATAGAGCGGGATAATACGCAGAGCGTCACACCACGTGAAAGTGAAACCTGAACGGTGGACAAATTTTTGGCAGCCAAAATTTCGGTGCATCTCTAATTATTGGCGACATCAGAAATGGATATTATATAATAGATGCTTTTTTGAACATTTTAGCAATTAAAAAATATTTAAAAAATTTTTTATTTTATTTTTTTTACACGGCACCCCGGTTGGAGACAGAAACAATACTGTACTACATCAATGTTTCCTGTCAGCTCAATATCTGAGTGGACTTTGCTGTTCCGATGAGCATGAATGGTATACGAGTGGAGCGACTGAGCGGAGCGCACATGCATAGAGCGGATAATACACACACGCATAGAGCGGGATAATACGCAGAGCGTCACACCACGTGAAAGTGAAACCTGAACGGTGGACAAATTTTTGGCAGCCAAAATTTCGGTGCATCTCTAATTATTGGCGACATCAGAAATGGATATTATATAATAGATGCTTTTTTGAACATTTTAGCAATTTAAAAATATTAAAAAAAAATTTTTTTTTTTTACACGGCACCCCGGTTGCGAAACACTGATTTAACGCATTCCATTTTCACTAACGTCAGCAGATACTGTCATCTTCTCTTAGTATAAGTGAGTCAGCAAATATAAAATAGGCCAGTTAGGCCTTATTGACATGATATTTTACATGGCATCTTTATCAAAATCATTTAAATGCACATGACTTAAAAGAAACAACTGAAAATGTCAGTAAGGAAAACATTAGAAATATATTAAACAAAAAAATTGCTTTTCAGCAGCTCAGAGGAAAGGAAGCTCAAACTAATGGATCTTAAAAGGTTTAATCAAATGAAGCCGAATCTTCATACGCTTGGTAAATGGTGCACAGAAGAAACGTGTGATACACGACACCTTCAGGACTGGTACTCTGGGTTATAAAGCAGCAGAATCTGCAGCGTTTGAAACTCCTGTCTTCTGCTGGTAAGACAGGTGCTTTTACCACATTGACAGACAGAGCTCATTACTTTTACACTTATTGTCATTGTAACACTGTTTCAGCTTAAACCTTAATGACGTGAGTGTGAAACTGTGCTGTCCTCATGAAAAATGGATTGAGATCCCAGCGCCTGCAGTCAAATGGAAATGATAAAACTACTCAAGGCTTTCGCTATCTCTCTTTGTGCATTCGACTTCTACTTACACTCAAAGATATATATATAGTCCAATAAAAAGACTAAGAATAAATGCGCACATTTTTCATCCAATACATTTAAAGCTTGCAAAAGATGTACAATGATGCTTCAACCCAAACAACTTTCATTTATCTCACAAAACGG
This sequence comes from Sinocyclocheilus grahami, assembly GCF_001515645.1. Classification (NCBI taxonomy): domain Eukaryota; kingdom Metazoa; phylum Chordata; class Actinopteri; order Cypriniformes; family Cyprinidae; genus Sinocyclocheilus; species Sinocyclocheilus grahami. Next base: position 369,669 of record NW_015505273.1, read on the forward strand.
TGACCTGTCTGCTCTGCATATAATTGCACACCATTTTATATATAGCCTTTTTATTATTTTTCTCCTTTTGCAAAATCAAGTAATTGCAAAAAAGCATTCAAAATGAGTTTTTAAAAAAGCATTCAGACAACAAAACATTCGAAAGTGGAGGTCAGTAATGTTTTTTTTTTTACTGAATTAAATTGAATTCAGTTATTCATTACTTTGAATTAAATTGATCAAAATTGACAAAGAAATTTGTTTAAAAAGATTCTGTTCTTCTTAACTTACCATTAATTTTTTATACAAAATATTAACCATTTTCAACATTAAAAATAACGTGAGCAATCAGCATATCAGAATGATTTCTGAAGATCATGTGACACTGAAGACTGGAGTAATGATGCTGAAAATTCAGCTTTGCATCACAGCAATAAATTACATTTTACAATATATTCAAATTATAAACAGTTATTTTAACTTGCAATAATATTTCCCAATATTATTATTATTAGTTAACCATTTCAAAAACAGGTAAACAGGGAATAGTATTCAATAGTTCTGATATATTGAAAATACACTATCTGGCATACTTTAGCATGCTATTTCAGTATGTTTATGAAGTCTGCATCCACACATGCTTAATCTTGCAAGACGTTTTGCAGAATGAGGGTTACCATCGAGACGAGCAGAGCAGAGCAGAGCTGCACAAAGAGAGAAGTGCAACATTTTGGTATCATGAAGAGATGGATGGTGTCTATTAATCATAAACCGCATGAGGGCATTTGACGTAAATGAAGCAGCGCTGCATCACAGGGTCTGTAAGGAGGTGCACTCGTGCGGAAATGTGACTCCATCACGGAAATGAAACTCAGAACAGCAGCTAGTGCCGCTTTGTTAACTCCCGTTTCACACATGATGTCATTTGTTCAAAGAGCTGTGGCTGCAAATAAGTGACAGATGAAGCATGGATTTATTACTGAATATAAATAGTGCGCGCACTTGTATCTCAGCAGCTGCAATGAGCTAATTTACTGTCAATGTGTGTGATTTATCAGAGTTAAAGAAGCAGTTTCAGAGGACGAGCACAGAGCCTGGATGTGTCTTTCTGAAATCACAGGCTTGTTTGAATGTAAAATTGAAAGGAAGCTTGAAAACGATGCTTAAAAATGATGTGGTGAATGCTTGTGATGTTTTCAGTGTCTCTTATCTCACTATATGAGGACAGGAACACATCTCCATTGAACTTCATCTCCAGAGCTGCTCTGAGAATCATGATTTCATTTGACACCCACAAACTCAACGGTCTTCAACTGTCAAAATAGAAGTTTGGTTTGACTTTGTGCCAGAAATATATTACTATTGTACATTAGAATGTACTTCTCAATGTAATAATAATAATAATAAAACTTGTACAGCACTTTGGCAAAAAAAAGGCATTTTTAAAATTTAATTTGATTACACTTTTAAAAAAAAAAATGTAATCAAATTTTTTATATTTGATTACCAATATTTTTGATAATAAATTTGTATTAAATAAATTATTTAATTGTAAAAGCAGGAACACATCTCCATTGAACTTCATCTCCAGAGCTGCTCTGAGAATCATGATTTCATTTGACACCCACAAACTCAACGGTCTTCAACTGTCAAAATAGAAGTTTGGTTTGACTTTGTGCCAGAAATATATTACTATTGTACATTAGAATGTACTTCTCAATGTAATAATAATAATAAAACTTGTACAGCACTTTGGCAAAAAAAAGGCATTTTTAAAATTTAATTTGATTACATTTAAAAAAAAAAATGTAATCAAATTTTTTATATTTGATTACCAATATTTTTGATAATAAATTTGTATTAAATAAATTATTTAATTGTAAAAGTTCTATGAATTCAACTGATCAGTCGTGTTTTTATTTTGTAAAATCTAATTATAGCATTTAAATGGAACCTAGAAAAATTTAAATGGAATTTTTTTTTTAGGGGGGGGGGGGAACATTCAAAACGTTCATTTGAATGTTCAAATGAACAAATGAACATTCATTTGTTCATTTATGAACAAATGAAATTTGTTCATAAATTTCATAGGGCCCTAAAATTAATATTTTACTATTAGACCTTTAGGAATTATAATTATTACTTCTCAAAGCATAAATAAATAAATACAACTTGCACAGCACTTTTTGTGCCAAAAAATAATCTGATAACATTAAAACATAAAAAAAGATTTCATAGGGCCCTAAAAAAATGATACAATTGTAGCAATAATTTTTTAAATTGTAAAAGTTTAATGAATTTAATTGATTGGACGTGCTTTTTTATTTTGTAAATTCGAATTAATTCACTAAAATGTAATCTAGAAAAAATTCAACGGAATTTGGGAAAAATAAAACTATTTTACAGGGCCCTAAATATTTAATTTTGTGAAACTTTTCTTAAAAGTTTCTACTTACTTCATTTGGCGGGGGGGGGGGTGTTCATAAATTTCATAGGGCCCTAAAATTAATATTTTACTATTAAACCTTTAGGAATTATAATTATTACTTCTCAAAGCATAAATAAATAAATACAACTTGCACAGCACTTTATGTGCCAAAAAATAATCTGATAACATTAAAACATAAAAAAAGATTTCATAGGGCCCTAAAAAAAATGATACAATTGTAGCAATAATTTTTTTAATTGTAAAAGTTTAATGAATTTAATTGATTGGACGTGCTTTTTTATTTTGTAAATTCGAATTAATTCACTAAAATGTAATCTAGAAAAAATTCAACGGAATTTGGGAAAAATAAAACTATTTTACAGGGCCCTAAATATTTAATTTTGTGAAACTTTTCTTAAAAGTTTCTACTTACTTCATTTGTTTCACAATGGTGCTCTTCCCTGATTCACCCGCACCTGAAGAGAGAAGAAAAGAGTGTCAATGAAAAATGCAGAGCAAGCAGTCAAATAAAACAAAATACTGGTGTATCTTAAAAAATATAAAGAAGAAATAAAAAAAAACAACAACTATCAAATAAAAATAGCTCCTATAGTGTATCGCCAATTTCAGTGCATATCAACATTCATACAGATGGGCGATCTCAAATACTCTGTGCATGATATATCATATCTGAAGTGTGGAGGCTGTACGTGTGCTTATATTGAAAGACTCTGTACTTCGTCCGCTCCTGAAGATGACTTCAGTCTAATACTGCCCACTGAAGCTGTGCCAAAACATCTGCTGTCAAAACTCAGCTTCTTGTTGATGAAGCCCGGCCACGGCTCTCCGCTTGTTGTTATTTCCACTGCACAGAAGCCTGATGTTCTGAGAGGACGCTCACAAGTTCACCCATGTATACACAAAAGGTCTGAGAACGGTTCGGATTATTCCTGCATGAAGTAATGAGCTCTGTCTGTCAATGTCGTAAAAGCACAGCTCTGAGCGGTTCTGCATCTGAAAGTGCTGAGAGAACAAAAACCTCTTTTTCTTCTTTTATATATATTACTGAGATTTGAAAATACACTGAAAAGAATCTTTGCAAATATGATTGTTAACAAACTGTAAATGCAAAAAAAAGTATGAGCTACTTGACTCAGAAAACATTAAAGCAGCACTATGTAACTTTTGTCGCTCTAGCAGTTAATAAACAGAACTGCACACATCCCGCGGAAGAACATTCCAACCGGAGCTACTTCTCTAAGTGTATGTCTCTGGCGATTCACGCAGGTATGTGTTCCTCCGCAGCAGTGACGACCTGACCAGGCTACAATAGTCCAAATATAAGTACTTATTATAAGTGTACCGTAGTGATTCGGAATAAGACAAAAACGCGGTTTGGAAGATGAATTCATGATGTACTCGCTCATTATATACATTTTGCTAATTTTGAACACAGAAAAAGTTACATAGTGCTGTTTTAAGCATCTTTCTTCCACCAATATGTGGCAAATGTGTCAATTTAGCTACAACTGGTGATTCCAGCTAAAGCTCTGCAGAGAAAGATCTGCTGACTGTCTAGTTCAGTACTGGCTAATATTTGAACACTAGAATTAACTAAGGACAATGCAGACGGGCAGTAATGGTAGAATTTGAACTATGATGACTTCTAGTCTGTAGAGGCAGATCACCACCACCAATGAAGTTTATTTAAAATCATGCCACATAACATCAGTCTTCATGTGCATCGTGGCAGTAATCACTTCCAAAATCCACACATGATGAAAAACAATCAGAGAATAGGAGACGTTTCTTTTTAATGACCTATATATAGACGCCATAGAGTATTTACTGTAGACCGGCAGAGCGCCAAACATGATCCCCGCAAGACACAAACTCAATTCTGGCCAGCTTTGGAACCTTGTATTACATATGCAATACATTCAATTTCATTTAATGCAAGTCTAAGTGATTGAAGTGTGAAAGGCACATGTAGGTTTAGGTTTTTTTTTTTTTTGATTTAGCAATCTGACTGAAGCCCTTATCCCTAAACACTAAAGCTTTATATATAATAATAGTGATGCAAAACAACAAACATCACTAATTTTCTTATCTTCTGATGCGCAACAATCTAAAACCTATATGGCTGAATATTGAGGACTCATAAGAATGAATCAAATATCAACACAAAATCCACCGAGGTCGTCTCTCTGTTCACTCCACCTCTCCAAGTAAATAAAGAGCAAACGTGTCATCTTTTATGGTGTAATCCATAAAAACTAACCTGGCTTTCCTCTCCAGCCCGGAAGAAACACTAACTCGTATAGGATGCATCCATCCACTAGAGTAATTGCCTTTCATGTTGGCTCCATAAGTAACATCAGCTTTCAGGCAGACTTCTAGTCAGAGGAACTAGGAGGGATATAGCTCAGGTCAGGACTAATGGCCTCGTTTGATCTCGCTGGCCCACGTCATTTCAGCAAGATTAATCCCTTTGCTACGTTGTAGCTGTTTGAACTTCGCTTACGTTGGACTGGAGCAAATTCATCAATAGAGACCTGGTTTTCAGTAGCAGATGAAAAACATACATTCTGCTGATAAAAAATAATTTTAAAACACTACTCAAACTGCTTGCTTCTTAAACATTATTATTAGATTGTTTTGAGAGAAGTCTCTTATGTTCACCAAGGCTGCATTTATTTGATCAAAAATGGTAATATTGTGAAATATTATCGCAATTTCAAATAACTGTTTTCTACTTGAATATATTTATATACAAATGTAATTTATTCCTTTGATGCGCAGCTGAATTTTCAGCATCATTACTCCAGTCTTCAGTGTCACATGATCCTTCAGAAGGATCTTGCTGCTCAAGAAACATTTCTGATTTTCAGTGTTTAAAACAGTTGTGCTGCTTCATATCTTTAATTTCAACATCTACTAATACATTTTTACATTTTGAAGTTGCTTCTGTTAACATTAGATAATAAGCTATGAACTAACTTGACTAATGATCAATATATAATTCATATTTAATATTAATACAGGTATTTCTATTCATTTACAAGTATGGTTCAGTATTATTTTTTTTAAATAGTAAAGCACTATTTTAGTTTTTGTTCAGTATCCATTTTCGGTTGATGAATCGGGATCGGTCAGTGTGGTCCAACCCAGCTCTCATATCGGTCAAATCCACCATCGGTCGACCTCTAGGAGAGACTGTTGTTTCTGCTGGAGGAAGTTCAGGTGTCCCTGTGGAACGGGACGGAACAGTAATGAAGTCTGCAGAGCTCGAGGACAGCTGGGAATCCTAATCAGATAACTTAAATCACGCCTGAGGAGGGAAAGCTTAATTACAACTGCTGCTCTTGTTTTCGAACTCTCAACAAGACTTTATTTTTCTTCGCTCCTAATTCTTTTAGTCCAGCATTAAGCCTGTCGGGGCTCTCAGCACCTCCTCTTGCTCTCTCGGGCCCCAGTGCTCTCTTCCCACACTTGTTTTTCTCTCCTTTGATCGCTTTTTGTACTGGAACGAAGAAGTCAGTCAGAGACTCTCAGCAGACAACTTCACCGGTCTCCTGAGGCTCCACTCTCCCTCTTCATCTTCTTTACCATCCCATTACATTTTCCTCATGCAGATTTGTTGTCTCTTGATTATCAAATTATAGCTTTGCACGAAGCAACCAACTAGTGCACACACACACACGCGCACACACACAGACATAAAAACAGCTGCTATAAGAAAATACTAGATTCTAATAATACTCAAAAGGACACTTCCCTCGCCTGTGAATTACATCCCTCACTAATTAAATACAGTGTCACACATATCATGATCAATGCTCAGTCATATTTAAATGCTGAATCATGCACTCAATGATTGTAGGAGGGTGATTTCTGCTTTTCACGCCCACATCACATGTATCTTACTTGGTATAATCAGATAAATAACAACTTGAAAAGATAGAAATCATATTCATTAATCATACAGATAGATGGTATTAGTTTGTCGCTGTAAGAGCAATATGCATACAGCATTTTTTCCTATACTTTTCCTTTGTTTTCTATATGCAAGCATGAGCTAGATGGACGTGTTTGACCATTTCGCTCGCATCTCGCGTCCTTTGCAGCATCTCATGCATGACAGTGTTCTAAAAACGTCTCATGGTTTCCAAAACTGATTTCAACATTAGTAATAATCAGAAATGTTTCTTGAACAGCAAATCAGCATATTAGAATGATTTCTGAAGATCATGTGACACTGAAGACTGGAGTAATGATGCTGAAAATTCAGTTTTGCATCACACGTATAAATTACATCTTAAACTATATTCAAACAGAAAACAGTTATTTTAAACTGTAAAAATATTTACAATATTAATGTTTTTCCTGTATTATTTTTTGTGAGCTTAATGCACCTTTCTATAGAAACTCCACCATAGCATATTCATGTCTCAAAAGTTCAAAAGGTGCTGCAGAACAGGAATGATCCCGAGGGCAGTTTTAGAGAAAACCAGAGAAACCGTAGTGTTTCCCCGCGTTACTCTACACCGTGAACAGAGTAGATGTATGCGTGCATTTCTCCAGTGCTGTGAGGCATTTATAATACCACCAGCAACTTAAAGGTCAGAAGTTCCTATTATAAAAACACCTAGATCTTCCTGAACGCTGATGACTAAGAAGCTTTGCTTCTCCAGTTCTATTATTCATCCTAATACAATGGCAGCTTCCTCTTTGTGTGCCTGATTCAGGCAGACAGCTCCCAACTGTCTCATGCTCCTGTCGCTGCTGTGGAGGAAGCGAGCGGAAATGGCAAACCAGAGCTGGCAGTAAAGGTCTGCACAGGCATTCAAATCCAGCCTGCATACCAGACCCCGCAACCCGACCCAGCACGACTGCCACCGCTGTCACATTTAAAACCTGAAACATGAAAGTCATGTCGGGGATCAGGCCTCACTTTTAGAGACAATCAGAAATGCTCTGTGCAGTTGTTAACAATGTCTGAAATCGCTGACACCTTTTTTTTTTTATTATTCATTCATTACAAGCCTAAATACCAAGTTATGAAGAAAACACTGATCTGAACATGGCCAGACATCTGACAACTTGAGTTGGGTCTGTAGATATATACATAGTTTTGCCTAGATTGTTTTACTTATTCTTTTAATCTAGAATTTTACATTAGTAAAAACCCCACATTAAGCAGATGCGCTTAACCACAGCAGTGTTATTTGAGTATTATTTATATATATACTACACTCTAAAAAATGCTGGGTTAAAAATAACCCAGCGCTGGGTTAAAAAGGGACAAACCCAGCTATTGGGTTGTTTTGACCCCGCGGTAGGGCTGGGCAAAAAAAACGATTTTCCGATTAATCGTTTTTTTAAATTACGTCGATTCGATATCGATTCTCAAAAGCCACAAATCAATCTTTTCCAGTATTTATTTCAGCACACATTTAAAACAAGTTCATAAGGCGCCATGATTTCCGCTATGAATGAATGGCGCGGCGCACTGTTTTGTTTACTACACACATACTAAAGCGCAGATGACGCTCGCGGTGTTTTCAGCTTCTGCCGTCTCACTATATGATGATATGAACACGAATGTCATCTTCAGCTGCTCTGAGAGTCACTTCATTAGCATTTACCATTTCATTTGAGAAATCTACCGTCATATCACATACACAGCAGCTGCAAGTTCTTCACGGCAACCCATCAAAATAAAAGTTTAGTTTAACGTTCTACTGTCAAAATATATGACTATTTAGCAGTCTTAAGACTCAATGCTACTACTGCTAATAAATATTAATACATCTTTATTTTTAAAGGAATAATCACATCTGTTTTCTTTTTCATTTTAACAGTAAACCTCTGTTGTGCAGCACTTTGTTTGCCAAAAAATAAAAGGTTTTAATTTTAATAAATTAAATTGATGTTTTATGCCTTCATCTGATTACCAGAAAAATTAAGAACATTTTATAGGGCCCTATTATTGTTTAAAAAAGGACCCTATACAAAAAAAAAAGAATAGGTTTAAAATACATAAAAATAATATTTTTGAATTAGCTTTTATAATTTCTATTTTAATTTTTGTTTAATTTTAAGTAAATGTATGTGCTTTCATCATTTATTTATTTTAATATTACCATTTAGGATTTTCATTTACTTCATTTTTTCTGGTAGTTTATTGCTTGAACTTTTAAACAATTTTTGTTTAAAGTTTTTTAATATTTATATTTGATTTCAGTTTTATTTCAATCATCAGCAATGTTTCTTAAATGTTTAGTGTTATTTAACAATAATAATCCTTATCCGAAGTAACAGTAACTACTTCCTGTGGTCATGGTTTAATAGCCCTTAACTTTAACCAATACACTCCAACACATTATGATATGCAGTAAAAATGAACAACTATATAGTCATTTTATTACCTTATACAAAAAAGTTAACTGTTTGAATTATCTGCTTATCTGTGTAGGGGGAAAAAATAATAAATGCTAACATTCATTTGACACTAAATTGCATTATTGCTATTATATAGGCCATCAGCCATTGAAATCCCATCCCATTTGAGCACTAATCCCAAGCAAATCAGATTTAGGACAGCACTAATCAAATATTCAAGTCAATTCGTAATACTTCTATATAACTTCGCTCTGATAACACAGTGCATTTTGTTTGTCGTTCATAATACCTGCTACTGCTCTGCTCAGTGGCTAAACCCATCCATGTTCAACCCTCAAGCACATAGATGAAACCTGACCATCAGCAATTACATCCCGCATCAATTTTCCAACACAAAACCCCTCATTTCCACAGATCCTCTTTTCTATCTTTGTGAAAGGGCCGGAAAACTTTTCTTGTCGTTCGAACACACTCTCGAGTAGTGCCACCGGGTACAGTGTATGTAATGAATCCTGAAGTGGAACAAATGAAAGACAGAAAAATGTGGGTCAGAAAGCCAGAGCGGCTCAGCAGTTCTGCATGCTGCACTGCAGTGGTGCACGAGCACGTCGACTCCCACTGCCTCACTCCTCCTGCAACCGTGCAGACTGCCAACCAAACAGCTTGTTAGAGCACATTTGAGTTTGAATCGTGCCGAGACACGTCGAGATGAGGCGTTTAGACGTGCATCTGAAGGTGTGCTGCGTAAATCACACTGGATTTCCTTCATTTATGCAGCTGTCAGGCTCAATAGCTCAAGCTCGTGTTTGTTTAGACAAACAGATTGAGCCAATAAAGAAACTGCTCCCGTTTCAAAAAAAAAACTCAAATTGCAATCGTACGGCTGAGCAAGAGACAGACTGTAGTTAATAAACAGGATAACCAAGGGCAAAGCTCAATCCAAATGGAAATGTTTGTTTAGAGAGGATCAGCTGGGAGACTGCAGTAATGCGATGCTGTACTAGCACATGTAATGAGAACTATAACTTCAACAGAATGATTGCAATTACAGACATTCATTTACCGTCTGTACTGTGAAAGATTGATCAGCACACAATATTCCAAAGAAAAACGTTGCTCGTAATTGTACAACAATGTACTTGAAATTATTTTTCTTTCCAACTATTGCCAAGAACAAACAAGTTACCGTTTAATATCAACCAAGTTTTTATAGATAATGCAGACTTTTGTCAAATCTAGACAATAACACAATTTTAATGCTGGTTGTGGTTAATATAATATAGGAAATAATAGCAAATAATGACAAAATCAGTTTTCTTCTAAAATACATCACATGACTAATGTAAAAATGCATTTGCATTCTATTTTACATTCGTAATTTGAAGTACATGTCATTTCAGGTCGAATAAAAATATTTGATTTGCATAATAGTGTTCTGTAAATATGGGTATTTATTCAAATAAAAGACCACAGAAACAGTACATTTTGCCACACTTCGTTTCCGGTTGACCGGAAAACAAACTACGACTAATTTCCTACTGATAGGTTAAGGCATAGATAATGTGGAAACTAGCAAACTCATTACCTGTGTGAAAATGTTCATCGAAAGTATGGCAAAATGTACTGTTTCTGTGGTCTTATTATTGGCATAAATATAAATTTACACTAGCATTTATCTAAAGAGACTTGGAGAAATAAAGAGCAGACAATACTGAGAAATCAAATTCCCCATGATCGTCTGACATATAACAGGGGAATGTAGTATAAAAAGCATTCTGTAAGTTTCAAAATTCAAAACTTTCTCATGTGTTTAAAAACAGCTTTTATTGAAACCAAGCTCAGAAAAGGACTCGTTTTGGAATGTGCCACTTTATGATGTAATAGTGTGGCTAAACCCCGCCTCCGCAGGAGAAGATCAACCCCTGCTTCTACATCACTTCCCGCCCACTGATACGCGCTTGTAGTAGGAAATACTAGAGAGACGCAAACACAGGATCACTCCATCAACAGAGCCATACAGATGGCATTACAAGATTACAAGACACTGTAGTGCAAGTTGTTAAAAATCTCTTTGTCTTTGAATTGCCTTCCTTGTGATCCTAACATATCTAGATCAGATGCGAGCGCTGTTGCATCATGTCACAAATCCATTTCTTTTTCAGGTACGAATGTTTGTATGTCAAAAATAGAGCGGGATATCAATTTACTGTCAATCCGTGCCACCTCCAGACAGAATTGCAGATTATAATGGGTTCTGATGTCTCGCTCGCGTCTGGTGTAAACACGGGGTAAAATGAGCAAAGAGCTCCAGATCGCGTCAGTGAAACACGGTTTGTTTGTTTGTTTGCTTTACTTTGCTACAGATTCACTTTTAAACAAGACAGTATGATGGAGTCTTTTCAGAGAGACTGAAAGTAAATGATGATGCAGCGCCGAGTCTGACTAGAGTGGATCCAAAAGTAATGTCGCAACACAGAAGTTATTATAATTATTAATAACACTATCAGTTATTTTAACAAGTGAAACTGTTAGTCAATCACAGCAGTGGGCGCTTGAATGCTCCCTGCCTATAAAAACCGACATTTGTAATGTGATGTACGGATGTAAAATGCAAATTACATTTCCGGTTGACTTTATTAACAATGTTGCATAAATTATCTACTACAACTAGTTTACTTCATAACTACTGATAAGTTATGGAATATACTGTATGTGTGTGTGTATATATATATATATATATATATATATATATATATATATATAGTAATGTGTAATATATAAATAATTTGGCAAAATGGACTGTATATATGTGGTCTTTTACTGGTATAAATATACATTTAGATACATTCACATTATCATTTATTTAGAGCGACTTAAAGTAAAAAGTAGACCTCATCATTGCAAATGCAAAACACATAAGCCTCCAGTGTTAATTTAAAACCTGTAAAACATATACATTTAAAATCTTTGATTTGCATTATTGGGTATATGAAATATAGGCTAGATCTTTCAAACAATTCACTAAAGTAACCAAAGCAACAAATATTTTCAGTCAAAAGACTGAGGTTTTAGTTCTCTAAATGGCCAAACAAGCCCATTCAAAGCATCTATGCGAGATGTGGTTGCATACTACGCTTGAAGTGACTATTGATGTGGCATTTCTGAAATGTCCTTTTCTTGTCTGCTCTTGCAGATGGGGCTAAAAACAGAAGCACACCATCACATCTCCCTGTGGGGATCAGGCTAACATCCCAGCATCTCTGACCTCGCGTGTTCCTCTGAGCACAGCTTACCCTCTTAATCCACACCAGCCATCAAATCTGACACACACCATTGTTACATTAAACCTGAAATGTGAATGTGTTTGAAAGAACAAAGTATGCGAGCAAATGTCTTTGACCAACTGTTCATTTGTTCATTGTGACTTCTCAATACACACGCCTGGTCTTTATGTGCATAAAATTAAATGTTTGTCTTTATAATCTTTCATCAAAATGTAATAACTTGCTTCAATTCTGAAACAATGTTCCTTTTCCGCTGACAACACATGAGCAAACCAATTTCCAACAAATAAAATCAACGCCATTTTTTTCCTGTTTCACTTGGAAATAAATCACATTACAGATAGAAAATGAGCTGTGCATGCCATTCCATGTTGTAACAGATTTGCAAAAACACAATCTCTTTTTACATAATAGAATTAAATGATTACATGCCAACAAGAATGGAAAAATCCGCACATTCAATATTTGCAAAATAGCTCTGTCTATATTTGATTGAGTCAATGTAATTCTGATGAACAGATTGTTCATTTTAACCGTTTAACCGGTTAACAGAGCGTAAAAATTGACCGATTAATACAATCAGTTAAACGGTTTAAAAACTCATTTAATTATTAATTTTTTCAGTAATTTATCAAAATATTTAAAAGGTTTGCTGCATGGTTAAAATACGCTATGCGTATTAAAAAAATTGTTTTTAGGGGGAAAAAAACAAGTCGCGTATAAGTCACATTTTTTATTTCATTCAGAAATAGGCCTAATGCCGCCGCGAAATGTTTACAAACATTATAATAAACACTGTAAACATAGCTAAGCTATTTTAGTTCCCCTCACTCCACAACAAAGCCTTTCAATGAACAGTATTTAGAAAAGAACCAGAATTAAAAATATAAGAAGCTATAGCAATATAAACGTCAAGCCAAAACGAACTCATTTAGGCTAAAACGAAACAAACCAACATTGGGTCTCTCATTCCACACAAAATCAAATGTTTCCGCATTCGCGATGTATTTGAATAGCAAAATATTATTAATTTATGTAGCCTACTTCACTCGCGTTCCAATATCCACGTAAAAAAAAATGTGTTGCATAACATCATGGCGGTACTGTGATAACGGCACAGATTTTACTACATATTTTTTTTACTAAATAGTATTTCTTCCATATGTTTGACTGACTGTATTTTATTATGATCATGAACAGGCTGCATTGTCAAGGTAGCAATGCTTAACGGAGTGCGCGCATGCGGCGCGATCACTTGAATTTTTTCCTTCTAACAGTGGAAGAAACTAGCTACTCCTTTATAATCAGAACTGTAAAAGGTTTGGCTTTATTTGCGTACATTCACAATAAAAACAAATCTTTGTGCTTTTGTAAAATAAGCCTAAAGAAAAATAGGATGTCGCTCTCTGCCGTCTGTTTCCTTTCGCGCAGCACAAAAATGAACCGAAGCTCTGCATATAGACTAGGCTACTAGTTGCACAGTTTTTCTTTCATTTTCTTAATTTATTATTTAAGTAAAAATATGTTTCTCGTATAGGCCTATTTATTCGTTATATAGGCTACCGCTCGCAGAAGCGCTGCAGGTGCATATATGATGACCATGTGAATCCTCATGTTCTGTTGTTTGCTGCTTTTTGCGCATGTAAAATGAATCCCCGCGAAACAAATGTTAGTATTTTTTTAATGGGTCACAGACACTTATCCTTTCTAATTCAATTCAATTCTAATTTAAAATAATCTTGTAGGTTAACGGTAGGGATGTAACGATTAACCTTGAGCCGGTTGAAAATCGATTTAAATGTGACGATTCAAATCGGTTGAGATGCTAAACAAATCGCGATTCAATTAGGGGTAGGAGTTTATATGAATGTATGTCTGAGGGAACTTACTGTCTTTCGATGGTATTTTTTCTTTCCTTCTTGCCTCTGTATAATGCATATCAGGGCTCCAGACTCATTCTTCCCACTGGTCGCTCTTTTGCAACTAACTTTCTCAGCTGGTCACACGAGCACATGATTTGGTCGCAATATTTTTTTTTGCGCTACAACATGGGATTAATCAATGCATGCTGATGAACTTTTATCATAGTTTATAGTTATATGGAAATTAAAGTGATTACATTCAACCCGTTCTTTATCATCAGTAGTATTATTTGTGATTTGAATTTTGTGAATGGGAGTTTCTCTTTTGCCGTGTTAAGCCGCGGGCTTCGGATGCTTTCACTTTCGAATTCGCAATCTTGTTGTCACTGTTTTGCTTAAAAAGCTTGAAAAGTAAAACTAACGGTGACAGTGCTTGCATGTTTTTTTCCCCCCAAAAGAATACCAGCATGTTCACCTTCTCTGGTTTAAGAAGCGGTCTTTTACTTGACTTTCGCTTGAAAACCATCCATCGTTTTCTCAATATGCGTGTCATTTTTGCTGCTCGCTCGTGATGACGCGGCGAGTATACTCTCCAAGCGCCGTTTCGTTATGCTTTCAGTTTTGTTTGCCGTTTGATGTTTCTCATATGCAACAGAAATTGCAGCACTTATGAGTTGACCAACGCGGTGGTCGCGCCAGTGCGACCGCACACAAAATTGTCACACAGGCAGAAAAAGTGGTCGCAGTCTGGAGCCCTGCATATTAAAGTTCATATGTGCAGCGCTGCTTTGTTTACAGCGGAAACCAAGGAAATGCTTTAAGCGCCACCTGCTGGCAGAGAGTGAATCTGCATCTCATTCAGCTCGTCTGCTGTTTCGGTTTCATGCAGATATTTTTTATGCATAGTATCACACAACTGAAGTCAAACCATTCGGTTTTTGCTTCAAATTTCGAAATTATACAATCTAATTTAGATTAAAATCTGCTCGTGTTGCATGTATGCAGCATCTTTGTTTGGATCGTGATTAAAATCCAGTGGTTGCCTCTAATTTTAAATGGAAAGAGCACAGACAAAGCCTTAGTTTGTTTATATAAAGAGATTTATTTCATTTGTTTTACTTATTTATTTGATTTGGGGCTTGTTTTAAAATTTAAATTTAGTTTTGTTATTTACATTATATTTAAATTTTGTTATTTATCAAATGCTTTTATCCAAGGCGACTAACAAATGAGGACAATAGAAGCAATCAAAACCAACAAAAGAGCAATAATTTACAAGTGCTATATTAGTATATTATTATAGTGTTATATTTCAATTTCACAAAGAAACGTACAGTAGTTTGTCCAAGCAATAATAAAAGGACACATTTAATTTATAATTTGTCTTAAATTGTGAATCGAATCGAGAAATCAAAATCGTGAATCGAATCGTGAGTTGAGTGAATCGTTACATCCCTAGCTATTTCATAAGCTCTTTCTCTTTTTCTTTGTTAAAAAATATTTTAGTGAATTTTTACTAAATGTATGAAATAAGATAATTTAATATCAGAATTTTGATGTATGCTTGATTTTGAATTATTAAATTATTTATAATATATTGTCATTTTATTGGATATTTAAACATTTTAAAAAATGTAGTGTTTATGCATGTCTCATTTTTCATTATTAAATTTAATTATTTATATTATATTGCCATTATATTAGCCTTATAGATATTTTATGATAAATTCTTTCAGTTTTTTTTAAATAATTGACCATTTTCAGCAAATAATTTATGAAATAGGGTTATGCATGTTATATGCATGTCTCATTTTGCATTATTAAACTGAATAAATTATAATATATGGCATTATATTGGCCTTATAGGTATTTAATAATGAACTGTTTCCGTTTTTAAAACATTTACAGATTTTTTTTTATGAAATATTGTGTGAAATGTGGGTTAAATGCTCTTTTTACATTATTAAATTGAATTATTTATAATATATTATTATTATGGGCATTATATGGGCCATTGGCCATACTAAATACAGTATGCTACATTCATATCATATATTAGTTTGAGAATGTAAGCAAGTTTTGTTTTTTGTTTTTCTTACCAAGTACAACTGCTTTCTGCTGTATGCAGTGGTGCTTCACAAACATTGGAACTATGTGTCTGATATTAATTAACGTGATTTTATTTATCACAGAAAACCTGGAGGTAAACAGAATTTTATTCTAAAATGTGTATGTAGATTTTCTAGTGGTCATGACAACAGTAATTCATCAAATGATGGAGAAGAGCATTATAGCTAGGCACATATCCAGACACGTGCTGTAGTTAAGCATACTTTCTGCAATTCAAAGAGCCAATGTAAGTGTATATACTGATGTTGTAAGTCCTAGTAGAGTATGACAGAATGGGAGAGTCGGCTGTATCCTCCAAAACCAAACACTCAGAAACGGCCTACAAGATGAGAAACTGTCATTGCACAATTACCTAATTTGCATAATTCAACTAAGTGCTAAAATCAAATACACCATCAGGGG
>NW_015505273.1:390018-395971 GCF_001515645.1 Sinocyclocheilus grahami
ATTCTGTTTTTGCTTCAAATTTCGAAATTATACAATGTAATTTAGATTAAAAACTGCTCATGTTGCATGTATGCAGCATCTTTGTTTGGATCGTGATTAAAATCCAGTGGTTGCCTCTAATTTTAAATGGAAAGAGCACAGACAAAGCCTTAGTTTGTTTATATAAAGAGATTTATTTCATTTGTTTTACTTATTTATTTGATTTGGGGCTTGTTTTAAAATTTAAATTTAGTTTTGTTATTTACATTATATTTAAATTTTGTTATTTATCAAATGCTTTTATCCAAGGCGACTAACAAATGAGGACAATAGAAGCAATCAAAACCAACAAAAGAGCAATAATTTACAAGTGCTATATTAGTATATTATTATAGTGTTATATTTCAATTTCACAAAGAAACGTACAGTAGTTTGTCCAAGCAATAATAAAAGGACACATTTAATTTATAATTTGTCTTAAATTGTGAATCGAATCGAGAAATCAAAATCGTGAATCGAATCGTGAGTTGAGTGAATCGTTACATCCCTACAACAGTTAACAATCGGTTAACGAGCGTCGGTTGGGAAAAATAACTGAAATGAACATCCCTATTAGGGAGGCATCCATGTAAACAAGCCAGCCATTCCAATGCTTGTCGAGCTGCTACTTGAGGTTAGCACTATATTTTCATTTGTTTTTAAAGGAACAGTTCACCAAAAAAAAAAAATAAAAAAAAAGTGGAAAATTGACACCCTCAGACCATCCAAGACCTTGAAGAGTTTTGTTTTTTTTCTTAATGATGGATCTGTTTCTTGCAACCTTCAGCACGATAGCTTATGGCTTCACAAGACATTAATTGATGGACTGGACTGGAGTGGTGTGGATTATTGTGATGTTTTTATCAGCTGTTTGGACTCTCATTCTGACGGCACCCATTCACTGCAGAGGACCCACTGGTGAGCAAGTGATGTAATGCTACATTTCTCCAAGTCTGTTCCCATGAAGAAACAAACTCATCTACATCTTGGACTAAAAAAATAAATAATAATAAAAAATAAATAATTATAATATATATATATATTCCTTAAATGTTTGAGGTATTAGTGACCTCAACCCAAACTCCAAAACATTACAAACTAATATAAAACTAACAAACTAATGGCAAACCAGTCATTTCTTTTGTAGACATTTTTGTATCTTGCATGAAAACTTATCAAAGCGATTTAAAAGAGAAGCAAAAAGCAGAGAGAAACGTGAAACACATGCTAACATGTTAAAAACATGCTACAGTCTGTTACAGACCACAATGGAAACGCTTGAGTTTAATAACAGCACGGTTTAATATAATCTGCATGTTCTTTCTGAAACCGCACTGATCTTCCTGTTTTTGCCAACAGGAAGCTGGTGCAAATGTTCCTCTGCAAGGTATCAGCATGTGCATGTGATCTACACATTTCATTATGAAAGCGGAACCGTCTATCACTCCCTGTTCATTCAACAAATGCAAATAATGACTCTCTGCCTCCACTTCCGAAGTATAACCAATTTAAACCAATTTTCAAGGTATTGCAGTTTAAACTGCAGCACTAAGAAAAAAGATTTCATACTGAACTACACTGCAAACTAGTGCTAGCATCTTTCTAATCTCCTTTTCCTTCTATTGTGTCTGCTACTTCTCTTTCTCTCAATTCACCACAACATGAAATATTCCACCACAAGCATTTGTTGTTGCTCTTCAGTTGAGCAGAAAAATAAGTTGTTTCCATCTCAGGGTTTCACTCGCACGTACAGTACATCGAGTGCTGGCAATATATGTGCATGCACACATGACACAAGCTGCCAATCAATGAAAAAGATACCATTCAGCAATATATCATCAATAATCATGCCTCCAGTTTCAGCACGATCATCATACTGAATTAAACTAAACAGATCACTGTGACAAGCACTGGCTAAACAAATTCAGCTATTCCCTTAATCATATCAAGACAAGTCCCATTAATTAAGGGCCAGATGGATAATCTCAGTGAACAAAGAGGATGCCAGTATCGAGAGAGCACTATTTCCGGCTGTTCTGAGTCCGTGGGATACCAAGAAACAGATGCACAAAAAGCTCGAGGGTGAAAGAAAGAGCGTCTTTAAATCTTTGCGCATACTGACAGAGGATAGCAGGAAGACTAAATATATATATATATATATATTTAAAAAAAAAAAGAGCATGAAAATAATACGTTCCTTTCAAATTCTCGTTAAGCCCATTAGAGCCATAACTTGAGACAAAGTCCAATTTGATTTCATAAAGAGGCAACCATGGAAAATAGAGAACTGAGAATAGTGTTTC
Source organism: Sinocyclocheilus grahami (assembly GCF_001515645.1). NCBI lineage: Eukaryota > Metazoa > Chordata > Actinopteri > Cypriniformes > Cyprinidae > Sinocyclocheilus > Sinocyclocheilus grahami. Next base: position 392,340 of record NW_015505273.1, read on the forward strand.
CTGCACTATTCTCAGATGCACAGACATTGTCAGTAGTACGAATTGAATGTGATGAGACAAAATGACTGGACGCCACAAAAAAATAATTCATGATCACTCTGTTGTGTTGTCCTTGCAAACATAAAACACAGCCAGTATAGTCTGATTTATATATATATGTTTTAATAAAATGGAATACTTATACACACACACACACACACATATATATATATATATATACATACCACTTTTAAAGAAATAGTTCAAACATATAATGAAAGTCGGTGTGATTCCATGTTGTTTGGACCCAAATTTTCTTTAAAAAATATATTTTTTTGTGTGCAGAAGAAAAAAGTCATACAGGTTTGGAGCGACAAGTGGACGAGTAAACGATAACACTAACAGATTTTCATTTTTGGGCGAACTACTGTATATACAGTGCAAAATAATCATTAAAATTACTCTTTAAAAGGATAGTTCACCCAAAAAGTTAAATTCTGTCATCATATACTTCAGAATGTTGGTAACAAACAGTTGCAGGCGGCCACTGACCTCCATAAAAAAATATATATACTATGCAAGTCAATGGCTACCGTCAACTGTTTGGTTACCAACATTCTTCAAAATATCTGCTTTTGTGTTCAACTGCAGAAACTCATACAGGTTTGGAATAACATGAGGGTGAGTAAATGATGACAATTTATATGTTTTGGGTGAACTATACCTTTAAGAATTCAGAGCCATTAAATTCATGGGATTCAGATCCCATCCTTAGTGGAAAACTAGGAAGGCAGTTCTAGTCAGGCTGAAGTAAGGCAGCATGGAATGCCACGTAGAACGGAACGGGGCGGTGAAGTGTAGGGACAAAACGCAGTACGTCTCTGAATTTTTCCTGAGGCAGGGAACCCGTCGACACACCCTCAGTCGTCTGCCCGTCTCTCTCATATATACTCAGATTAAAGAGCGTTTCTGTATTTATGAAGCAGATACTGGCCACATGTGCTGAACAGCTGTGCCCATAAACACCGGATTCAGCTGCTTTTCATTTGCTTATTCTTCCAATAAACCACCTTGCATCATCTCCTCTGGCAAAAAAGCAGCAGGTCTGTGGCTATGGGGATTTTAGTGCAACATAGTGGTATTGTGAAAACCAAGGTGAAAATTAAAAGTGTGAAAGAACGATGTGCTGGGGAGAAGAATGTGTGAATACCTGTAGAGAGACATGCTATAACATGAAAGAACAAGATTCCTAGAAATAGAACAGAAAACTGATGTGGCACAAACATACCATATATACTTTAACTGAATGTACAGGATAATAGTTTTTTTTTTTACAAAGGTTTCTTATGTTCACCAAGGCAGCATTCATTTGACAAATAATACAGTAAAAACAGTAATATTGTAAAATATTATTAAAATAACTGTTTTCTGTTTGCATATATTTTATAATGTAATTTATTTCTGTGATGCGAACAGAATCATTACTCCAGTCTTCAGTGTCATATGATCCTTCAGAAATCAATCTAATATGCTGATATTTCTTATTAGTGATGTTGAAAACCAATTTATTTGAGAGTATTTTTAACATTATAAAAGTGTATTTTATTTCTTACTCCAAACTTTTGAATGGCAATATATTGATAATGTATATGAAATAAAAGTTTCCTCAAAAAAATAAATCACGTAATTAATTATTAAAATACTTAAATGACAGCACTGATTTTTATTTAAATAAAAAAAATATATGCTGTGTATTAAGTATTAACGGATTACACTTTTCTCATCGGCATCAGCCATACTATTATCTAAATATCAGCATCTGCCTTTAAAAATCTTTACAATCATACAAAACACTCTTATCACTAGGGCTGGGTATCGTTCAACATTTTTCGATATCGATACCGATTCCTTGACTTTGATACCGGTTCCTGAACGATACTTTTTTTCGATACCAATTTTATGAAATCAATTTTAACAAGATTACATTATCTAAAAAAAAAAAACTTTGGTTTTATTTTTCAGCTTGTTGATGTTTATACAAACTCAAAGACTCATCTCCTGAGCCACTGCACAAAGGAACAAAATGCAACCAACACAATAAATCAGTACAAAATAGTTCCTTTATTGATCAAAGAATCCTGAAAAAAGTATTATGATTTCCACAAAACATATTACGCAGCAAAAACGGTTTCCAACATTGATAATAATACTGTCCATAATAATTTAGTACCAATAATAACTAACAATATTAATACCAAATCAGCATGTGACAGTGAAGACTGGAGTAATGATGCTGAAAATCCAGCTTTGCATCACAGGAATAAATTACATTTTAAATTATATTACAATAGAAAACAGCTATTTTAGATTGTAATAATATTTCTGTTTTTACTGTATTTTTGTTCCAATAACTGCAGCCTTGGTGAGCATAAAATCAAAAACATAAAAAAAAATAAAAACTGAATACATATAGTTTGGCATGTATACATATTATATTAACTGGTAAAGCATTATGATTCACTGGATTATCCTAAATATATTACCAACTTAATTACTTTATATTTCAATTTTTTCAATAATTTTCCAGTAAAAAAATAACTGTAACGGACACCGTGCTGCATTGTCACGGGAACATCCCAGCTGAAGATAATGAGGAAATTACGTCGCTCCCTTTGCCCAGTGCATTCCAAACAACTACATAAATGGCACGCACGTGCCCTGCTCACGCCAAAATCCCCACTCCAAGGGGATAGGGATGATCACTTCCATTTGGAATTTGCCCCGTGAACCGTTCGGTACCGATACTCATACTCATACCCCTACTCCTAATTGTACTCAAGCAGCAATTAACTTTTGAAAACGGTTTAAAATTTAATCTGCTGTTTTCCAGATAACAAAAATGCTTACTGCATGTTCATAGTGTCCTCTCCAAGAAAAGAATGCTCTTGAGACGTTGAGAAGGGTGTCCATAATGACAGCATTCACTACCGTGATAAATTATACCAATTGAAATCACTGGTGTCTAAAGAGTCATCGTCCACCGATGTCTTTGATCTCCAGTGCGGCTCTACACTGCCACCCATTAAGTGGCCTAATCAGGGCCTAAGCCCAATTTACATCTGTGAGCAGTGCTTCAAAAAGAGGAGAGCTTCTCAAAGAGCAAACCCTCCACCGGAGGGCCAACGCCATTGTGTCAGATGGGATTCACAGTTCCCAAGCATCCCCCGAGATTCCGTCTGGCAAGGCGAGAAGTCAATGAAAGGAGATACATCAACGCCCAAAACTGGACACAGGATGTATGCAAAAAAAAAAAATGTGTGGACAGTTTTCTAAAGTATGTAATCTTGGCTCAAATTCAGCTTTGCATCACAAGAATAAATTACATTTTAAAATATATTCAAATAAAAAGTAATTATTTAAAATTGAAATAATATTTTACAGTAGTACTGTTTTTACTGTATTTATGCAGCCTTGATCATAAGAGACTTCTTTCAAAAACATTAAAACTTGAATATATAAACACACACACGCACTATATAAAGCTTGCTTTCTCTGTTTTGCCTTCTCTTCAAGACACACAGATTATAATACAGGCCGCAGGAGGTTCTGTCTATTTTCTGAGCTTTGCAGAGATGAAAATGGACTGACAATGA
>NW_015505273.1:396065-397099 GCF_001515645.1 Sinocyclocheilus grahami
GCACACAAGCTAACAGTCGGTGTTCTGAGGAACCACTGCGTGGTTATTTAACACACACACACACACATACACACTCCAACTCACTACAAATCTATTATCTCCTCAACAATTTGTGACCAACATCCCCCAAAGATGATTCCAGTTATACTGTATTCTTACAATAATGACCATCAAATCTCGAGCGAGCCTATTTACTTAGGATGAGCATAAAAGTAATGTATAAAACAAAAAATAGGTAAATCTAAGATGAATTGCAATTTGCAACTGCAATAATTTGTCTAAATTGTGCCACCCTATACCAATATGTTCATTCTGTAGATGCTTCTGTACAAGGGTTTCAATGTATTTTGTTATTAAAACCAGGCTTCTCCATGGAGAATGTCACTGCAATCATATTTCATAGGTTTTATATAAAATGCACAAATGTAGAATCTGTGTGTCTATCGTCTCTCAACATAAGACACTTGCATAGATGAAATTCTGACGTCACAAAACAAGCAGTGGTTGTTCTTCAGGCAAGCAGCTTTTAGTGATTGAGCAGCGCTGCAATTCTACTGATCCATTACGCATTATACAATGCATTAATGCTCACTGTTCATCAATATTTGTTATTATACAGTGACATTATGGTTAATAGTAAAGAAATATAAGCATATATATTAATAAGTATAATATATATAATGTGGCATACACTGAAAAACAAATAGTGTAGAAATTTTTACTGAGAAATTTCTGGTAAACTTTACAAGTAATTATAAAGAAACGGCACTGAATTAAACTAAATTGTGAGGTAGAAAGTCTGAAACAGTGTTTTCTTGTAAAATGCACTACAGTCTTCACAACTTCACAAAATAATTTCTACAGTGTATAATGTGGTAAAAAAACAACAACAGTATTTGATACTGAATGGTTTTAATTGTACAAATTACGTACTACATTCAAAAATGATTTTGCATGTAATTTCACAAAAAGCTAGTCTGTGACGATGCATTTTATTATTAAAGGGGTCATATGATGCTTTTTTAAAGATCATT
>NW_015505273.1:397314-399390 GCF_001515645.1 Sinocyclocheilus grahami
AGACAGCTGACTCCACTGTGATGTAACCCTGTCTCTCTCTCACACGCACGCACGCACGCACGCGCAAAACTCTGCATTTGAAAAGTCAATAGCAAATACTTAAACTAATAACAAAACAGTAGCTGATTCAGAAGCACCAGATTGTCATAGCAAAGTCAGAATTACCTCCTCTCCTAGGTTCACGAAACGGTCGTCCATAAAATGCTGTTCTGTTGTAAGTAATCTTAAAGATTCCTAAATGCATTACTTTCGGAAGGCCAAATAAAGTGCTTTTGCTTTCGCCTAGAAACACACAGCGTCTCCCTGACATGCTGCTTCAACACTAACTGTGGTTACTGAAACCACACCTTCTTTCTTTGCGTGAACATTTGGGTGGCATTATGCTAATATTTCCACATAGTGAGGTAGATACGAGGGGGCGTGTTGGAACGAGGCGTTTTAGGGGGGCGTGGCAGAGCCTTAACTTTGATAAAGAATATCTCTTTGGTTTTGAGACTTTAGTCTTTGCAACTTCAGGGATCTTATCTATGCACAATCAGCTTGTAACACTCCAAAGAGAAAGGAAAACTTGAAATCGTATCATATGACCCCCTTAAAAGCAGGCTCGTCTGGGGTTATTGATAATCATTTATTTGATCTGATATTTCTCAACACGGTGCTTCAAAGTTAAAATCAGCCATTTACAACTAGTGAAATACAAAGCAATAAGATAAAACGAATCGAATGACACCAGTCGCGGATCAACTGGGTCAACCAGGACTGATTAGAGCAAACAGATCCAAGCAGATTTGCAGATCTGTCCTGATTCACTGAAAAATTAACCAAACCAAAGGAAGTCCAAATCTCAGACTTCTAGAAATGGCTGCACACAGTTCTATTTAATTGAAGTACTAAGTCTTCTTTAGGCAACCCAGAAGAGCTGCAGATAAGCGTTTGTTTGGTTTATAGAGATCAGTCCAGCACAAGGCTCAGCACATTCACACACATTCCGGTGTGAACTTTTCCACTCACGCCAAGGGGAAAACAACGTAATAAACCTTTTTTTGACTTGCTAGTTTGCTACTGGCAAATCACTCCAATATGCTAATAAATGCAACATAACTTGTGCTTGCCAAGACATGAGGTTACGTCACATCAAATCATCAACTGCTAGTTGGTTATTATGGCTTTACTTACTGTCCCAAGACAAAGAAGCTCGTTAAAGTTTGATATTCTCATCTAAAAATACAGCTTAGTAACCACCACTAAAAATGCAAAACATGAGGGGGGAAAAAATCAAATCAATACCATCTCAAACATGAGCCTCTATGACCCTCCTGTTTGTTCAACGTACTTGTTCCTGTTTAATAATTAGCTTTTTCCTGGCCGCATCTCATGATGTCATTGTAAGCGGCAGGAGTCTTGTTTCGAGAAAGAATGAAACCAGAACATGGCATGAAACGAAAGACAGCTAGTTGCGTAATGAGCCTGGGAAATGTGCAGTACAGAGTGTACAGGGGAAACAGACTGGGATGCACCGAGAGGCACTCAGAATGAGCAATGCAATCAAAGTCTTATCATAAATCATAAACACGGCCATGTGGAGGGAGTTTTAGATTGCAGTTTGTCCAGGGTCTGTTTACACTCTACAGAATACATGCACTTGTAATATTGCTAGTCAGTTCAATAAATGTGAGTGTTGATTAAACATGGGGTTAGATGGCAGGTACGCTGTGAGGTTTTTGTTTTTGTTGTTTTGTCTTTTTGACACATTTCTTGATTGCAGAAATGTTAGGGGCCGGGCAAGGGTGGAAATCTGAAGCATCCATTTTATAATAGCAGATTTTTTTATTCTTATGTTTTAAGGTGTTGCATTCTTGTGTTGTAATGGTTTAAAAATAATATTATTAATTATATATGTAATTTTTTAAAAGATCAAAGATGCTTAATTGATCAAAAGTGACAATGTTACAAAAGATGTATATTTATTTATAATGTTATTCTTTTGAACTTTATTGATCAAAGAATCCTGAAAAAAGTATTATGATTTCCACAAAACATATTACGCAGCAAAAACGGTTTCCAACATTGATAATA
>NW_015505273.1:400686-424395 GCF_001515645.1 Sinocyclocheilus grahami
GTCTATTTTCTGAGCTTTGCAGAGATGAAAATGGACTGACAATGAGTGTGAGGGAAACTGGCAGCTCGGCTGATGCATTACAGTCTATAATAACAGAAACAACACAGTAGATCGCTGGTAAATGGCTGCAAGCATTTTAGCCCCAACAGGCTGAGCTCAATAAATGCACAACATCCCAAATGATACACGCGACAATAAAGGAACAACTATTGTAGCTGCTGTAAACAACTAAACAGAGAAAACATCTAGTGAGGAGGATCTCGGCAGACCTCAAAGACGACATGAAAACCAAATCGGCCCAGATTTTTTCTCTTTTCCTTCAATTTTTTTTCTCTGCCACTGAAGCGTCTTCTCTGTTGACGTAATTCATGCCAACTGCAATTGGTTCTAGTTGGTCTTGTGACCAATAGTGATGCATTAAGTTTGAACATGCGCATACATATTCAGTGAATAACATCTTAAACATTGCTCTATTCCCCACACAAAGCTATCGTATGGCTTCCAAGGACTTCTAGCACACAAGCCATATAAACTACTTTTTCATAAAACATGGAGCAAATAAACAGCACAACATAAGCACAAAATTCTAGGTTTCTTCAAGCTTCAAAGGAACACCAACTTTTGGCATATTCCACACTGAGACCTGAAGATCTGACATCATTCCATGAAAGACACTTTCAAGTTGGGCAAGGTTGATGTAAGACCTTTGAGACGAGCTGAAATAGGAAACCTAGAAGCCAGGCGTCTGTTTTCAAGTGAGAGTGTGTGTGTGCACGAATCACAGAGGAGGTTTTTGGAGGAAACCTCAGTCTGGTTCTGAAGTGTGTGTACATGGGGGTGTGTATTTTGAAAATGTAAATGTGTGACAGTGACTGTGCGGGAAGCTGTCACCTGTTCTGCGAGAGGTGTCACCTTGGCGAGTTGTTTTTGCACTCTATCTGAAGGTAAAAGGAGAAGGTTTTATCGCTGTCTGAGACTGTGGCTCCCTCCCTCCGTGCCGGACGTCTCCCGACAGGAAACATCCTGCTCTGGCCTCTGATCTCTCCACACCGTGAGCCAAAGTTACACAGACACAACACAATGACTCAACATTCAACATGTAAACAGTGCAAGTGATAAATCACAGAAGCCACTTGCCTTCTAGGTTTTTAACAACAGATGCACCAGTTTTCATCCCAAAATCCTCACCTCTCGGTGTGCTGTCTTCAGCTTTATGTGCAATTACGAGATCTGCACAATAAAACAACTGAATATCCACCAACATTTCTGTACTTTACATTTGAATTTACTCAACAACAATAGCGGTTTGGTTGAAATAATAGTTAAGAAAAACTTGACTTGAAAACAGTGGTTCTGGGTTGATGTTTTAATGTTTTGAAATATGTTTTATGCTCACCAAGGCTGCACTTACATGATCAAAAATACAGTAAAAAAAACATATTGTGAAATATTGCTGCCATCTAAAATAAACGTTTTCTATTGTAATACATTAAAATGTTTTTTTTTTCCTGTGATACAAAGCTGAATTTCTTTTATTATTATTTTATTATTATTATCAATGTTAAAAACAGTTGTGCTGCTTCATATTTGTGTGGAAACTATAGTACATTTTTTCAGGAGTTCAAATGAACAGCATTTATTTAAAATATTAACCTTTTTAAGGTTATAAACGTCTTTACTGTACTTTTGAACAATTTAATGCATCTTTGCTGAATAGAAGTACTAATTTCACTAAAAAAAAAAAAAACGTAAGCATAAACCTAACAGTTACCTAGTTCTAGTTATATACTAGCCTTAGTCTGCTGTTCCTCGGGGAATTTTTTCAGGAGTTCAAATGAACAGCATTTATTTAAAATATTAACCTTTTTAAGGTTATAAACGTCTTTACTGTACTTTTGAACAATTTAATGCATCTTTGCTGAATAGAAGTACTAATTTCACTTTAAAAAAAAAACGTAAGCATAAACCTAACAGTTACCTAGTTCTAGTTATATACTAGCCTTAGTCTGCTGTTCCTCGGGGATTTACAAGGGATATTCACATGCAAATTCTAAAAAAGGTCTCGGATAAAAGAGTCCAGAATAACCTCTCCAAATGTGTGTCTAGAACTGTAGCTTCCAGCACACAAATCCTCCTGATAGTCACTTGCCCCTATTCTGTGGCACAATTCCATTAGTTCTGTGATGTGACTGTCACCGCAGGCCATTCTCCTTTCAAAAACCGAACTCAAAAGGAACCGCTCATCATTCTTGTCCCCAAAGCTTTTGTCTTCTGGAATTTCCTTGAGTTTTTGCCAACCCAGTACACCTAGGATGTCGTGATTAGGCAGAATGAAAGAGTTTAAAGAAGTCTGGTTTAACATAAACACAAGACCACAAAGCACTTCCTGCTCTGTGACATGACCTTGACTCCTCAGTTGTTTGGGGATTCAACACTTGCCGTCCATGATGTGGGCACATTCTTGAGGGTAAAAACAAAGCTTGACTCAAGGATATTCTTGGCATCCCAATGTCCTGCCAACTCCTCAACTTAAACCCAAATGATAAGAGTCTGGAGTATCCATGACCAGCAGACGTGTGTCATAATGGTGAGTTGCTCATCTGAGACATGAGGAGGTGGCAAGGTCAGTAATTCAAACATGACGCATACTGAGGAACTCCGGAGCCACTACAAAAAATGATCATTAAAAGCCTGTCTGAATTCTAGTTTTCTGTAACGAATCTTAGTGTGATTTCTACCTAGACAACATTTGTAGGCATCATAGGTGTGGTTCTTAAGCTGTAGACAACAAATTACACTGCCTGTAAAATGCTTCATTCTGGAAATGCTATGAGAATATTTTATGTGGCCCTTGCAGATCAATCCCACAATGCAGAGCAGTGAGAAAACGTTTTTTACTTGCATATATACTCAATTTCTTATGAGGTTGAAATCTCATTTTGAATGCATGTGCTTTCATTACATTTAATTTTATTAAATTGACACTGAAGTAATAAATCATAAATCATCATAACTCTATTCAGCTGAACACAGTGATTTCACATGATTGTACTCGGATTATGCTCAATATCCTGGCAACATATAAGGTCACATATGTAAACATATACCCACTTACAGAAGCTCCTGTGAGACAGAAGTGTTACAGAAGTGAATCATCAATTTAGATTTAAAGAAATAGTTCACCCAAAAAAGAAAATTTGCTGAAAATGTACTCACCCTCAGGCTACCCAATATGTAGACAAGTTTGATTTTTCATCAGAAGAGATGTTAATTGATGGACTGAAGTTGTGTGGATTACTTGTGATGTTTATATCAACTGTTCAAACTCATTCTGATGGCACCCATTCACTGCAGAGGATCCACTGGTGAGCAAGTGATGTAATGCTAAATTTATCCAAATTTCTTCTGATAAAGAAACAAACTCACATCTTGGATGGCCTGAGGGCGAGTACATTTTCAGTAGGGGTGTAACGGTACATGTATTCATAACGAAAATTTCCAGTACGGCTCTTTTGGTTCGGTACGCATGTGTACCGAGCAAATACAGCGTTGTTTCAACCACTGCATGAGTGGAACTTCATTGGAAACGTCCAGTTTTATATATTGTTACTTTTGATAAGAAACAAAGTCTCATCTTTCAAATTAGGTCCTTTTTTCAGGAAATTCAAACAATAAATGCCGTTTTTGGCACTCTTTGATGTGGCGACAGATCGCTGTATAAACGCCTTGGTTCAAACGGCAGCACGATCACCTCTGCCTCTTTACTGCTAGTTTTAATGTGAAATAAACATGAATGAACGTCTCACGCCTCATGTAATTACTCAATCAGTGTGTCAACCGCGGAAAGACGGTAATAAAATGGCTTGTAAACAAAATGTCACGTAGAATTTCATTTCCCTCAGGAAGTCAACAGCGTCCACAGCTCGTTAGTGCACTATAAATGAAGTCTAGAGAAGAGCATTTCATGAAATATTAGACTATATACACTCATATTTTTCTTTACCTGTTAGTGATGTCTTAATTATTTAATGTTTAAATAAATCTGTTATGAAACGAGTTATGAGAGGCACTGTGTAAATGAATATATTTCAACAACAAATAGAATTTTTTTTAATTTAAAAACTGCATGATGTGCAATTTACATGGTTGCAGTGTTGCTTGTTATATTTAAAAATATTTTTAAAATACTATACTACCTTATAGTAGGCCTAATGTAAAAGAGCTATCTATAGTTTAGAGCATAAGCCAAGGTAGCTTTTCATCCCTAAGAAAATCTGAATTATAACTGAATTTAATTCAAGAAAGAGCAATTTGTTCAGTAAACCACTGTTTAATAACTTATATAAACTACAAGCAACAGCACAAATAAATAAACAGTGAAAAAAGATACAAATAAAATAAACCGTGCTTTTCAGTTGTTTTTTTTTTTAGGTAGGTCTAACATCGTTTTTAGGTACAGAAATTGAATAAATCAAATGTAAAATAACATTGCATATTTGACTGTATAAATTAAAGATGAATCCTTATTAAAGTTACAAAAGTTATTCAATCAAGAGCAGTGAGAGATTTCCGTGTTGTTGCTGTTTGATTAACATTAAGAAAGTGCTGTCACTTTAAGAGAACGCACTGATCCAGTGCACTGATGCTGTACGTTCAGCCTATTATGTCTGCTAGGATACTCACCAAGATGGGCATTTTGACAATTTTTGTGTGAATTTGTCCATTTAAACAATACTTCACAGAGAGCTTAATATTTGCGTACGTTCTGAGACGCAGGTTCACGCGCTTCGGATGAGCGACCACACAGATCTTCTCACTGCGCGCCCGAGTTCACGTCTTCTGGCTCTTTAATATTTAAACTGGCAAGGCTTAAATGAGTTTAGTTTAAACACAGATAGCAACGTGTGCTGTTCAGGTCTCACCTGCATTATCAACACGTGATAACGGCATAAATGACAGTTATTCCAGTATAAAGCACTCGCATTGATTAAAGAGTGACTGGTTTGTCCCGTATTGTTTTCTCTCTCATCGCTCTTGCTGTATTGGGAAGCCAGAATTTGTATCCATCAACAGAAACATGCATTAGCCGAACTCTAACAAACCATATTACAGATGCATTGTCAGATTTAAGTTGAACCGCGGTCCTAGTGTATGCCGAACCGTGTGTGGAGAACGGTACGGTTTGATTTTTTACCGAGAACCGTTGCACCCCTAATATATATGCATGTATGTTTAGTTTTTCCCCCTGCTGTACCGAAACGTGAAATCAAAACCGAGGTACGTACCGAACCGTCATGTTTGTGTACCGTTTCACCCCTAATTTTCAGTAAATCTTCATTTCTGGGTGAACGATTCCTTTAAATTTTCTACTAGGCTTAAATAAATAATCATTTTAAATAACAGAATTTTAAAATGACTACCTGTACAACCCGAGAGAGGTGCTCGATTTGAGAACGTAAACAATGGAAAGTAACCAAGCCAGCATTACTTTCACAATCTGGATATTTCAAACATTTAGCAATATTGTGAAAATGCTGAACAAGCCAGAATATGCTACTGACGAGTAATTGCACTGTGTTTCCACAGCATGAGATTACCGCTGTGGTCATCTATCATTTTCAGACCTGACCATAAGAAGTCATTAGCGGGAGCTCTGTGAACACTGTGGTGTGTGGAAACCCATATTTACACCGAACCAGTCAGTTTCTGATTTAACACTATAAGCCTGTGATGTGAATAATGTGGTATACATGTGCTTGCTAGATTGCTTTTATTTATTTATTTCCATGCAGAAGTTGAACACGGTATATGTACCTAGGGGGAATCAGTGCCAAGCTAAGTTCATCCAATTTTTTGATTACATCTAAAGCCTGTCTCCCTTATTCCCCGGGCACGTTCTCCCTGTATTCTCACTCCTGCTTGCTCTCTCCGTAGGGTAAAGTGTATTGTAGAGAGCAGCGCTGTCACACCTGTCCCCATGCTGTCAGGATCAGAGCACACATGCTGCACTACTAACAGGATATGACAGAGGATGACTGTGTGAAGCTGTACTGAATTGTGAGGTGACTCCATCCAGAATTAGAACACAGTTTAAGCAACTACACTAAATTTAAAAGATTAACGGTCTCGTAATCTGGTTTATGACCAACTCTGATATCACCAAACTCAAGTGAAATGCCTGATTGGTGACAAATTGTGTGCACTAGATTAAAAACCAAGCAGCTTATCAAATCCTCTCTCTCTCTTTTGCGTTTTTTGAAAACATGCTCACAGTTTACAAAGGCAACAACTTACTCATTTACGATCAAATAGTCAACATGCACGCTTTGCATAACAGTGATAACCAGACTACATAAAGATGGCATAGAAAATACAGACCAAACATTTTGGACATCTGCACATACAAAAGACATATTGATATTATATCAGCTAGGCTAAAGAATCAGACAATATTTGGAAACTTTGTGATAACCTGGCATCCCCTGGTGTCACCTAAATAAATCTACAAATAGCCTTGTCAAGAAATAGTAAACAATTTATTTAAATTGTTATAAGATATATTACCAATTATTTATGTCTATTATTGTGCACAATATTTACAAAAAAAAAATTTTTATTGAAATGTCATATATATATAATTTTTTGGGAGTAAATATTGTGCATATCTACTGAGCTTGTAAAGTCTGTTTCTCTACTGATGATTTTGTTGATCTGGTATTATAGTAATTAATGACTTGAGCCATTAAACAGGTGTGTATATGCATACAGTAACTACAGAACTGTGCAGTTTCTTCCCCCTTTCTGATGTATTTTCCAAATCAAACATGCTTTCATTTACCACCAATGGACCTGCCAAAATAAAAATGGATTGGTTACAGCGGGAGCACTCAGCTTTAATGAAGTAAAATTGAATGGAGAAGTTTTTTTGTTTAGTGCCGTACTTATCGGATTCTTACAGCAGGGTTACTCCAGAACAGCACTACCTGCAGACACTTGTTTATATCTAACCTGGTCATCTTGCAAAAACTCAAACAGCATGCATATGCACCATCCTGGATGCCTGTCTGCTTTATAAAATTCCAAGTTATTGATGCCAAATACCCAGCTAACAAAATATGTTCTAAGAATGTTTTACGAACGTTCCTACCACGTAATGAAAACATCACTTCTGAATGTTCTCTGAAAGTCCAGTTTTTTTAAATGCTTTTTTTCTTGCTTATATGAACGTTAGAGACAATGTTAAGGGGATTGTTTGATTTTCTTATTTTGCAAACATTATGGGAATGTTACATCCGAATGTTCTCTAAATCATCTTAGACAAACATCCGACTAAAATGTTTAGGAAAGACGATGCATTGATAATATTTTTGTGCCAACATCTTGAGAATGTTATAAAAGACCAGATAACTTCGAATTAACATTCTATTAACGTTAATGAAAGAATATTTGTTCATAAGCTTGCCAGAACGTTAGCAAAAGCTCTGAGAACGTTCCCTGTAAGTCACAATAGAAAAATAATATTTATGACCAGGACTAAACACATGAGCATAAAGGACAATGCAGTATCCATGGAAACCACATAATCATTGATAAGTATGTTTTTTCCCAAGGCAGAGGTGAGTATGGCTAGTGGAAGTATAGTAGAAGAGTTTTATAACGTATCACAGTTGGTTACATTTGAGAACATCTGCAATTGACCTGAATAGGCTAAAAATACTACATGAAGAAAAACAGTATAAAAACAACATTACTGATGATAATTTAACTAGATTAGACACTATATAGGATCTCGATTACTTACGCACCCTTCAAACTATTATTTATATTCAATGTCACATACAACAGTGTTGACAAAGCACTGAGATACTGGAGGGCGGTTTTTCTCATTCATGCCCACATCAGATGGTAATATCATCATTTTATTTTTTAAGTAGTACTTTGCTTGGAGTAACATGAAAACATGATTTTCTGTACCATAGTATACCGTCTGAAATCATCACTATACCATTGGAACTTAGTGCATGTACAGTGCTGTGAAAAGGGTTTTGCCCCCTTCCTGTTTTTTTTTTTGCATATTTGTCACACTTAAAAGATTCAGATCAAACTAATTTTAATATTACACAAAGATAATGCAAGTAAATACAAAATGCAGTTTTTAAATGATGATTTCTTTTATTAAGGGAAAAAAGCTGTCCAAACCTGCCTGGCCCTACTTGAAAAAGTAATTGCCCCCTAAATCTAATAACCGGTTGTGCCACGCTTTGCAGCAACAACTGCAATCAAGTGTTTGCGATAACTTACAATGAGTCTTTCACATCGCTGTGGAGGAATTTTGTCCCACTCTTCTTTGCAGAATTGTTTTAATTCAGCCACATTGGAGGGTTTTCGAGCATGAATGGACTGTTTAAGCATCTCAATCGGATTTAAGTCCGGATTAATTACTTAATTTAGTTTTTCTTGAGCCATTCAGAGGTGGACTTGCTGGTGTGTTTGGGATCATTGTCCTGCTACACAACCCAAGTGCGCTTGAGCTTGAGGTCACAAACTGATGGCCGGACATTCTCCTTCAGGATTTTCTGATAGAATACAGAATTCATGGTTCCGTCAATTATGGTAAGTCGTCCAGGTCCAGATCATCACACTACCACCACCATGTTTGACTGTTGGTATGATGTTCTTTTTATGAAATGCAGTGTTGGTTTTAAGCCAGATGTAACGGGACACACACCTTCCAAAAAGTTAAACTTTTGTCTCATCAGTCCACAGAATATTTGCCCAAAAGACTTGGGGATAATCAAGATATTTTTTGGCAAATGAGAGACGAGTCCCTCCAGTCTCTTTCTTATTGTTGAATCATGAACACTGACCTTAATTGAGGCAAGTGAGGCCTGCAGTTCTTTAGATGTTGTTCTGGGTTCTTTTATGACCTCTTGGATGAGTCGTCGTTGTGCTCTTGGAGTAATTTTGGTTGGCCAGCAACTCCTGGGAAGGTTCACCACTGTTCCAAGTTTTCTCTATTTGTGGATAATGGCTCTGACCGTGGTTCGCTGGAGTCCCAAAGCCTTAGAAATGGCTTTATAATCCTTTCCAGACTGATACATGTCAACTGTTTTGATTCTCATCTGTTCTTGAATTTCTTTAGATCGCGGCATGATGTGTTGCTCTTTAAGCATGCTTCACTTTGTCAGACAGCTTCTATTTAAGTGATTTCTTGATTCAACAGGTCTGGCAGTAATCAGGCCTGGGTGTGGCTAGTGAAATATAACTCAGCTTTCTAAAATAAAGTGGTTAATCACAGTTCTTTCATGATTTAACAGGAGGGGGCAATTAATTTTTCACGTAGGGCCAGGCAGGTTTGGACAGCTTTTTTTCCTTAATAAATGAAATCATCATTTAAAAACTGCATTTTGTATTTACTTGAATTATCTTTGTGTAATATAAAAATTTCTTTGATGATCTGAATCTTTTAAGTGAGACAAATATGCAAAAAAAAAAAAAAACAGGAAGGGGGCAAAAACGTTTTCACAGCACTGTACATGTCCAAAACACCATAGTAGTACCCTGCTACTCCAATGTGCTACAAAGAACACCACGGAATGTACATCTCTTATCACGGATTATATAAAACATGCTATTTCCATGATACCATGTCTAGAAAACACTGTTACACCATAGTATGTATATGGTATGCAAAGCTGCTTCAAGTACAAGTCAAAAAGCATGATATATTTTTTCCCGGTTTGACTCGTTGTAAATAATATTGCGGATTAAAATCTCAAATGTAAGACAGCAATCAGACGGATGCTGTGGTGTGTGCATCCATCATAATCAAACATACTAAATACATGCATCTCCTCCAAACGAGTCGCAATGTACTGGCATGTTGTTTTTATGGAAGCGTGTGACATAGCACTGGAAAACCAAATGTTTCGCGGGAGCCGTCTGAACACAGACCCCCTGAAAATAACACGCACGTGACGTGCCATGACTTGACTTACCGAGCAGGAGCAGTTTCACCTCCCTCGCCGCCTTCTCTCCATCCTCCCGAAGGTTTTTGTCGATCATCTTTGATCTCTCGGCGGCCGCCTTGTCTTCTGCGCTCACCGTGCAGCCCATGATCGAACCGTGCGCGCGTCAAACTTCAAAGAATAGGTGAGATCAGCTCGGTCCGTTCCGCGCAAGAACTGTCAACTATAAACACGCCGCGTGGATTGACAGATGTGCTATAAAGGCGCAAAGTGTCACAATTTAAAAGGTTTGATTCCAAAAATCCTCGGCCTGTGATTCTCCATCAATCAGGAGGGTTCGAATATGTGTTGACGCGATTAAAAAGTTGCTTAATTTCCCACCAAATCAATCAATCAATCTTCCTTCCTTTAGCGCCTCCTTTGAGATCACAGAGCAGCCGCGAGGTCGGCGCTTTCATCTACAGCTCACAGTTCCCGAAATCAAAGTCATTTGCTTGCACTGAATCAGATGTCGGTTTTTGCACGCGAAATTGTATCCAACTGGTGAGAAATTCTGCCGCCAAACAGCTCTGGTATTTTATTTAAAATTCAAACGTTCTGCATATCTATCCTGGCGCAGGGAGATTCAAAATATTTAAAAATTCGAAATCAGAACGTCGCAGCGTTCGGTGTGGAGCTCCGCTCGCGCTGCTTTCTTCTGAGGAATAAACAGAGTGTGAATTGTGAAAGAAAAGAAAAAAGCCAAAGCGTGCAGCAGCAGCAGCAGCAGCACCCTCCCACTGATGACCCAATGCGTGTGAATTGTGGGAAATGCAGTAGTTTCTGCCGTTTCCGAACAACTAAGTTAGTGCTGGGATGTTCATTTAAGCAAATCGGTTTGCTCAGATTGTTCAATGAACTAAGTGATTCACTGATTCTTTGAAATCATAACTCAAGTTTAATAAGTATATAATCATTTAAAACAATATATATTGAATAATAATAAGAAACATTCGCACAAAAGACAAAAATCTTAGTAGTACTTAAATTCAGTTTTTTTAAAATGAATCAAACGTGTCTCCAAAAGACCCATGTGGCGTTTTATTCATTTTAAAAGTAAAATACATTTTAGTTAAATGCTGCTTATCGCTATGTGATCCAATAGTGTAAATGAATGTCTAACATGTGACTCACATGGATACTTCGAATGATGAGCATGCGCTGTGCGAATCAATTCGAATGAAACATTCAAAAAGAACCGATTCAAAAGAACGACTCGTTCGCGAATTGAACATCAAGAGTGACGGCAACTCCTCTTTGAGCTTGAAAGAAACCGGAGAAACCTATTCAAATATTCAGCCCTAAGCACACATATGCAGATAAATAATAAGAATAATACATGTAAAATGCACTTAAATGCAGCTTTAGGATACTAGAGCTGACATTTGCCATTTGGATCTGCAAGCATCGCCCTCAAGTGTTATAAAAACTAATCACAGTATTTTACCATCTTAGAAGCCTTGAAGGGATGGTTCACCCAAAAATGAAAATTTGATGTTTATCTGCTTACCCCCAGGGCATCCAAGATGTAGGTGACTTTGTTTCTTCAGTAGAACACATTTGATGATTTTTAACTTTAACCGTTGCAGTCTATCTGTCATATAATGCATGGCAATGGTAACAAAATCTATGAGAGTAAAAAAAACATGCACAGACAAATCCAAATTAAACCCTGCGGCTTGTGACGACACATTGATGTCCTAAGACACGAAACGATCGGTTTGTGCCAGAAACCGAACAGTATTTATATAATTTTTTTACCTCTAGTACACCACTATGTCCAACTCTCTTTAGGCGCGCGTACGGCATCCGGTGCGTGAGGTGTGTACGCGCTCTGGTGTAGTTTGTTAATGGGTGTGTTGATATCCAGCCGAAGAGCAATCAGCCATAAGCTATTCAACAAGCACTTATAGGGTTCATAGAAAAAAAATAGGTAGTATCTAAAGAGTATATAAGGTAGCTAGTTGTAAAGTGAGGCACTTTTCTTTAGTATATTTAGATTTATAATACTTCAAAAAGCACAAAATTTAATTAAATGATCAGTTTCAGGAAAATAAAGTAAAAATAAAATATAAAAACATCATAGCCATGTTAAACAGTGACTCCTGGGGACCACTGGCACTGCACTTCAATCTCCAACATAAAGTTCAGTTTGTTTTTTGGTTGACAATGCAAACAGAACTATGATGTTAGCTACATTTTATATACCACAAATACATTTTTTTGCCATTAATGTGGTGATATTAACTGCATGCTCACTTCTGTTGCAGAATAACTCATGTTTGCTCATGGTTTACCAATATCTGCCACTACCAACCCAGCTAGTCATCAGTCGACACATAATATTAGCACAATTATTGTGCAACAGGATTGCACAGCATAACATTTTGGCAGAATCTGAACACATTACAGTTTTGAAAACATCGCATGAACCACTGAGTAAGAGCAAGTTATTTCAAACTTCAAATAAGCAACATGTAACTAAAAAAAATACTGGCGTTTTTCATGTTTCTACATATCAGCTGGTTCATTAACTACTGCTAACGCCAAAACAGGGTCCACAAATACTCAGATTACAAGAATAGTACCTGTTAAACAATTTAAACACAGATGTGAAAAAATAAAACATTTACATCCGTTTTCATGTGAGATATTGAGAGCAGCTTCCAAACTAAATTACTTAAACTTCACTGCAGTGAAATGCTTAAAGGAATCGTTCACCCAAAAATGAAAATTTGCTGAAAATGTACTCACCCTCAGGCCACTCAAGATGTAGAGCAGTTTGTTTCTTCATTGGGACAGATTTGGAGAAATGTAGCATTACAGCCCCCGCTCACCAGTGGATCCTCTGCAGTGAATGGGTGCCGTCAGAATGAGAGTCCACAAAAACATCACAATAATTTGCATGTAATCCACACCACTGAAGTCCATTAATTAATGTCTTTTTCAGTGGAGGAAGTGTTATTATGGATTATGGACGGCGTGTTTATTTTGTCCAGAAGCGATTATTTTGGGGGGGAAAATCATAATAGATTTGTTTCACTTCACGAGATGTTAACTGATGGACTGGAGTGGTGTGGATTACTTGTGATGTTTTTATCAGCTGTTTGGACTCTCATTCTGACGGCACCCATTCACTGCAGAGGATCCATTGATGAGCAAGTGATATAATGCTATATTTCTCCAAATCTGTTACGATGAAGAAACAAACTCATCTACATCTTAGATGACCTGAGTGTGAGTAAAAGCTCATTTTCATTTTTGAGTGAACTATTCCTTTAATATAACTGTTGGAATTCTAATACAGGGGAGATTATGTCTATTTCAAGTAAAATATAGTTTAGTTTTTTTTATATGAGGTCCTTGTCTAGTGTTTGTATAAATGACCTTGAGTATGCAGGCATCATGGTCTTCAACAAAACCGATAAAGGACACCGGCATTGTACACATTAATACTATAAAACACACTAATACTCATCCAGTGAACTGCAAAATATATTCGATACAATTAAATAAATATGTTTTTCACTGGTTAAATCTCAATGTGATCAAGGTATGCCTGGCATTCCGTCTACTGTGCATACTTTAGGAAAACAGCAAATATACTTCATGACAGTTTGAAGTATAGACTATAGAAATCCTTCGCTTTGGCACACTGAAATTGTGCGATATGATAAATTGCACTCTCACTTGACCCGAAAACACTGCAAGTTACCTGAAATAGGTAGTAATGTGACTCACTGATTGTCCAAAGCCCACTGGAGAGTAAACCATCTATCGATCCATCTTTACTAAACTAGCCCGCTTCATTCTACACCCAGAGAGCAACCAAACCTCTACAATCTCCTTGTTCTATGAGCAAAGTAATACACAGAATTAAATATGTACAAATCTGATATATAGGTCACTATTGTACAATGCATTTGCTGTCACTTAAAAGAAATCTAGAAGGATGCAATTATGTGTTACTACAGTACTTGCATTAAGAGATCTGGATTGGATAAACAGAGAGTGAGAGTTAATAAAAAATGACGACGAGCAAACTTAAGCCATAACAGCATATTTCTACAGGGTAAGTGAGCGATGCACTAACCCAGGGGTCTCCAAACTCGGTCCTGGAGGGCCGGTGTCCTGCAGAGTTTAGCTCCAACCCTAATTAAACACACCTGAAGCAACTAATCAAGGTCTTACTAGGCATACTAGAAACTTCCAGTCAGGTGTGTTGAGGCAAGATGGAGCTAAACTCTGCAGGACACCGGCCCTCCAGGACCGAGTTTGGAGACCCCTGCACTAACCCTTCAATAAATAAATAAAAAATTGCCCAAATTGACAAGATCAGCATTTTTACAGGTTTTAACATATAAAACATCAGTGTGAATTTATCAGAAATGTTTTTCAGAATAATGCAATTTTTCCCCATTATCTGATGGCAGGTTATCTGTGTAAAATGGGATGTTACGTTGGGTCCCCCTCACCTTTTCCTTGCCACAGTGGAATAGGGCATCCTCTGTGTCATAACAGGCAGAAAAATATGGATAAAAATAAATCAGATCACTTCCAGTATGTTACATCACTAAACTAACGTACACCACACACTCTCATACAAAGGCATGTACACAAAAACACACATTCATCTTCAGAGTTTGTCTCCTAGTGGCCACCCAGAGCACTGCTGCTGCCTGTCGTCCAATCAATGATGATGAAGCTCAAGCTCATTATCATAAACAACATGCCCAGTCCAGCAAAACAGGCAGCCTGAGAAAAAGAGAAAAAAATTTTTTTAGTCATTAATCTGATCTTTTTCTCTTTTATAAAACAACTTTCTGGCCAAATTATATGAAGTAATTAGGATTCAGACTAATGTGTGAACTGATTTAGAAAGAGCGTTTTAGAAATATTCGAAAAAAGTACAGTAAAGTATTTCTACTATACATCTGTCTTTTTTCAGGTAGGAGATATAAACACCATGTAAATGTCTAGACGTGATGATACAGAGCTGAAGAAAACAGCTCAGATGGGTCGTATGAGAGTATAACTGGAATCAATTGGTATAAACCTTGGATCGGTGCAGTATTAACTTAGCATCACTAATATACTATTATAGTTTTTGTTAGTATTTTGAATTAATTTTTATTTTATATTTTCTCTTTTCAATTTAATTTTAAAGTGTAATGTAAATTAGAAATGTTGCCTTAGTGAATAGCTGAAATGTTTTTTAATGGTTTTCATTTTACATAAATACATCAATTTTGCCCTAACACAGGGACATAGCCATCATTTCAGAAGTGAGGGGGTCAGAAATGTCAAATATAATAATGCTTAATACTTAATTTTCTAATTGACAGGTTTTATTATTATTATTTTCTTATCTTATCTCTTACTTTTAATTGGCTGAGAAAACAAATGCACTACTGGACAATAACCAATAATTCTTTTATCACAGAATAAGGCAGAAGATATATTTTATAGTTTCTATAGCCATTTGTAATAAATGCCATGTCAGTTAGCACTGCATTATTCAGATGCTTTTTTTTTTACCTGGAGATGACTTGAAAAGCACACATAAACCATATATTGTCGTAATCGTGTGTTTGTTGTCTTCACGTTTCTTTTTATTCAGCTTAGCTACAGCAGAGATTGTTTTGGCTACAGCGATAGCTGGGTGCCTTTATTCATATTAGGGATTTCCTGCACGTCATAAGTTATTCCTTCTAAAAAAAGAAAAAGAAAAAAAGAAAGTCATAACTTCTATGAGTCCGTTTTGGACTTTCTGCGCGAGAGCGTCCTCTGGCTTCGAGTATGAATGAAACATACACTGCATGAGAGTGTTTACACCTCGCTCCTGACCACATCACTGTCTTTACTGGGTGTTTTTAGAGAATATTTGCATTTATTCACATGTGATTGGATTAGCTACTCATGTGCTGGACTGTCATGATTTGTCACGCAATGCTGACTGATAAAGAAGTGCGCACTACACCACTGAAGACGCTATATGTCGGCGCGCTACCCACAAGGCTGTTTTATTTATATATATTTATTTTATTTTAGTTAACGTCCATTTTTTTTCAAGTAACAAAATTGCATTTTTTTATGGTTTTAATTTTAGTTCCAGTTTTGGTTTTAGTGAACTATAATAATCCTGGATCAGTGCGATATAAATGCATGGCGATGCTTGCCTTGAACAGTTTTCAAAAATGTACTTCACTCTCTTTCTGGGTAATCATTAATCATACAAACATAACTCACAAAGATTTTGGGGGTAGAGCGCATTGGCTCCTTATCCTTGGGAACAATACGGATGTAGAAGACAGCAGGGAAGATGAAGATAAGACAGGGAGCGGATGTTGCACCTGGAGGAGGAAGAACGGGACAAATGTAGATCAGCTAATCAGCTGAATCCAATTAAACCTGACACTGATGACAATTAAACATGACGACAATTAAAATTCCAGCAACGTTTTCCTTGCTGATGAAAATGAGAATGGAAAAGTTAAATGAGAACCCTGTGTTGAACAAAACCAATTTTATGGTTATCACAGTAAGACTCATGGGTCAATGTCAAATGATTTCTGAAAGGAAAAATAGTTTTAAAAAACATTTAAAGCTAATTATAAAGTTTTAAAAATTTTCAATTTGTACAATTTTCACAATGTCAAAATATGTTTAATAAATATCACCATTTTTTATTTAAAGGTGACATATTATGCCCCTTTTTACAATATGTAATATAAGTGGTCTGGATTTTGAGCTCTTGGGTCATTAATGATTGAAGGACTCACCAATGATGCCAAAGATGCCCAGGATGTTGGGAGCGAAGATGACCAGCATGTTGATGAAGGTCAGGAGAATGACGGCGATGGCGACGTGTCGGATCCAGTTGAAGGTTTTATTAGGGAACATCATCTCTTGAATGGCTCTTCGCACCTTTGAGAAAAAGTAGCAGATTGAAGCTTGAGAACATTTTTATGCCATTTTTGTTGACTGAAATTTCTTCAAGAAACTTTTGAGCCCCTTTGAGCTCTTACTGTACAGCAAGCTCAATCTGTCCCCTATAGGTGGCATCAATCGTTTTAACTGTATATATCACAGTGTACTTAATTTTGTTGTATCATTCAACCCAAATGATTCATCTATTACATCAGTGCTACTTAACCTTTTTGACTCCAAGGTCCCACTACTCTACAAGACAAAAATGAAGGGCTAAGATATTGCCGTAATGACAAAGCTGCTTGTTTTCAGACTTTTTATATACAGAACCTAGGAGTGGCATTATATTAAAATAATTAAATACCATAATTCCAGACGTTTCAAGAACTTATTTACCAGTTTTCCAGCTGGTTGATTAGATTCTTTTTACCCACAAATAGCTATTTCTCAGCAATTTCTTTCTGACAAAATATTTTAGAGTCTGACATAATTAGAATCACTTGTTTTCATTATAGAAATATCCATGAATTTTTAAGATTTTATTAATTTGCGTGACTTTTCCAGGTCTAGACATTAAGCTTTTAAAATTCCTCATATATCCAGGTTTTTCAAGAACCCTGGTTCTTAAATAAAAAAATGTAAAAAGGAGGAACAATTCACATTACGAAATATAATGTCAGCTTATCTGTAACAAGAGTTTAACAGGAATAAAGTGGCAAAAACTTTGGATCAGTGCAGTGTTATTTTAGTACCATTGAGATACTATTATAGATTTTGTTAATATTTTTAATTTGAATTTTATTTCTATTTTCAGTTTTTAATTTTAGTTAAAGTTTTATTAATTTTTAAAATGTCCACAGAGTTTTACTTACATTTCATTCATTTGTTTTAATTTATTTAAAACTTCCAAGTTAACCTGAACGATAATGAGAAATGTTGCCTTGGCAACTAGCTGACATAATTTTTATTTTATTTTTTAAATATTACATTTTTAATATAAAAAAATCAGTGTAATGTTAACACATGGCGATGCATGTTTTCAAAATGTAGGAACAATTTACATCAAGAAATATAAAATCAGTCTATATCTTGGTTTTTAGGTGCTTTATCTTATTTTAATACTTATTTTGTCTCAGTTTAGTTAAGTTATTTTAAGCCATTTTGCAGCCATGGATGCCATTCCAATCTTGGAATTATGCTGAGGCCCCCTCACATCACAAAGAGGAGTCAGCGTTTTGCTTGGTGTATGATTTTTTTAAATCACACCGTGGATATACTGTGGTAAAAATGCTCAAAACAGCACAATCTCTATGATATGAGCATATGAACATGTTAAACTCACTGGGAACAGAACGATGGGCACAGTCAGCGTGACGGCGGTGAGCACAGCCAAACGCACGCAGAGGATGAGAGTGTCGTAGGGGTCGATCCTGCTGTATGTGTGCAGAAGCTCGGCCTCAACATTAGCTGTGGCAGAATGAGAGAATTCATCTACTTAGTTTACAGCTCTTACAATACATGCTTAGCATTTCATTATGATTTGAATATTTCAGGATGATCTCATGTGAATATTGAAACATTGAAATAATAGTAATAATCTAACTTATTTTATAAAGTGCCTTTAAAGCAAGCTTCTCAAGGTGCTTACACAAAAAGGGAAAATAATTAAAGCATGCATATCAAGAGAATTTAATCAAGTAAATCCTATCCCAAAAATACAGAATATGCAAACACACAGGATATGTTCTTGCTTTCAAAAACAGCTAGATGGAGCAAAAACATTTTTTTACAGTCGCTACATTTTTTAAATAATCCGTGTTGCATTGCCTACCAAAGCGGGACTGTATTTAATTTGACATGCAACATAATGCATACATAAAATTGAGTGCAAACTTGGACCAAATGCAACATCCAGTGTGCTAGTTAAGCAGAGTACTAGCAATGCAAATGTAAAAGTGTTAAACTTACTGTAAAATGTTAGGTATCCAAAGAGAGCAGCAAGGAAGTACATAGTGTACATGATCAGAATGGAAATGTTGGAAATGTGCTGCATCTTCCTCTGAGTTGGGCTGCAGGGAGAAAAACATGAGATTCCTATTCAATCTATTTGCATAAAACACAGATTACAGTCGCAGTGCTGCTTTAATGCTGTCTACTTACTTGCGCAGCTCAGTGTAGATGGGCAGGACCTCAGGGTGGCAGACGAAAGCGAAGGCCAGAATGGGGATGGTGTATGCGGTCTGTGGGACAGTGCCTTTTTTAATGCATTCAGTAAAATATGTAATTATGAAAACAAAAATGTGCTATTCTTTGAGCGTAGTACATGTGTGTTGATGGTGAACATCTGTGGGCTGCAGCGGGAGTCGTCCACCATCACATGACCGTTATGGTAGCCGTGGGCGTGGTTCACCGTCACGTTTGAATGAGCGTGTGCCAGCGTGCTATTGGCCGAAAACTCCTCGAATGGGCACGGGATCTGGAACTTCTTATAGATGACCTAACAATACAGAAAGGGACAGAAGATGGAGTAAAAATTTAAAATACAGAAAATCAACAACAAATACATTTGGGCTATTTTGTTTATCTAAGTAGTAAGTACTTGACACATAATTCAGTCAAGAACAAGAGTACTTCCTGTGTGTATTCCTCTAATTGCCATCAAACAAACTGTACTGCAAAAATGATCATAAATAAAAAAACAAACAGGTTTTTTTTTACATGTTCGTATAAAGTTATGAAATTTCCAACTTGTGATCAATGTTTTGAAGCTGAAAAAACCCATGTAGTTATTTTTTAATATTCAAGCCTCTAATGGCAACATTCTTGTCGGCTAACATGTCCAAAGACATAAAGACACATAAAAATACAATGGGTTAAAAGTAATGATCCCTAACATTAGGTCAAATACCAAAAACATAAAAATTCAACCAATAACTTGAGTACGTTCTGTGTGTATTCGCTTTATTGCTGTCAAACAAACTGGACAGTAAAAAAAATGACGTGACATGACAGAAGTAAATACAAAACAAAACTAAGGCCATTTTTGGCATGTTTGTATATAGTTGTTATGGAATTTTGATCTTGTGATCAATGTTTTGAAGCTGAAAAAGCCATGTATTTATTGTGAGTATGTCCTGTGTGTATTCCAAACAAGGTGGATTGTGGGAAAAAAGGCAAACAATAACTAAATAAAACAATTAATGAATAAATAAATAAATAGTCCATTTTTGTTTGTTTATAGTTGTTGAGTTTCAATCTTGTCATCAGTGTTTTGAATTTGAAAAAAGACATCCAGTTATTGTGTTTTTATTTCTTAATAATACAAGCTCATCTCTAATGGCTACATGTCTTGGCGGCTAAATTGTCAAAGACATATAAATAATTATCTCCAACAGCAGGTCAAATAACAAAAACAGAAAAACATTATTATTCTTCAAAGGGGCCAAATACCCCATGACAAACGTTACACTTGTGAAACATTATAGAGCATCATCATATTATCCCGAGAGAGTGTAACCAATTATAACCAATTAAAAGCCTCAGTCGTCTTCTTTTGAAGTCAGTCTGAGTGAGTGTTTTATGAGTCAGCATTGCTGTGTGTAGATATGATATAATATGTACGCAGTATATTGCTTCCTCTGGGGAAAAATGTGCGGGCGAACGCTTATGTGAAGCTGTGATTCAACACACTCTGAAATATGTATGAGACACAGGGACAGGAAGGTGGTGAGGTTTTTATATTAATTGTACATTTTTTGTATCAAATAAATGATTTATGAATGTTGTTTCTTTGGAATAACATGCACTGATGAATCATGCTCAATAAGTGATTTTTGTTTTCATATTAACTTTAATAACATCTGCACTAATGGCAATGATGATGATGATGGCAAATACTTACTGCACTGAGGAAGAAGACCATGCAGCTGAGTGAAAAACCACTGGTATAACCAAGGTAACCTGAAAATGTAAATATAGTAAATATGTTAAGCACGTCAATATGGCGTCACTGTGCTATTGTCAATCGACATGCCGCCGCATACATGCATTCAAGCCTGAATCCCTGCAACTCCCGGTATAAATGCATGTGCTTAGAAAAGCACAGTGAGTTATCGCTCATCTCAGGAGCTGATCTGTGCTGACAGAGCTTACCAGACACAAATACTGACAAGGTCAACTTGATTCAATTACTATAAACACGTCAAAACGACAAAAACAGAATTGTGTGCGGTTCAAACGGACTGTTGCTGTCAGATAAACAGGTGTGCTGAATTGGTTTAGCTTATTGCTTGATATGAGGCCAGAATGTGCTTTTAAAGTGCTTGAACCGATGCTCTGTAATATGAACGGTCCATTCAACTGGGTCAAACGTACACGGAAACCCACTTTCATGAAATGAGATGACTGAAGTAGAAATGATCGACTCACCCAACTGCTTCATTAGAGCCAAAGGCAGGATGACAAAGAGAGACACAAGCACCACCAAGTAGTTTCCATTGAGATACCATTCCCTACACAAACAGACAATTCAAGAAATGTCAAATGCCAAGCACTAGTCAAAAATACACGATTTATCAGCAATATTTTTTTTTAAAGTTATATCAGTTCAGATCAGTCCTTTTATGTGATTAACACAACAAGTTACTGAAAAACATCAAGCTAGGGCATAACACTGTAAATAGTTTGTCACCATTATGGTGATTAATGTGCACTTTGGTTGTGAACTCAGACCTTATTTACTTTTAATACTTTACATGTTCTCCCAGAAGTATAAAAATGTGTTATATAAAAGAAAATATGACTCTTTGTTTGATCATTAATTGCAATCTCCACTATATGTGGCAATAATATGTGGAAATAATGTAATATTTTATACTTACTTATTTGCTCATTATAAGTAAAAAACATTTGATATACTGCCGGTCAAAAGTAGTAAAAAAAAATTGTAGAAATTAATACTTTTATTCAGCAAAGATGCTTTAAATTGATCAAAACGTGACAGTAAAGACGTGTGATGTTACAAAACATTCTATTTTAAATAGCTGTTGCTATTTGGAACATGCATCTTTGTTACTGCATCATTGATAATAATCAGAAAGGTTTCTTGAGCAGCAAATCAGCATATTAGAATGCTAATAATAAATGTTAATAAATGTTGAATAAGAAAATCAGCATATCAGAATGATTTCTGAAGGATTATGTGATACTGAAGAATGGAGTAATGATGTTGAAAATACAGCTTTGGTCACAGGAATAAATTAAATTTTAAATGATATAAAATTTAAACAAACAGTCATTTTTAAATGTAATCTTTTTTCACAATATTACTGTTTTTACTGTATTACAAATAAATGCAGCTTTGGTGAGCATAAGTGGCTTTTTTCAAAAACATTAAAAAAAATGTACCAACCCCAAACTTTTGAATGATAGCATACATGCATATCCAGATATGGTTATTATATTTGCTTCAATTTTAGTAAGAGTAAATGAAGTATGAACTAAAAGGGCAACAAAATAAACCAGTAAATAGTAAAAAAATACAACCACATTTACTGATAACTTTCAGTGCCTATTTTAAAGCCAATCTGTCTTCCGGTCTCCTTTTCTGTTACTCTGCCTGTGTGACAAACTAAAAGCATCTTCACTTGTGTGGCTGTGGAAAACACCTACACTGTTCCGGAATCAACCTGTCTAACTCGGATTCCAGCCTGAGTCTGAGTCTGCGATTCTCATGATTTATTAGACAGTATGTTGTGTTTGCTGTGGCCGCTAGCGACACACACCAGAGCTGACTGCAACATGGCGCAGTTCCTGCTCCTGCACTCAAGTAACCACACACTGTAAACACAAGGACACACACACACACACACACACACAGAGTCACAAGGTGCTCTGCAGTGTGTAGGTCCAGGCCTGGTTTGAGACTCCTCTATTTTCAGACCCTCTCCGCACCTCCCTGCTTGTATTCAGACACTGATGGGGAGGGTTGGCGTGCCGGCGTCAGACCCTCTCAGACTATAAGTAGACTACTATATGTGGGAATGAAACATCATACATTATATATGCTATCGTTGGGGGCATAAACATTCCTCAGCAAAAGACCATGTGCAGATGTAATATCTCTGATTTTACATGCCGACTTCTGCATAGCAACATTCAAACACTGAAATATTCATGTTAAACTACCCCTTTATGCAGTATAGATGTATTTTCCAATAATCTGGTACGGGAAATGCAAATTTATGTTATTTATATTAAATTATATTTACAGAAAATGGATGGATGGATGGATGGATGGATGGATGGGAGAGAGAGAGAGAGAGATGGATGGATGGATGGATGGATGATAGTGGATGGATGGATGGATGGGGAGAGAGAGAGATAGAGAGAGAAAGATGGATGGATGGATGGATGGATGGATGGATAGTGGATGGATGGATGGATGGGGAGAGAGAGAGATGGATGGATGGATGGAGAGAGAGAGAGAGAGATAGATAGAGAGATAGATCAATACTGTAAGACATAAGAGCACATCTAATTTAAATGTTTGAATGTGAATGTTTTATGTGAATTTATTATTATTATTATTATTTTTTTTTAAATAAAACTTCAAAAATGTAAATAAAGCTGAAATACAAATTTACCTGAATTAAAATTTTTAAAAACAGTTGGCCTTGGCAACTAACTGAAATAAATAAGTAAAAGAAAAACTAAATAAAAAAAAATTAATAAAATAAAATGTATGATAACAAAAATGACAAAAGCACATTAC
>NW_015505273.1:424405-424694 GCF_001515645.1 Sinocyclocheilus grahami
AATTATATTTACAGAAAATGGATGGATGGATGGATGGATGGATGGGAGAGAGAGAGAGAGAGATGGATGGATGGATGGATGGATGGTGGATGGATGGGGAGAGAGAGAGATAGATGGATGGATGGATGGATGGAGAGAGAAAGAGAGAGAGATAGATAGATAGATAGATACAGTGGGGAAAAAAAGTATTTAGTCAGCCACCAATTGTGCAAGTTCTCCCACTTAAAAAGATGAGAGAGGCCTGTAATTTTCATCATAGGTATACCTCAACTATGAGAGACAAAATGAG
>NW_015505273.1:425109-431952 GCF_001515645.1 Sinocyclocheilus grahami
TTTTTTCAAAAACATTAAAAAAAATGTACCAACCCCAAACTTTTGAATGATAGCATACATGCATATCCAGATATGGTTATTATATTTGCTTCAATTTTAGTAAGAGTAAATGAAGTATGAACTAAAAGGGCAACAAAATAAACCAGTAAATAGTAAAAAAATACAACCACATTTACTGATAACTTTCAGTGCCTATTTTAAAGCCAATCTGTCTTCCGGTCTCCTTTTCTGTTACTCTGCCTGTGTGACAAACTAAAAGCATCTTCACTTGTGTGGCTGTGGAAAACACCTACACTGTTCCGGAATCAACCTGTCTAACTCGGATTCCAGCCTGAGTCAGAGTCTGCGATTCTCATGATTTATTAGACAGTATGTTGTGTTTGCTGTGGCCGCTAGCGACACACACCAGAGCTGACTGCAACATGGCGCAGTTCCTGCTCCTGCACTCAAGTAACCACACACTGTAAACACAAGGACACACACACACACACACACACACACAGAGTCACAAGGTGCTCTGCAGTGTGTAGGTCCAGGCCTGGTTTGAGACTCCTCTATTTTCAGACCCTCTCCGCACCTCCCTGCTTGTATTCAGACACTGATGGGGAGGGTTGGCGTGCCGGCGTCAGACCCTCTCAGACTATAAGTAGACTACTATATGTGGGAATGAAACATCATACATTATATATGCTATCGTTGGGGGCATAAACATTCCTCAGCAAAAGACCATGTGCAGATGTAATATCTCTGATTTTACATGCCGACTTCTGCATAGCAACATTCAAACACTGAAATATTCATGTTAAACTACCCCTTTATGCAGTATAGATGTATTTTCCAATAATCTGGTACGGGAAATGCAAATTTATGTTATTTATATTAAATTATATTTACATAGATAGATAGATAGATAGTGGGTGGATGGATGGATGGCGAGAGAGAGAGAGATAGATGGATGGATGGATGGAGAGAGAGAGAGAGAGAGAGAGAGAGAGAGAGAGAGAGATAGATAGATAGATAGATAGATAGATCAATACTGTAAGACATAAGAGCACATCTAATTTAAATGTTTGAATGTGAATGTTTTATGTGAATTTATTATTATTATTTTTTTTTTTTAATAAAACTTCAAAAATGTAAATAAAGCTGAAATACAAATTTACCTGAATTAAATTTTTTAAAAACAGTTGGCCTTGGCAACTAACTGAAATAAATAAGTAAAAGAAAAACTAAATAAAAAAAAATAAATAAAATAAAATGTATGATAACAAAAATGACAAAAGCACATTACATATTACATATAACTTAAACTAAAATGAAAATGAAAACTGAAATTATACAAATAAAAGCTAATTCAAAATATTAAGAAATACTACATTAGTATATAAATAATAATAAAATAAATAAAATGTATGGTGATTGCCTATGCAAAAAAAATAGGTAATATCTAATATTTTTATAATAGCATAAAGAGCTGACCATGTAAAATCTTGCCAAACAAAACAATATTAGAATTGTAATCTGGCATTAAATGTGTGAAAATTAAAGTGTGTGTTTGTTTGTGTGTGAGAGAGAGAGAGAGAGAGAGAGAGAGAGAGAAAGATTTTTGAAAATCTAAAAATGCAAAACGTTTAATGTGAGGTGTAGGTTTAGAGGTAGGGTAAGGGTATATCCCCATAATGATAGGAATACCAGTGTGTGTGTGTGTGTGTGTGTGTGTATAGAAGCATCACTTAAAGTTGCACCTGGTCCTAAAATTATACAAAAGCTCTCAGTCAATGCATAATGTTAAAACTGAAGCACACGCCTCCATCTTTTCACAATTTCGAACATACGCTGACCTATTCAATCCAGTACTGAAAAGTCTCAGGAGCCAAAGCCTGTGTGAGTATTACAGTCGTCATATAAATAAATCACCTTACCCATCTACACTTTCACTCTGTGAATTAGAAAAACCTTCATACTAATCCAGGCATTTTGAAATACAGCAGACAGAAGATTTTGATGGTTAACCTTTAAATGACTTCAGGGGCTTTAAAATAAAACTGTGGCTTTGTTGTGCGTATAATATAATAACAGTTCTAGAAATTAAGATCACATCTCTTGTTACTGCATTTGTTTGCTTCTTACAAACACAAAATGATGGGTCTTTTTTCCATACAATTTTTAAAATGATAAAACATGCTAAACTAGGATCTAACCTGCAACCTAAGCAGCTGAGTAAAGCTATAACCCAGCATATGTTTTCAGACGTAAGAAACGAGTTGTGTCTACTGACATACGCTTGTTTAAAGCAGCTGTCAAGCGCAGAAGGACAGAGGTGTGGTGGGAAAGACATGGTATCAGCCAATCAGCTGCCATTCTCTTATTAACTGGCCAATCACAGTTCACAGACCTTACCACACCTCCCCCAGATGCCAGGTTGAAATGTTTGAATGTTTGCCCTGGTGGAGTGACATCGTCAGCTGATAATGACAGTACATGTCCATACCAGCGGCTTCAGAGTCAGCGCATAATAGACCATTCATTCACATTTAACTGGCAAAATGGAATGTTGAGGGAAGTTCGAGATTCTCTCATTTCATTTCAGCATTTTACAATGACACTCCAGAGTACTTACCCTGAACTGATATCTGTTTTCAAAAAAGCCTGCAGGACCAGTGGGAACTCTGACTTGACGATGTATAAGTAACTGGACATGGCTATAGCAAGACAAAAATGAGTTAATTAGAAGAATCTCATTCAAAAGAATATAACCATCAGGGTTTTATGCTGATGTTATGCTTATTTTGCTTGCTGCACTCTGCTGGAACATGTCAATAAAACTTTTTTTTTTATGTTATTTAAAAAAAAACTATAAATATTAATACATTTAAAATATATTTTGCTGTATAAAACATAATATATATATATATATATATTTTTTTAGCATAATATGAATTTGAGTCAATCAATGTTTTTGCTAAATAAAAACAAAAAAAAATACTATATACCAGGGATCCTCAAATCTGGCCCACGAGATCCACTTTCCTGCAGAGTTTAGCTCTAACACTAATCAAACACACCTGATCATGCTAATCAATGTCTTCAATGCTTATTTTGCTTGCTGCACTCTGCTGGAACATGTCAATAAAACTTTTTTTTTTATGTTATTTAAAAAAAAACTATAAATATTAATACATTTAAAATATATTTTGCTGTATAAAACATAATATATATATATATATATATTTTTTTAGCATAATATGAATTTGAGTCAATCAATGTTTTTGCTAAATAAAAACAAAAAAAAATACTATATACCAGGGATCCTCAAATCTGGCCCACGAGATCCACTTTCCTGCAGAGTTTAGCTCTAACCCTAATCAAACACACCTGAGCATGCTAATCAATGTCTTCAGGATCATTAGAAAATCACAGGTAAGTGAGTTTGATCAGAGTTGGAGCTAAACTCTGCAGCACATTGGACCTCCAGGGTAAGATTTGAGGAACCCTGCTATATACAATAAAAACAAAAAACACACATAATTCCTCAAAAATGTGAGTCCAAATAATGTCAAGAACAGGCAGCAATAATAATTTTGGGGTAAAATAACATGGAAATGTGTCAAAACATTCATCCAAATACACAGTGTTAATCATCAGCATAAAACAAGTTTCATAATTTTGTCAAAAGTGTATAAATAAAAGCACAGGTATGGAAGTTAACTGGCAAATCCAGAGAGGAAAAAATAGAAATGAATGAGAAGAGAAAAGGCAGGAGATGAAGGCCTGTCACATCTATAAAAAAAATATATATGAAAAAAGAAAATGTCTGGAAAAAGTCAGGTTAGGCTAATATTAATGTCAGGTTTTCTTTACCTCCAATGTTTTGAAGAGTGATCGCGATTCCGGCCGCCATCTTCCCCGTGATTCCGAAGGCCCTGAATCCCAGCTGTTCATAAGATCTGATTCCTGGAAACAAATGTCAGTAAAACATGAAGAGAGAGACAAATCTCACCACCGGAGCCAAGTTTCCACAAAACACCGTCTCTCATGTTATGATTATCTTTGCCTGCGGTCACTGCAGTTTAACATGGAAACTCAGTCAGACCTAAAATGGAAGCTGAATTGTGTTTTCAGAAAGGAAATGCCATCGCAACAATACACTAACAACACCATCAACTGCATTGCAAGAAATGTCACTAAAAACACTAAAAAAGATGCATTTATGAATGCGGTGAATAAAATGACTGAAAAAATGATTTTGGTAAACAAAACAGTGTGTGTGTGTGTGTGTGTGTGTGTGTGTGAGTGTGAGTGTGTGTGTGTGTGTGTGCGTGTGCGAGTGCGAGTGTGTGTGTGTGCGTGTGCGTGAGTGTGTGTGAGTGTGTGTGTGTGTGTGAGTGTGTGTGTGTGTGTGTGAGTGCGAGTGCGTGTGTGTGAGTGAGTGTGTGAGTGTGTGTGTGTGTATGTGTGTGTGTGTGTGTGTGTGTGTGTGTGAATGTGTGTGTGTGTGTGTGTGTGAGGGGTTTAATTATTTAATATCTAATCAATATTTAATTCTAGAGGAGAAAAATCTGAAGTTTTAACATGTAATATTTAACTACTACCGTAAAAACTATTAAATATAAAATTAAAGTTTTAACAGGCCAATTAATCAATACATTTAACTATATATTTTATTATTAGTAATAGTGGTAACTTCAAATTAATTGGCCTGTCTGATTCATTGTACTACGTTAAAAATCCTTCCGCCAGTGTTACTGTTTTTTCTTCACTTTATTTAACCATATATTTAACTATTTAACTAATTCTGTTCAAATTACAATAAAAGAGACATTCATTCAGTAACTGTGTTAACTTTATTGCATCCGTCCACCTGATGAGGACATGACCATACAACACACTGATGGAGAAAATGTGCCTCATCTTACCCACAACACCGGAGGACTTCAGCAGGAGGTGAATAGAATAGCAGGAGAGACCAGCTACAGCCGTGAGGAGAAACCTGAAGACAAAATACAACCATCACAATCACTCTACATCCCTACAACACCATCTACACCTGCTAGACCGAATACGGAAGTTCCTCTGTTGGAGGTTAATGTACTACCTTCTACTTACCAACGTTTAGCTGACCTTTTATCGAAAATGACCAGCAGTATTTGGTATCCAGCACACATAGTTAAGATTTTAAACGATCAAAACCACCCAAATATAATATAAAGTCTATAGCTGGAGTTCCAAGTGCACTGCATGCATGTGTCTTATATACAGTACTTTATACTTCGGATGTATTACTGTTGTTGAGTAAGAATTACTTCTGAATGAATCTTGGGAAAGCGCCAGTGTTTGTGTTGGAACCAAAAAAAGTACGTCTGCTGATAAGCTATTCTGTGAAACCCTGCGATCAAACACACTACCAACCAATTTTACCAATTCATCCCTCTTTTCTCTTAGCTTATGTAATGGAAAGTCTGGTTTTGCCAATTTTGAGAAAGGCAAATCTGATAAAAGCTTTATCAAGACAATGGTGGAAAGCGATTAGTGTACTTTCAGAAAGATGCTTTACCCCAGGAGGCAAACTGTCCTTGAATTTAGTCTATTGAAAGTCTATTTAGATGACAAGTACCTGATAAATAGCAAGTAAATAGAAAGGGGCATGAAAAAAGTTCTGGAACGACTCCAATTCACATTCACACTCCTATTCAAATCTTCTCATGGACTATTGACTTCAACAGCTGCCTATTAATTCAGTATGCAAGAAGAAGTCGTCTCTATAGCTGTGCTCTGTATTCCACACATCTACAAGAGAATTATATGAACTTGCATTGTTCATTTCTGTTGTAATGATATTGATATTTTTTATTACTGAATATGACCAGAACATGTTCTTGCCAGGTTTTGTGAGATTCACTCATGAATATAAGCACGTGTAATTACTATAGATTGAATGCTTCATATGAAGGCAAACATTTACAAATGTGTTCATTTCAAACATGCCTTCTTTAACGAATGTGACAGTGAAAGTGACATGACGTGTGTCCCATACTCGGAATTTGTGCTCTGCACAAACCCATCCAAGTGCACACACACAGTAGTGAGTAGTGAACACACCCCCGGAGCAGTGGGCAGCCATTTTTGCTGTGGCGCCCGGGGGGCAGTTGGGGGTTCGGTGCCTTGCTCAAGCGCACCTCAGTCGTGGTATTGAGGGTGGAAGAGAGCACTGGTTATTCACTCCCCCCACCTTCAATCCCTGCTGCTACTGAGACTTGAACCCGCGACCTTTGGGTTACAAGTCAGACTCAGGTCCATTGGACAGACTCAAGTCAGATAGGTCTGTCAGTAGTGGGAAAGTCAAAACACAATTTAAGTCATCTCCTAATGACCACAGAAAATTTATTTTCACACTAAACACTGGACTTGATCAAACTGCCTCCTGAGAGGGATGCGTGAAATTTATACCAAATTGAGGTTAATTAATTTCTTGTTATATACCCGGAAATAAGACTATCTTTGGAGGACGCAGTCTTGGCCTGTTGGGTAATTTGATGAGTACTATTCAGTTCTCCCGTCTCCCCGCTCTCCTCCCCCAGTCAGTCCGAGAGGAAACCAAATATGACAACTATATTTGGATGGGGGTGGGGGACCCTAAAAAGAAGGATGTGTGTGGAGAACAGAGGAGGCGTGGCCAGCCCAGGTCATGGCCTTTCTAGGACTGCGGATAGATGAGGGGGTGGAGCTAACTAGTGGAAAATTTTAGGAAGAAGGGAAATAAAGAGTAAACGGCAGGTCACACAAATGCATGTTATTATTAGACATTTAATATAATTGTGTTTTTTTCCTGCGTGTATATATATA
>NW_015505273.1:431963-461429 GCF_001515645.1 Sinocyclocheilus grahami
TGTGTGTGTGTAAATGTAATTATTCATTATAACTCTAATTATACAAATAAATTACAATGCATTAATTAAATATATATATTTTATAAAATTCTCATTTATTAATTATATATATTAATTTTTTAAAGTTTTTAAATCTATATAGTTTTGTATATATATATATTTATATAAATATTCAATATAAATACATTTATAAAAATTATTATTAATCTATAAAAGTTCAAACACATGTAGCAAAAGGAGGTATGATTAAAGCTAATACATTTAACATCAATTAGCAGAGTAAAGCATGGGTTTATTGGACATAATATATTATTGTATATATATATATATATATATATATACACACACACACTATTTATCTATTTTATATTTATTAAGTGTAAAATGTAATCATTAATTATGAATATAATTATTAAAATAACTAAAACATTTCTTAAATATATATACTTCAGTAAACACCCACTTAATAATACTTATATATATATATTATTTTAAATGTATATATTAATTGTATTTAAATGTATATATTAAATGGGTATAGTTTTGTATATATATTTAATGTAAATGTATAAAAATTCCAAAATATTTATTTTAAATGATATATACACACAAATGTATTTATTATTGCAAAATAAATAATAAATAATAAATACCAGCTAACTGTACATTATCCCTTTCTTTAAAACACTTTAAAAACCAGCCTGATAAAACATAATAATCTTAATTTAACCAACTAATTAATTTATAATGATGGCATACATTATTTTATGAGTTTGTCATCATTTTTAACTTGCAGTACCTTAAAAAACCCTGAAACACGTGCCTGATGTTTTTAGAAAAGGTCAAACGGTGGGTTACGTGTCATTTAACAGAACGCAACGGGGCGGATCAGCGCATCAACATTAACAGCCACCAAAAGGGAAAACTCAATTATTCAAGAGCATGTCTGGAAAAATAACACATGTAAAACAATACTTTAATTACCCTGGCAATTAGACAGCCAGTGGTCTGCCAAATGCTTGACATTCAGATGAAGAGAAAACGCTGATTCATTGAGGGCTGGAAGTGACAGGTTCATTTGCATGACTATGAGATGATTCAGTGATGCTTCACATCAGAACATACAACAATCAATTACTTTTCCAGCCAATCTTTCATTAAGAGGGTAATGAAGGGATTTCACTTACAGGAAAAGCAGTATGCCAGTATTGGCCATAGCGTAGGCCAATCCCAAAATCCCACTGCCCATAATGGCATTGCCCAAATTGAAGACTGACATGCCAAAAGAGGTCTTCCCCTCAAACTAAGAGAGGAAATGAAATTGATGAGCAACTAAAACAGAACTGCTACAACGGCTAACCGATAGAACATCAACACAGTCAAATCTCTCAGTCTGAAAAATCATTCCGTTTCTAACTGTGATATGCTTTCGGTTGAAAGTTCACGGCAAATGTTGCACATACTTACATCAGTGAAACGTGGCTTCTTGCCCTCACTGTTGGGTAGGAACTCAATGTTCTCAGCAAGTGTGCTGTCAGGATCATCAAACCTGTTGGAAGGACGACAGTCGACATTTAATCGACAATGATCTTGCAAGGTGCATCAAGTAATTTTCCCTAACTGCATCTAGCAGTCATTTGTTTCCTGTATTGACATACCTGCCGTGATGGGTAGCATTTCTGAGGGTTGATAGAGAGTGTGAGAAGGTCCATCATCGAGCAAGAGTGGAAAAAGGGTAAACATGCACTTAGACAAGTCGGCACACCATGCCAGAAGATACAAGTGATTTGAGGAGCATACAAAAGAAAGACCTCAGTACAGAAGCACAGAGACACAGTGAAACTGATATAAGTTCAAATGGGTTACAGGTCTGTTCTGATGGGCTGGCGGAAGGCAGGGAAGACGCAATGCTAAAAATCATGAAAAACCAGTTAAGAACCACTGTTTAAAGAGGCCTGGTCCGCCATGCAGGTGGTACATGAGAAAGCAAACACTTCCCTTTATGTAGACTGACACACATGCAAGGAACTTATCTTACAGTGCATGACAATGAAGTTTTTACAGATAAAATTGAGTAATTGAAGTGATGCAAAAGTGCTTACTGTTCTTCCTCCATCATAGTCTTCATCGACACGCACATTTCCTCTCCCAGGTCCTGACCTTTCCCATTGGGCAGGATACTCATTTCTGATCTGGACAGTTCCATAGTGGAAGTATTTGATATCCCACGTGTGAACTGATAACAAGTTGCTGAAAAAGATAAAGATTTTAAACAATTTAAAATTATTCAACTATATGAATATTAACTACATGCATTAAAAACACCGAAAAATCTGTTTCATATGTCTAGCATTGTTATTGTGAACTAAAACTAAAACCAGTGTTATTTTAGTATCATGGAGATATTATTACAGTTTTTATTAATATTTTGAACTAGTTTTCACTTTTAGATTTTGTAGTTAAAGTTTTAGTATGTAATTTATATTAGTATTTTTTTAATATTGTATTTTTTTTTTTTTTTAGTTATTTTAGTGCATGAAATTAAACTAAATTAAATGTTTACATTTCTTTTCCATTTTATTTCAGTTAAAGTTTATTTTATTTTAAGTAATGAAATAGTTTTTTATGGTTTTACTTTTAGTTAACTATAATAACCCTTACTCAAACTATTAATAATCATTTTTGTAACTGAAATAAAGCAGAAACAAAATTTTTTAAATATATATGTTAGATGAAAAACCTAAAAATTTGAAATGTTGCCCTGGCAACTAACTGAAATAATAATAATAAAAAAAAGTTGAAGTATGAAAAATACTAAATATAGCTAAATATAAATCTTAAAATACGAGAACTAATAAAAATGATGATCACAACAAAATTCCAAAAAACCTAAACAAAAATTTAAATGAAACCAAAAAATACAAAAATAAAGGTAATATAAAAAAATTATAATACTATAAGAGTGAATACATAATACTAAAAGGCAGTGTGCTCAACTAAAGAAATGTCAACTAAAAATTCACCAGGATTATTCAGCGATTTAGTGATTGGCCTTTCGCCAGTTTCCCCCGAGTCCTAATTTCCATTTATGCATGCTATTAAGTCGTCAGTTTACAATGACAACAATGAGGCACGGCCCACCAGGGTGTCATTTTAGGCCAGAAGATGTTCTCGCTCTTCAGCGAAGAGTCTCTACACATTCCCTGCAAAGATGGAGGCTCAATAACATTAACAACGTTACTGTTTATTTTATGATTGAGGTTTTTATTCCATTGAACTCTAGAAGCTGCAGGAGAATGTGTAAAACAGTAGGGCCATTGAGACACCCAGCTGTCATGATATATTTAACACAGACCGCTCACAAC
Source organism: Sinocyclocheilus grahami (assembly GCF_001515645.1). Taxonomy (NCBI): domain Eukaryota; kingdom Metazoa; phylum Chordata; class Actinopteri; order Cypriniformes; family Cyprinidae; genus Sinocyclocheilus; species Sinocyclocheilus grahami. The sequence continues at coordinate 435,329 of NW_015505273.1, forward strand.
AACAACCGTCTGCGAGGGAAGCCAGAAGCTCTCGTGGAGAACTGTACGAGTGTGTTCGTTTACAGCCAGATAATTGAGGAAAGTCTTAGTCTATTTCCAAATGAGACTGATGCCGACTTGAGATTAAATTCCAGCACTATTAAAACTTAAAACTAGCAACATAATGAGTCAGAATGACATGGAAACTTTTTAAAATATTCTGTGCTTGATTAGAAATCCTACAATGGTGATTTATGGGATCTTAAAGGGGTCATATGATGCGATTTCTATTTTTCTTTTCTCTTTGGAGCGTTACAAGCTCTTGGTGCTGAGACTAAAGTCTCAAATCCAAAGAGATATTCTTTATAAAAGTTAAGAGTCAACCACGCCTACCTAAAACGGCTCGTTCTAACACGCCCCCACATGTCTATGTCACTGTGTGGGAAGATTTGCATAACGCCGCCAAAATGTTCACGCAAAGAAAGAAGGCATAACTTTTATTCTCGCTGTAGTATTGTTGTTTGTCGTAAAGACGCTGTGTGCTTCATTGTTAAAGCGAAACTACTTTGTTTGGCCTTCCAAAAGAGGACGATATCTGCTTCGTCATGCCTGGAGCTGATCCGTGCTGGTTGCTGAGGAAATACTACAACTTTGCGCTGTGGATCGACGGATCGGCTTTCACCGTGGACGAAGCGGAGTCCAGCCCGGGGTCGTCACAAGTTCTTTCCGGACGCTCCTTCGTCGAAATCGCCTGTCGCGCCGTTCTCAAGCCCACCCGCCACTGCTCACTCTAACCCTCCCGCCGTTCCTCACTCTAGCCCCCGGCCTCTGCTCACTCTAGGCCACCGTGTGACGCTGTGTTTCGTTGTGAAAGCGAAACTACTTTGTTTGGACTTCCATTTTCCAAAAGGTACACCTGGAAAAAGTGGGGTCGTCTTATATTCGGACCAATATGGTATTAACAACACTGTTCCAGAACACTTCAACCCAGATATTCAGATGTGTGCAGCACATTTTATGGAGAACTGTTTCCTGATCCTGGTAGAGTAGACTACAATGCCGGCTGTTCTGACTCACAGACTGTAAGTACGTCTTTTGTATTTAAAGAATTTGCCACTGATGATTCAAACGCTAATTTTGAGCAGTGATGCAGACAGGGTTTTATGTTTACGCGGCGCAATGCAATGCAACGCGTAAAAGGACCGTATAAGTCATTATAATCAGTAATTATGTCCCCACTGGATGCAACAAATGCCTCGTTTATAATGGGTTTTAATGTTTTTGTCTCGTCGCTCTGGCCGGACAGGGTATCACAGTATGGTAAGAGGCGTAACATTTCCGTCACACACTTGAGGTATTCGGCCAATCACAACGCACTGGATAGCTGGCCAATCAGAGCACACCTCGCTTTTCAGACCGATGAGCTTTGTAAAAATCGACACGTTTCAGAAAGGCGGGGCATAGAGGAGAAACAATAATGTACAGTATGTGGAAAAGAATGTGTATTTTGAACCTTAAACCGCATAAACACATTTCATTACATCAAATACACAAAATAATGTTCTTTTTAGCAACATCATATGACCCCTTTAAACATACTGTTTAAGCATACTTTCATCAAAGAATCCTGAAAAAAATATGGCTTTACATAAATATGAAGCAGCGCAACTGTTTTCAACATTGATAATAATCAGAAATGTTTATTGAGCAGCAGATCAGCATATTAGAATGATTTCTGAAGGATCATGTGACACTGAAGACTGGAGTAATGATGCTGAAAATTCAGCTTTGCATCACAGGAATAAATTATATTTTAAAATATATTCAAATAGAAAACAATTATTTTAAATTGTAATAATATTTCAGTTTTTGTATTTTTACTGTATTTTTCATCAAATAAATACAGCTTTGGTGAGCATAAGAGACTTTTCAAAAACATTAACAAATCTTACCAACTCACAAATTTCTTGTTTAAGTTTCTTATTATTTTAGAATCAAAACAGAACAAAAAATATTACATTCAATTAAAAACCCATATAAAAGTGGAATAAAGTACAGTCAGACTTATCCCAAAATAAACCCTTCCAAATAAACGCCCGATCACCCTGTCAGGGTTCATTGTGAAATAATGATAATGATGTACATTTTATACTTTTTTTTTATTATTCAATTATGCCTGTATTTGAATAATCAGCATCAATAGGATAATGTGACAAACTTTTGATCAGGCATTACAAACAGCAGCTCCTCTTTGGGGTCCAGAGTGGGTTAGGTTTGAATTCTGGCAGGAGCTTGAATTTCACATGACAGTGATATGTGAGGCATGGAGTCCCGAGGCTGCCTGCGATACATGTTTTTGGCAGCCCTAACACTGCTAAATATCGAGTTGACCATTAAAGAAAACCAGTTGCGGCCAAGGTCATTAGAGACGTCTATTTGAGCTGATAAATTTAGCAACTCGTTGAGGCAATTTGAGGTGGAATACAGGTCAGCTAGTCTTTTTGCAAACATAGGAAGGTCAATAGATAGTCATAAAAAAAGGAGCACGTAAGAGCGCATTATAATAATAATTAGCAACATGCAGTTACAAAGTGGACAGAATCTTAGGGTAAAGGTACAACTAACAACTTTTGAGATGAGCGAAATACAATAACTCAGGTGTAAAGCTCAGTATTAAGAAGACCTGTCACGCTCTCTCCTCATTCTTATCGTCCCTCACAGCTGTTTCACACAATGCACTGTCCTTGATGACCATTCAACAATGTGCTGCCTGATTGACATTCACAATAACACAGACGTCACACTGACCAACACCTCAAACTAGAGTCAAATATGGCATGCATAATAGTCACCAATGACTTTTGTAAAGTCTCTCTGAATCTATTTTATGAGGGTGCTGGAGTCAAGCAGAGATGGATTCAATTATATACTGACTTTTTTAGGATTTGTTCCTCAAAGGCTGTTTCCCACACCACCAGGACAAATGTTATGGGTCTGCATCTTTATTTATAAGGTGGAAGCCTATCCTGGCCAGTTTGTTCCATGTTGCTTCAAAACATCTCAGCTCTTGATGCCAGTAGCAGTTTTTACTTTTATTTTATAATAAAATCTACATAATAAAATATATAACAAATGCATATTATACTTAATATATATTTTTATACTATATATGCACAATATATAAAATTTAGATATTTTTTTAATTTTATAAAAAATTTTAGTATACACTGTGTATATATATATATATATATATATATATCTAAAAATCTAACATAATTGTAGATTATATATAATTTACATGATTACAATATTAAAATATATTTTATATATATATATATATATATATATATATATATATATATGCTATTTTAGATTTTTAGATAGATATCAAATTTTATATTTAATAACATTTTATATTTAAATTATTTTATATATTAGATTTATATAATCTGTTTCAACACTGAGAATCAAATGTGTGATTAACAAAATAGTGCTGTGATATATATATATTTTACAGGCATATATATTTCAAAGAAAATTATTTCACATAATTTCATCCGGTCTCAAATTCTCTGACCTGGACCGACCACAAAACTCCCACATCTGGTTCCCACAGATGATTGACAGTCAACTTAAGTGTATGTGCATGCAGGAGGAAGATAACTTAAAATGCTTAACTGGTTGTGCATGGTGGGGTAACAAGTGTGGCTGTTAACATCTGCAGACAGTGACATCACATTATTAAATTTGATTTGACCTCGGTGATGAGTAGGGCTGGGCAATATATCGAAATTATTGGAATATCGCAAATATACATATCGCAATATGCATATCGCTACAGCTTGCAATATTTGGGGCCATGAACAAAAGACAAAGAGAAAATCACTCACTGCTCTTACCTAAATAACTTTTGTAGCTTAAATAAGAATCAGTGCATATTGAATTCAAAGAGTAAATACTAAGCAGTGTTTTATTTCTCCTTTTTATTATTCAGTTCCTAAACTCGTGTTAAAATTATTACACTAATGTTAAAATGACATTTTTATGTAATGCTCGAGTAAAACACTACCGTTCACTTTCAGAAGTTGTTGTAGGGGTGCTTCCTTATTAGAATCAGAATCTGAATGAGCTTTATTCACTGCTTAAGTGTGCGCAAACACAAGGAATTTGTTGAACTCTTGGTACATACAAACATACAAATAACCATATATATATATATATATATATATGACACAAGATAGTTATAGAAGTTCACAGAACTGACTCTGCAACAGCTGAGTAAAACTGTTTCATCTGAGCATGTGGCACTTTAAGCATTATCGTATCGCATATCGAATATCGCATTATTTAATGAGTTATCGCATATCGCATTTTTCTTCAATATCGCACAGCCCTAGTGATGAGTTTAGGAAATAATTTGAAAGATGTGGGGATAATGTCAATTAAATGCATGCTTGCACTTTTAATTAGGTAGGTTGAAATGTTTGGCAAACAGTGAATCACATAGAATTGACACCCTGAGTCTAAATGCCTCCTTCCGTCAACTTCCAAATGAGGGCATACAAACCTTTAAATTGGACGTAAATTAAGGTAACTCAACACTCAAGGATGAATGCTTCACACAGCTCAATAGTCACAGCTCTTGCTTTCAAAACATCATAAAAAAGCAATCTAAAGCAAATGGCAGCTTTGCAGTGCAGCACATCCACAACAGCAGATAGCAAACATTCATTCTTCTCTTTGAGCAAGCCTGAAGTTCAAGCGTCAATTTGAGCGTCAAAAGGTCACCTGCCCACCGTTTTACATTAAAGCCCCAGAGGCTTCTGAGGGTAAACTGGGGTCCAACACTTTCACAACCAGCACTCTTCAAACAAAGTCCTGCTAGTCCTGGTGTTCACCATACAGGGCACTTAGTAACTGAACCACCTACAAATGAATACTGTTGTGGTATTACTACGATACTGTATGATACCATATGTATCATGTATTTGGTATTTATTCCAAAATACCATGTTTGACCCGATTGAGGTCAGAAGGACCTGCCCTGTGCAATGATTGCTCTAGACTGCCAATTGAGGTTCATTTTACCTAGAAAATCTATCTATCTATCTATCTGTCTGTCTGTCTGTCTGTCTGCATATCTATCTGTCTGTCTGTCTATCTGTCTAGTCCTACTGGGAAGGTTGTATTTATGAATTGGGAACCTGACGTCAGAAGGCAAAATGCAGGGCAAAAGGCAAAAAATGTTTCAGAGACATTTTTAACTTGAAATGATGTGCTTTAGGTGTGTTTATGCTTTTCTATGGTTTTATTTAAATGAATGAAGGTTCTGTAAATTTAATTGCTATATATATTCTATTATAATTGTGGATTTGTGCAAACATTTTATAGATAGATTTGAGTTAAACTCATCCATGTTGCATGTACAAAATACCATATTTTTGTCCAATGACGATAGAATGATTCAATTTACAGAACTTTTCACAACCCAATGAATTCCTAATCATTATAAAATCAAATCTCACATTAATTCTTTTCCAGTCCAATTTGATGAGAAAATGTACATTATTTTACAAGCTGGTGATTTTGTATGAATTTGTACAATGAGTTTGATATGGAAACATACAATTTTTTTGAAAAAAATGAATGTAACCATTGGTGGGGAGTAAGCAGTCATACGAAAAAATTAATTCATAAATTAGCCACCAATTTGCAAAAACCTCCAAAATTTCCATGCAAGTGTGTAGTTTTTTTTCTCACTAAATCTTGTTTCATTTGGAAAAAATGTCACATTATGAAATTAGAATGTCTTACAAATGCAACTGACTACGGTTGTGATATATGTTGGGAACTATACCACAAGTATGGCATGATGATAAAAATAAACACCAAAAATGTTCACATGATTAGTCTTGTGACTCAAAAACACATGGCAAAGTCAAGCTCAAGCTTACAGAGAATAATATCAATCTAAATGAACTCCAAGACCTCACTTGAATCAGACATGACTGCTGACCGTCCTACGAAATCATATGCTCATCTCTGGCCTTGGACGTGAGGTGCATCCAGGACAAAGTTTGAGGAAGGTATAGGATTGGTCAGGCATGCTGAGCTGATGTCACGCCTTTGTCTCTAGAAAATTCTGGGATGTACTCACATCATTGATTGTAAAGGTTTCCCAATGAAGTTAACTGAGAAACAGATCTTTGCCTCATCAAACAGTCACACGTCTTTGGATACTGGCTATGCAAACTATTGATTGATCGTTACGGTCCATTCACATTCAAAGTGCATCATACTGTATTGCCCCATCCATTCAAACATGATGTGAAATCAAAATCTGACTTTTGTGCCAGAGTTTTAGTCTGCTTGTGTAATTCCTCAGCAAACTAATGTTGGGACACATCCAAAATCACTCTTTTTTCGAGTTTTATAGAGTACCTTCTGCTGATTTCCCACTTTCTCCATGACCTCTGTCCTCTCGTTCCCTGTCTGCTGACCATAAGGTCCAGAGAACTGACATGCTTACAGGCCATCTGCCATGCCAATATTCAATGCACTGCCACAAGCATAAAGAATATATATATATATTAGTTGAACTAAAACCCAAGTATGCTCTCTTAAACACAGCTAGAAGACATCTTCCTCTTTAATCTTCTAATGATCAGTTTAGCCACTTCATGCCCCCAGAGGACAACAGCATGCACCTTAATGTGCCACAATGAAGACAGAAATACACCAAATTATTTCAATATTAAAAAAAAAAAGTAAAGAAAATTGTCTGCTTCTATTATTATTATTAATATTATTAATGAATATTATTGCCAAACAACTAACATTTACCTTCTTTTTTTTCTTTTTTTAAATGTATTTCTGAGTAACATATCTGGACAAAAAATTGCACGTGACGTCACTGACACATATACAAAGTAAATAAAAGAAGGTATAGATACACTTTACATATATAAAATACGGTCCAGCTCTCTAAGACCATCAAAAAGGGAATCAAAAATGTTATTTTTGCGTCCACAATAACTGATATATTCACAACTAGTCCATTTTCCCCATCAATTAAATTTAACTCAAGTATTTTATTTCACTCATTTTCGTTTTCTGATCTTATTAATTATGCATCTCTTAAAGTACTTTAAAAAAAACAAATAGATCACACTTTGCCAATAAACATTTATTACTTACCGGTCAGTGAGCTCCTGGATTCAAAGATCTTCACGGTTATAGTGAGAAATGATGTTCTTGCTTTAAGTTTCCAGTGGTTCGGCTGCTTTATGTTCCTGTAGTTCTTCTCCTCGTGTGGTTTGATCACAATAGAAACAAAGCACGTCTCTCACTGCTTTGAGAAATGAATTGGTGAAGGCTGCATGGGTGAGTAGTGGGGGTTGTTTAGGTCCCGCCTTCTATGGGGCTCGTCCAATGGCAGCCGACAAGACCCCTCCAGTGACCCCGCCCACTTCTCCCAAGCGAAGAAAAACCACTATAAAGGAAAACTGGGTACGTACACTCAAATATAAAAAATTATACTGCAAAAAGAACATTGTATATTGCAAAGTATAATTAATCCTTCGTTTAAGATTATTTTAATGTTTATTTTTTTTCAAAGGTTTGCTCCTTTGATATTATTGCAACCTTATTAGATTCTTAGAGGACTCTCATTTAAATCAAATAAAATTAAGATTATAAAACAAAAAATATTTCTAAAACAAGAGGATTCCTTAATTAACAAAAATAAAAAATTGTAAATAAATACAAATTTATAAAAAATAATTTCAAATTAACTTAGAGGGGTGGTTGATTGCGATTTCACTTTTTTAATGTTAGTCAGTGTGTAATGTTGCTGTTTGAGCATGAACAATATCTGCAAAGTTATGAAGCTGAAAGTTCAATGCAAACGGAGATATCGTCTTTTAAAATTCTGGCAGTTTAATGCCTACAAAAACGACTGGTAGGGACTACAACAAGTTATTTCCCGGGTTCGTGATGTAACAAACCCAGATAAACCCCGCCCTCGGGAACACGCAGCAAAGGGGGCGAGGTCATGCTGCGCTGCTTTAGAGAAGAGGAAGAGAAAACTAGAGGTGCACGTAAAAATCTATTCATATATGAATCGCGATTCTGTCTTCTAACGATTCTAATGGATTCACAAGTTTCCAAATCAATGTTCCAAAGCAGCGGTTCTTAATATTGTTCCTCGCGTCCCCTGCTCTGCACACGCTCTGCATCTCTCTCTCTCTCTCTCTCTGATTCAGCTAAGCTCCAACAATGAACTGTTCCAATTATACACTTATTTTCACATAGCTATGAGAAGCGTTAAACATGGACGTGCGTGCAGTTGCCGTACTGTATTAAAGCTTTAATCAGGATAAAACCATATATTAAAAGCTAACATAAGCAGTAGCATTTACACATTTACGTATCTAGAAGAATGAGACAACAACAAACAAAAAGCATAGGCCTACCATTAAAAGCTGTGCTTGCACAGGTTCTGCTCAATCCTCTTCAATAATATCCTCTGCTTCTCAATCGGGCTCAAACTGATAAGTGATATTAACAACGCCGTTGTTTACAATACAACCGGAGCACATGCCGCTGAGGTGAGGGGCGGGACGTTTAGACGCACACTAGAGGCGGTTTAGCCAATCACAACACACTGGACTAGCTAACCAATCAGAGCCCATCCCCTATTTCTGAGGGCGGGGCTTCTTAAATACAGGAAAAGATCAGCCCGTTTCTCAGAGAAGGGACAGAGCGGTGTGGAATAAAGGCCAATTATGTGAAAAATAATGCGTTTTTTAAAAAACTAAGCATTAGCACATGTTAGACTACACCCCATAAACACAATCAAGCCTAGAAAAAAAACAGTGAACCACCCCTTTAAATTAAGTTACATTTACAATTTTTTTTTTTTAATTGAAACTGTAATTTTTAGTTATTAAACAGCACAGCATTCAGTCATGACCCTAAAGTACATTTCTACTGAGTCTTCAGAGCTGATAATACCTACTGCCCCTATAAAGGCACAGATCCCTCACCTGTCCCTCTATCTGTGTCTGTGAACGAGTGTCCATTTTCACATTAGACAGGGATGAGCCATTAAACAATGCAGTGAAAGATCTGCTGGTGTTCAACAGATGTCTAGTGTCCCGTTGTCTCCATTAGGGTTAAATATAGTGGTGAAAGTGTGTGTGTTTGTGAGTGTGTGGGGTTAGCAGAGGTAACATGGATAAACCTCACCACTGCAGCTGTTCACCAACACTCCGGCTATTTGCGCCATGGAATGCTGTCTGAATTTAGCAGGGCATGAACGCCACGGGAGAGAAACCATTGGCTGTCTGCTGAATCCACATATGCACAGGTCAATAAACGTTACTGACCTGTTAATTCATCTGTAAAGATGATTAATTATTGTCTGTGATAAATATAATTCTTACTTTCTGAATGAATCATGCTTGTGCACAACTTGCCACCAGTTTTGTTGTCATTAAACTAATACTAAACATTTTTTTAAATTGTTAATTGAAATTAAGCTCAAATTAAAATATATACAGTATATAATATATATATATATATAAGTACAAAAATTACTAACTAAAATAAAATTTTTATAAAAAAATAAAAACATTTTAAAAATAAAAAAATTGAAAGCTAATAAATGTGTCAAACGCACAAAACTAAATTACTAAAACTTAAACTAAAATGAAAACTGAAAATATAAAAATAAAAGTTATTAAAAACACATTTTGGTGCCTTTAACATACCTCACCAGTGTTGTTATTGTTTACTAAATCTAACATTAAAACTATTAAAACAGTTTGTTAATTGAAATAAAGCTGAAATAAAATAAAACAAAGACTAGATGAAAAAAATGAAAATTGAAATGTGGTCTTGGCAATTAACTGAAATGAATTAAAGTAATACAATTATTAACTGAAATAAATTAAAACTAAAACTGTAATAAAACTAAAAATGAAACCAATTTTTAAGAACCCAAAATATTTTTTAAAAACCACAAAAAAGTACTACAAATGAAACTAAAATGAAAACTGAAATATAAAAATAAAACAAATTCAAAATATTGACAAATATATATAATACTATATAAATAATACTAAAATAGCACTGTGTCTTACACACTTACGCAAGTTTCATATTTAAAGTAAAGGCTTGTTCAAATCTCTAACCCTGAATAGTATAGTGATGCTTGTCTTAGCATGTCGACAGCCACAAAAACACTCAATCAAGTTCAGTTCCTCTGATGAGACGGTTGCCATGCCAGTTCATTAGATTCTCATTGGATTTCTTCACTCGTCATGCTAATGAAAGACTAAGCAGCTGCCTCTCCATCACAGAAAACAACACACTGCTTCTGCATATGTGTGTGAGCCACAGTGAGCGGTAAATTAGCATCTGCCAGCGCTGTCAAAACCACTGTACAGTGCAGCTCAACCAGAATAATTACTTTAATGAAATGTTTCCGTGGAGCATTTGCTCGTAATCTGAGGGTAAACGTGCCCTCCTGACTCACACCTGAGACTCACTGCAGCTCCCTGACCAGAAGACATTACAGTCTCAGAGAAATCATTCATTTATCTGATGTGACCGAAGAATCTTCAAATGTTGCCATCGTTTGGAGTCCTTCCTTAGTGTACAGGTAAGCGAATTATGAATGCATTCATTTACAACACATTTTAAACCCCTTAACTGTCACCCCCCATTTTTTTAAATAGGCATGAAAGTGCACTATTCAAACTTAAATTGTTGTAATTTATGTCTTTATGTAATTAACGTCTCTTTCTTTAAGAAGAAAATCAACAGATTATTGCAAAAGTGTAATTTTCTCAAAAAATAAAGTTTAAATAAACTGTAAATAAAATACACTATATTAATTTTATTAAATTTTATATATAATAAATATTTTACATAACAGGTTTTACTCTAAAATTGGTATACAATTAAAGCCTTATGTTCTAAATTAGTTATGTTCCAAATTTGAAGTTGATATGAAAAAAAATGAGGTTCCTGTGAGATTTGATTTATGGCGTCATAAAACAAACAGCCACCGGATGCCATCCAAACTCCATTGAATTTTTTAATGCATTTTTCTGTCACAAATGTCTAGATTTCTCTGTCAGTATTACTTCTATCTCAAAATAACCTGGAATAATATGGAATCCTGAGGCTCAGACCTTTCCAATGATATGTTTTTTGTCAAGATTATAAAAAGTTTTGATTGTAAAATACCGTAATACATTTGGTAATATGACACTTGACACCGCCCACTAAGGGGGAGGAGACCGCCAAAAGATTTTAAAGTATAATTTCCATGGTAACGCAATGTCCGATTTCAAAATGGTTTTCACAGGATGAATATTGGGCTTCTTAGCTTTCAAATGATATATAATTTATGATGATTACTAAAAGATTTGATAGAGAAAAAGGACAACAAGGAAAAGAGTGCCAAGCGTCCCACATTAAACGTACAAATGTACATTTATTGAAACTGTTAGAGATAACCACTGGTTACATTTTTTTTCAAGCAATATTTTAATTATTTTTCAAGTATTAAACTTTAAATAAATCAATAAAATATGACATACAGATTGGGTAACATGGGACATTGATAAACACATTATTTCTCATCAATTAAGAAAATATAGTAAGTTGGGTGAGTTTACTTTTTTTTATATTTCTATTTCAAAAATGACTATGAAAATACCATGCTTTTGGACACAATAGAATAGAACGCATAAGATACACACAGTGCTGGGTAGTATCCGGTTACATGTAATCAGATTCCAAAAGTTATACTTCTAATTAGATTATATTACATTTTAAAATACCTGTAATCAGATTACAGTTACTTTTTATTGATTACATGATTACATATAATTCACATGGTCACATGACATGCAGGTAAATAGGTATAATATCCCATATTTTTGATCAAGTGTTTCATTTCGATTGTTGTCATTGTAAAAAGATTGATTTTAATTTGACATTTTTATGATTTCATTAATTATTACCTTTTCATTAAACTCACAAACCCCTGCAGTTCCTTCACAAACCCCAGTTTGGGAAACTTAGACGTAATGTAATGTTTAATGCACTTCATGTTGTTAATAACACTGAATGGAATTATTTATATATTTATATTACATTTATATGTATATTTATGGTACAAAAGTAATTAAAAAGTAGTCTGATTTTATTACCTGTAATGTGTAATGTAATGGATTACCTTACTAACTACATTTTTTGTCATGTAATTTGGAATCAGTTACGGACTACAATTTGTACCGGTAAGTATTTATTATTACAATTTGTAAAAATTTCAAAAATAAAAATTCAACTAACAATCAGTGTTGCAGAGATTGTTCTGTTTGTTTAATTGAATCTATTCAATATCATTTTCTCAATGAACTTTAGTAAAACTAAATACAAAATGTCCTTCTTGAAATAATTATTATGATGAACAAATAGCTCAGTCACTGTTTAACATGATGATGGTTTACCACGATCCAGCCAGATGTTCTTGAATGAGTTATTGCAACATCTGATGTGTCATTAGTGACATCCACAAATGTTTGTTCACATACTACTGCTACATTTGTGCTGTTTTGACTCATTACTTTGGTGGAAGTCGTGACCCAGTGGTTAGAGAGTCAGATTTGTAGCCCAAAGATCACAGGTTGGAGTCTCAGTACCAGCAGGGATTGTAGGTGTGGGGAGTGAATAACCAGCGCTCTCTTTCACCTTCAGTACCACGACTGAGGTGAGACCCTTGAGCAAGACACAGAAACCCCGTTGTGTGTGTGCGCGCTCTTGGATGGGTTAAATGTGAAACACAAATTCAGAGAGCAAAAAGTAAGGGACACCTTACTTCACTCACTCAGGCTCTCGCTCTATTATTTGATGTAAACATATTTATTTTGTGTGATGCAACAAGTTGATTGTTTTTCATAGTCAAATGTTGACCTTATGTAAGGTCCAGCCAGCTGCAGTAAAGCTACAAGACAACTAATATAGTTCTTCATATGAATGCTGACAGGCTCAGCAGGTTCACGTGTGCTGACCTGAGTTCTGCCGGGCAGAGGAACACGTCTGCCTGACATCATGTGCAACAAATGCATCAAATCATGTCTGAATGTAGTGTCATGTTATCCCTCACCTGCCCTTTCCAGCTGCCGCGCTGAGCGTAGCCATGGAGATGTAACCTTAGGTGACTGGTTTATTTTAATGTCAAAACAGTCATTGATTTTGACGAAGCTCCTAACTGGATCTGAATCCTAATCTATCTATCTGTCTGTCTGTCTGTCTGTCTGTCTGTCTGTCCGTCCGTCCGTCCGTCCATCCATCCATCCATCCATCCATCCATCCATCCATCCATCCATCCATCCATCATCTATCTATCCATCCATCCATCCATCCATCCATCCATCCATCCATCCATCCATCCATCCATCCATCCATCTATCTATCTATCTATCTATCTATCTATCTATCTATCTATCGTTCTGTCAGATTTGTCAGGTTTGCAGCAGGATTTTTGACTAACACAGCTCTTCCTCTCTTTTGATTGTGAAACTACTTTCGCAACTGTCTATTTTTTGAGTTTGTTCCTTAGAGTTACAGCTTTCATCCGTAATGTACTGTTTGCAGAGAGCAGTGGGCGGTTGCTCACATGGACTTCTGACTGGGTGACCTGGTACAAATGTGGACAACAACCTATTAACATCCCAAACCACACTGATAATGTCTCCAGCATGTAAAACGGCACGTTGCTGAACAGATTTTCCATATGCGAGAAGGTAACGTGATGGTTATTATCTGTTCAATAACCAAACGTATATGTAGCAGTACTATAGCATTTAAATATATATAGCAGTATCTAATTTTTGCGTTTAGTGAAATGTGACATCAGTATTGACAAATCTCCAGCTGCTTCACCAGGAGCAATTAAAGTGTAATTAGAGCTAGAACAATCATAAAGCGAATCTTTAAATAAAGTATAATTTATGTGGCATGCAATTAATGAGTGTATCACACAATCAGGCATCTCAGCAGCGACAGTTATAAACACAAAAGAAAAACAAGGTCTCAGGACTAACAAGCTTAGATTAGTTAATCAGCATCCCTCGTCAGCTTACGCTTCATTAAACAACAATGTGCTGAACTTCAGCGGGGTCTCCGTCTCAAGCTCAGTGCTCTCACGCAGTGCTGGGAATGCATGGGAATGTCAAGGAACACCAAGTCTAAACAGAAGTCAATTTGGCTAAGAGTTTACCACTGTGGAGCTGAATAGCAGCACACATGAAGTACATCAGGACTACTGGGAGCTTTTTCAAAACCACTAACCCTAAATATTAAATTTTGGCGTGTATCTCACACCCCAGCGTTTGTGCTATAGACACACTGAATGATGGATCCGAGCCGTATTTAGACACCAGAACATCACGGCAACTACATAGCAACACCCTGGCAGCCTCCAATCACCAACCAACCAATCAATCAATCACAGAAAACATCCGATACACAAAGTGTAGGTCCAGTTTCCCTGAAGCAGCCTGAGCTGAAGTGTTTTGCTCAAGTGGATTATGGAGAAGGAAACACAGTTAGTCTTCAGATAATGAAGCACCCCTACTGGGGTTTGAACCTGCTACCTTTAAATTGTCCGAACGAATCATTATCTACTACACTCTTCAAAATAAAGGTTAAAAGGGGGGCTTGGATGCCATAGAAGAACCATTTTGGCTACCCAAAGAAACTTTCAGTTTTACAGTTGTAAAAAGAACCATTGTTTTTAATAGTGTAAAGAATATTTAAAAAATCTAAATTCTAAAGAACCTTTTGTGGAATGGAAAGGCTCTTTGGAAGTAAAATTTTCTTCACAGATTACAATAAAGAACCTTTATTTTTAAGAGCGTATGACGCAACATTTGTTCAAAATACAACACTAGATTAACATTTAGTTGGTCATCTATGCTTTTATATGAAATATTATATTATTTTCTATAACTGGAACATAAGTGAACATAGGTGAAACTATGAACAGACTGCTTAAAATTAATAATATATTTAAAAATATATAAAATATTTATAAAAAAAGATTAAACAAACAGCTGACGGCAGCCATTGATTTATGGGGGGAAAAAATACAATGCATTCCTCAAAATATCATCTTTTGTTCTCAATAGCTGAAAGAAATTCTTACAGGTGTGGAAAAAATAAATGATGAGAGAATTTTCATTTTTGGATGAAATATCTCTTTAAGTGGCATCTTTCTGCAAGAAGAACTAGTTCTGACATGTAAACAAGTAGTTAGCTGTGCTGTGATATATGCTGTAGCTAATGCATATTTTATGTCTCAGCAGTTATATCATGTCTGGAACTATATACAGTATTAGACACACGTAACTATGCCATCCATATCACAGCGCTGTCAGTGAACCGACCTGAATCTGACTTCAACAGGATGATTACATTACAATAGAACAAACGGAAGCCACTGGAAAACTAAGTGATATGATTCGTGGAACGCTGGTGGATTTCTAGGTCGGTTCAGAAAGTTTGAGTAAACACACCTCTGACTCGACTGCAAGAAAAAAATATATTTAAATCTAACAAACCTGAACGCAGGAAGAACACTAGAATTCCTCACTACATCCCTAACAAACAGGCCTTCATTAAAGTCTAATCAGATCCAAAGCCAAATTTGATTTGAATATTGAACAATGAGACTCTCTCTGTTATATAGTAGAGCTGGCCATTCCTACAGTGGATATAAACTATTAGATCAAACCTTGTCGTATTATTAGTGATGTTTCTAAGAAATCCAAACTGAGAGAAAACAGCAACAAGATGATAGTACAAGAAGAACCGAACAAAAGACACTTTCCCAAAGAGTTCACCTCTCAAAAACAAACTCGCATGTACACAGACCTTGGTCTTCTGGGTCCACAGATCAGATCAATGCTAAAGAGACTCTCTTCAAAGGATCCACACTGGAAAACAAACGCAGACCGATAAACATGCTCCTTCCCAAAATGCATGTCATGTGAGAAAGTTTGAATGTTATCAATTATTGGTTTAGATAGATTAGAGTGATCAGAGTGTTTCAATACAAAAACACTGGGGACGTACTGTATGTGTGAATTTGTAAGCACATGATAACAAGTCAAGACAAGCGGTTTGTTACAGAACCCAAGAGAATCAGAGTTGCCTAAACTATAGATGCGTCAGGAATAAAACCTGTCAAATTATTGTGTGTGTCAAAGGAAATCAATCTATGAACCTTTATGTGAATTTCAGGTGCAGACATAAATTGCCACAGACATTAAAAGATTATTAAAACAATTTCAGGGATATAATATAAAATCTATTGATATATATATAATGGCTCAATATTATTTTAATATGAGGACAGGAAGTTATAAAATACCCAAAGGAGCAAATCTGAGAAATTTTGAACTAGAATGAATCATACAAGCAAACACACAAAACAAACACTAGCATCTCTGTGGCATTGGTTCAGCACTCTGACTCAGCTCTGAATCACACAGACGGATATTGAAGGCTTTGATTCAGCAGGGGTCACATTGATGGCATGAGAGATCAAAAACAACTAGAGTGACTCAGGCTAAAGGCTGTTGTGTGCCGCTGCCACGACCCCTCTCAACCAAGCATGAGGGTTATTGTACCAGCGCTGAAGGGCAAACAGCACTGACACACTCCCACTTGACGCCAAATACAGCGGGAACACAATCCTCTTTCTCTGAAAGACACCAGACGAGATGACGGGAGACCACAGGCCAAAGCCCAACACAGCTGCTTTAACTGCTGTGACTTTGAGAGACTGAGTAACTTAACAATCTTAAATACGAGTGTCACATTTCAGCCCAGAATCATAAGATTAAAAAATGCATTATATTTAGAGCTATTGAGAACTATTCAGTTTTATTATTAACAAACACTAGCATCTCTGTGGCATTGCTTCAGCACTCTGACTCAGCTCTGAATCACACAGACGGATATTGAAGGCTTTGATTCAGCAGGGGTCACATTGATGGCATGAGAGATCAAAAACAACTAGAGTGACTCAGGCTAAAGGCTGTTGTGTGCCGCTGCCACGACCCCTCTCAACCAAGCATGAGGGCTATTGTACCAGCGCTGAAGGGCAAACAGCACTGACACACTCCCACTTGACGCCAAATACAGCGGGAACACAATCCTCTTTCTCTGAAAGACACCAGACGAGATGACGGGAGACCACAGGCCAAAGCCCAACACAGCTGCTTTAACTGCTGTGACTTTGAGAGACTGAGTAACTTAACAATCTTAAATACGAGTGTCACATTTCAGCCCAGAATCATAAGATAAAAAAATTCATTATATTTAGAGCTATTGAGAACTATTCAGTTTTATTATTATTTTTATTATTATTGTTATGTTCATGACAATTAAGCACACTCAAGTAATTAAACTGATATTATTACATTAATGAGAATTGATGTACTTAATAGTATAATAGTAAAATATGTTCATTTTCTTGCTAAATGCAATGCTATATATCTGCAAAATATCAAAATAAAATGCCTCTGAATTCTGGTTAGTAAACCCAATTAAATATATATTGGAGCAAAAAAAAACAACTTCAATTTGGCATTTTTCTAATTTAATTAAAAAAAAGAAGCTAAACAATTTTAGGTAAATTAAAATTAAATTAAAATCTGAAATTTCTTCATTTGAAATTTTTTTTTTTTTAATCCTAGATTTTCAAAGTGGACACATACTTTGAATCCTTCTGTATATCAGACATCAAATGCATCTACAGTATATGTCAGCTCACATATGAGCAGGAGTGTATATGTGGAATTATCTTTTAATAAGAGTACACTGCTGACCTCTAGTGCTTGACATGTTTATTGCATCAACTTAACTCTTGCCTTGAGCTCAAGGATTTCACATTATGATCATTAAACCTTTTTGAACAATACATTTCTTTCACATATTCTCTAGTCTAATCACAGAGATCTTTTCTGATCTACAAGATGAAAAGACAGGTTACGTTTCTATTACAGTGACCTAGAAAAGGCCTGAGAAAGATATAACCAGATATACCCTCTATATCTCTACTGTACCCACGGACAAGAGTCTAAACCCCCGGTTGGTACATTAGATTGCTGCTGCAATTATGAAACACCTGGTCATATCACATGAAAATGTACATAAATTGTGTACAATGTACAATCCTCCTGTGCCAGTTTTGTACAATTACAAGAACAGGCAGACCATTGCTGTTGCATACGGTAAAAAGCTGTAATAAATCTAAAGGGACTGTTTTAGATGTCATTTTACAGTAAAATATTGTTTAAGCAGTTATATACTGAATAAGAATAAGAACTTTTTTTTCTTGTCATACATTATGGTTTTATGTTACAGCTTAAGTTGTTAAATTAATGTTTACTGCATTCTTTTGGTGTCATGGGTGTGCACCTACTATATTATCTTAGTATTCACCGCAGCTTGTGGAAAAGCTAGTTGTGATGAGTTATTACTACCTCTGATTTATGGAGGTTGTCAGTGCATTATAACAATACAAAACAGATTTAGTACTTCAGTAGGTTGGTATATTTATATTATATCAGGTCAAGAAAAACTTTAATTTAAAAAAAAATAAAGGTACAAAAGCTGTCACTGAGATGGTACCTTTTTAAAAGGTACATTTTTGTACCTAAAGGGTCCATATTGCTACCTTAAAGGTACATATTACTTCCTAAACCAGGGGTCTCCAAACTCGGTCCAGGAGGGCCGGTGTCCTTAGCTTCGACTTGCCTCAACACACCTGCCTGGAAGTTTCTAGTATGCCTAATACGACCTTGATTAGCTGCTTAAGGTGTGTTTAATTAGAGTTGGAGCTAAACTCTGCAGGAAACTGGTCCTCCAGGATCGAGTTTGGAGACCCAACCTAAAGTGTACATACAGGTGCATCGCAATAAATTAGAATGTCGTGGAAAAGTTCTCCTCCAGGATCGAGTTTGGAGACCCAACCTAAAGTGTACATACAGGTGCATCGCAATAAATTAGAATGTCATGGAAAAGTTAATTTATTTCAGTAATTCAACTCAAATTGTGAAACTTGTGTATTAAATAAATTAAATGCACAGAGACTGAAGTAGTTTAAGTCTTTGGTGCTTTAAATTGTGATGATTTCGGTTCACATTTAACAAAAACCCACCAATTCACCAAATCTCAACAAATTAGAATACTCATAAGACCAATAAAAAAACCATTTTTAGTGAATTGTTGGCCTTCTGGGAAGTATGTTCATTTACTCTACATGTACTCAATACTTGGTAGGGGCTTTAATTACTGCCTCAATTCGGCGTGGCATGGAGGTGATCAGTTTGTGGCACTGCTGAGGTGGTATGGAAGCCCAGGTTTCTTTGACAGTGGCCTTCAGCTCATCTGCATTTTTTTGGTCTCTTGTTTCTCATTTTCCTCTTGACAATACCCCATAGATTCTCTATGGGGTTCAGGTCTGGTGAGTTTGCTGGCCAGTCAAGCACACCAACACCATGGTCATTTAACCAACTTTTGGTGCTTTTGGCAGTGTGGGCAGGTGCCAAATCCTGCTGGAAAATGAAATCAGCATATTCAAAAAGCTGGTCAGTGTGCATTGAATTTATTTAATACACGAGTTTCACAATTTGAAAACTTTTCCACGACATTATAATTTATGGAGATGCACCTGTATTAGCATCTAAAAGGTACAAAAGTGTACCTTTTAAAAAGGTACTGCCCCATTGACAACTTTTGTACCTTTTCTTTCTGCGAGTGTCAGAAAGAAAAGGTACATAAATTTTAGGGTTTTTTTTTTCCACAGTGTGGGTTGCTTTCCCTGAAAAATGTTTTAGGGCATTTCAGACCAACAACATTTGGAGCAAACAGAGTCAAGTCCAAAGAGTTTATGATTAAGCTTTGGAAGATATTAGCATCAGAAAAATCTTAAAATCTTGCTAAAATAAGAACATGTAGATTCAGACAGACCAGAAACTCCTTCAAACAAGAGTGAGTGACTGTGACTGTTGGTCCTTCATCATGGCTGTCCTCCTGCTTGTCTCAAACACAGAGGCTGCTGGATCCAGTGAAGGCACAAGGTCAAAGGTTGTTCCTCCAGACACCTTCACACACCACCAAACCTCCCTCCTTAAAGCAATTCTCCTCGCTTTCTCTCTGCTCACCATCCACTCCCTCAATAACTGCAGGTTCCACAGCACAAAGTGACAGGATGGTAAACAAAGCAGACAAACTCCCAGAATGCAAAGTGTTGCCACTAGGGGGTGCCCACTGAAATCAAGAATGCTGTAGATGTAGGGTTGACCAAACATGTTTGTGCCGGCCATTAGCCAATAAACAACAGCAAATATGACATAAAGGGCTCCGGCCAGTACAGCGTAGAAGAAGTGGGTGAGATGAACGGGTGTGGAGGACAACAACAGATCCACGGCGGTCTGGATGCTGTTGATAACATGGATGTTGATGTTGAAGGCTGTGAAGGAGTGCTGGTCAAAGGGGTGGATTATGGTCCAGTATAGAAAGGAGACAGTTAATGAAAAACAGCCCATTAGAGAATGCAGGAGCCACTGCAGACAGAGAGCAGCGGTGAGAGGGACGGGAAGAGAAAGGAGGGTCTCACATTCACTACTGACACCTAGTGGAGGAAAGGACTGCATGAAACACATGTATAGGCCTCTTTTTAAAAAAAATAAATTATTCAGCAAGGATGCAATAAATTGATCAAGTGACAGTAAAAAACATTTATAATGTTACAAAAGATTTCTATTTCAAATAAATGCTGTTCGTTCTACTCAAAGAATCCTCCACAAAACTGTGAAGAAGCACAACTGTTTTCAACATTGATAATAATCAGAAATGTTTCTTGAGCAGCAAATCAGCATATTAGAATGATTTCTGAAGGATCATGTGACACTGAAGACTGGAGTAATGATGCTGAAAATTCAGCTTTGCGTCACAGGAATAAATTACATTTTACAATATGGATAACCTGAAAACAGTTACTTTAAATTGGAATAATATTTCACAATATTACTATATTTTTGATCAAATGAATGCAGCCTTGGTGCGAAAACTAAAAATAATCTAACCAACCACAAACTTTTCAATGGCATAAAGTGCAGCAAAGGATTTTACTGCAACATCGGTTGATTAAACGTCACTAAAATAGCTCAAAACAGTGAGACCAGCTCCTGCAATATTTGAGAGTTCAAATTCAGTTCAAATTTGGACAAAAATAAAATAGATAAATAAATAAATAAAATAAGATGAATTCAAAATATATATTAATTAATATTCTAAATATATTGTAAAAATATATTTAGCAATGTATTTACATTTGAAATAAAATTACTACAACTCATTAAATTCATAAAGATTCTTGCTGGAAAACACTATTTTAAAACAATACTGATGTCTTTGTAGGCTCAGTGTGTCGTTCTTTCAAGACTCTTATAGATATATTGTAAAAATATATTTAGCAATGTATTTACATTTGAAATAAAATTACTACAACTCATTAAATTCATAAAGATTCTTGCTGGAAAACACTTTTAAAACAATACTGATGTCTTTGTAGGCTCAGTGTGTCGTTCTTTCAAGACTCTTATAATCCAATAGCATAAGTGTGATTTAGGATAGTTTATGAAGTCACTGTGTGCGATCTGTGTGGCAATCAGTGGGATTTGTGATCAGCAACACACTGCACAACAATTTTACCTCTTTTCATTCTGTGAGAGGAGCATCTGATTTCCAAGAAAGCCCAGGCCAGATTACAGAGAGAAACCACATAGTAGATAACCATAAGACAGTATGAGATATGGCTAGGAATTTAGGTGTGTTGAAGAGAAGAGCCGTGTAGATAAACCAGCTGAAGGTGTAGAGCAGCATAAAACATCTGTACAGAAGCCACAACAATGGAGGAATATCCCACTGCAAACAAAACCAGACAAGTTATGTCAATTTCATCTTTCAGTATGATGGATTTTGGAAATTGCCATTTACATTTTGACCTATATAATACACATATGCATTCAATGTCTTCAACATTATTTACATTGCTGACAGACATGACATATATATAACAAGGTTTCTAACTAGTTCAGGCCGGTCAGTTATGATCGCTAGTTGATCTGACCACCGTGAACCAGGAACAAACCATGATGCAAAACCTTTAGCTTGATTCTTTCAGCAGGGTTTCCATCATGTACACATCAAAGTATATTAACTGTACAAAATCCACAACAAAGGAGGAATATCCCACAAGCCAGGGATGAATATTAGTTCTCATTATGAATTTTGGAAACTGATACATACAGTTGCATCTCAATAAATTAGAATGTCATGGAAAAGTTCATTTATTTCAGTAATTCAACTCAAATTGTGAAACTCGTGTATTAAATAAATTCAATGCACACAGACTGAAGTAGTTTAAGTCTTTGGTTCTTTTAATTGTGATGATTTTGGCTCACATTTAACAAAAACCCACCAATTCACTATCTCAACAAATTAGAATATGGTGACATGCCAATCAGCTAATCAACTCAAAACACCTGCAAAGGTTTCCTGAGCCTTCAAAATGGCCTCTCAGTTTGGTTCACTAGGCTACACAAGCATGGGGAAGACTGCTGATCTGACAGTTGTCCACAAGACAATCATTGAGAACAAAACTAGTAGCACTGCTGATAGACGATATAACTCCTGAAGTACAGGCCAGTCATTTATGGTCATTTGCTGTTAGACCAGCAAAAACCTTTGGTCTCTTTCTTCCAGCAGGGTTTCCATCATGCATCAGTGCATGAAGCTTAGTGACTCAAACTCACCCGTGGCTGAAGAAGAAGCTCTGGTTTAGAGGTGAGAAGGTGGAGTTTGTGAACTTTGAACTCCTCCTTCCAGCTCTGTGTCCAACTAGCACCCATGTCTGTCACCAATAACCACTCCTGTCAAAAACATAATGCAAAATTGGTTAAACGCTTGTGATGCCATGTGTCTGCTTTCTTGGAAATCAGTTCACACTGGTGTAGACTACAAAAACATACCGTTTGCACATTCAGGATGCATCAAATCATATTTGAAAAGACTTTCCCTTCCAATATGAACCAGTATTTCTGGTTTGAAGTAAAGTTGTAATTATCAATAAATTCAGACCTGCCCTGTTATTTAATGTTACAATGATTGCATGCAACTCGGATACTAAATAATATGAATAATAATAATAAGAATATTAAATAATAATGTCTCTCACTAACCTTTGCAAGAATGCATCCACTGTGAACTGCTATAAAGACGCTGCATTCGCCAGAAGCATGCAGAAATCTACAGCTCCAAATGATGGTGTTCTCCTACACCTTGATATTCTGTTCAGTTGTGACCGTGATCTCGTGATCTCATGTTCACGGGTCCATAGCAGCAGGACAGACACTGCACTGCTTGTCTTGGAAACATCTAATGAAATAACTGGAGCTGCAAACCATAATCGTGAACATGTGAATCTCTCATACATACCAACAAGATTAACGCTGAGTCTCTGAGATGTGGCTAAATGTCAAAATGCCCTTACTAAAAGAACTGTGGAAGTACCATGCTACAGGTATGGCTTCAGACGGTGAGTATTAACATCATGATCATGCAATTTTGGTTGTACAGTATGTCCCTTATTTTACAACTACTGACAAGTTATGATGATGTCTAAACATATTTATTTCATATCCTAGAGAGAGTTTTGGTCTGATGTGAACAGCTGCAGATGTACAGCAGGGTCACCAAATCTGACACGACAGCATTAGAGGTCACTGAAATGTACCAGCCTATGTTTCACACAAAATGGCTTTAATGTTACCAGGGCTGGTTCTAGACATTTGGAGGCCCTAGGCAAACATGTGTGAGGCCCCCCACCTCCAATAAAAAGCACTTGAAACAAATATGATTCCTATCTTTTTTATTTACACAACTACAATTTTGAATGTTGTATATTTTTACTCACACAGAACCATTGAAATGTTTGGACATTTTCAATGTTTTTGAAAGAAGTCTCTCATGCTCATCAAGCCTGCATTTATTTGATCAGAAATACAGGGGGAAAAAATATTACAATTTAAAATAATGGTGCTTTTTTGATTATTAAAAAGTTGCTTTTATTTCATGGGGGTATTCCAAAAAAAGCAGGTTATGTGACATACCCGGGTATGTCTGAGGATAAGCGAGCGGATAACCTCAGCTTTCGGTTCCAAAATTGGAGGTTACTTTCAGGGTAAGCAACCAACCATAGTAACTTGCTCTCTGAAGATAACCTGCTGGTTAGACCTGCTGAGCAGGTTATGTTCCAGGGTTAGTTCACTTCAGCGCTATCAGCGCACGTGTGATCTAGGCCTGTGTTTCCCAACCGGGGTGCCGTCTGTCGAGAGCAGGGGTGCCATGTAAAAAATCATTTTTTAAATATTTTTTAATTGCTAAAATGTTCAAAAAAGCATATATTATATAATATCCATTTCTGATGTCGCCAATAATTGGTAAAAAAAAAAAAGTTAAATATTTTTTAAGTTAAGTAGTTACCCTACTGTTAGACCTACCTGAAAAACTAAAAAGTAATTTATTTAATTCAAAGGCCTGTCGTTATTTTTTATTTGTGCTATCATTATTAATTTCTTTATTTGTTCTTATTTTATTACTGCCTGCTTACTTGTCATTTTTTATTCCATTTAAAGTTTAAAATCAAGCTATCTCGTGCTACTGCACCAAAATTACCCCACTGTAAAATAAAAAAAACACTGAGTGAGCAAAAATGTGTGAGATAGCTAGTTATAATGGTAATTAAATAATGTTTACATATGTATAAAAGCCTACATTAAAATCTGTCATATAAATAGGTATTTTCATTAGAAATTAGCCTACTGATTGCCACCATTTTTTATAATATTAAAAATATCTGTATGACATTATATTCTGCAGTTCTTCCCTGCTGTACCCAATATCTATACTTTTCAAATGATCATATCGAAGTTAGAAATTCAAATATTGTGACAAAATTAATTTTGTAGGGTGCCACAAGTTTGTTAAAATTTCCAAAGGGTGCCGCAACAAAAAAAAAGGTTGAGAAACACTGATGACAGACAGCGCACAACATTATATAATATAGCCTATTTTATATACTGTATATATATATATATATATAAATGTTAATGATGAAACGCTAATTTAAGTAATAAAGAAGGTAATATATTATTCTAATATGCTGATTATATTTATTTCATTGGCATATATAAAACTATCTGTATAAATTATAAAACACTATGACAAGGTAATGTTTAATTTATTATATTAGTTACATTTTAGATTATCTCACACACGGATCAACATTTTCTATAATGTCTAAATTCTAAATCAAAATACATATCTGATATGACTTAATATATAATTAGCATCAAACAAACAATATAATTCATATTCTCAAGGATTAAAGATTAAACGGAAAAAAAATTAAAATGTTTGCACAACCATCAGTTAGGTGGCGATATGCACTAAATATGTAAACGACCGCTGAACAAACGAAGAAAGAAATAAACAGCATGGCACACTTTTTCTTAGCATCCATTTCCATAGTGACTCTGTTGAGAATGTCTCGAGTCTTAACCAGACTATAAAAACGTGACGTCACCCGTAGCTTCTTTTGACCTCACTGATTGGAGCGTTTTTGAAGCTGCTGCCACCGATCTGGACGAGCTCACAGAGACTGTAACATCTTATATCAGTTTCTGTGAAGATATGTGCATTCCTACCAGGACTCATTTAACTTACAACAACGACAAACCATGGTTCACTGCAAAACTCAGACAGCTCCGTCAGGCCAAAGAAGATGCTCACAAGAAGGGGGATAATGTCTTGTATAAACAGGCTAAATACACACTGGAAAAGGAGATCAGAGTGGCAAAGAGGAATTATTCTGAAAAAATAAAGATTAAATTCTCTTCCAGTGACTCAGCATCAGTGTGGAAAAGTCTAAAAGAAATCACCAACTACAAGACACCATCCCCCAGCA
>NW_015505273.1:462277-515999 GCF_001515645.1 Sinocyclocheilus grahami
CTCAAGTGGCCACGCCCTTAATTATGCAGAACTTTAAGGCTTAATATAATTTAAACTAATGAGTTATAAAAAAAATTCACCCTCCTCACAGTTGTCATCAAGGGCAAAATTAGCTATATAGACCAAAATAATTTTTTGAACCAGGCTGTAAACGTGTTTTTTTCTGCTGTAAAGTTGGGCATTTTAACATGGGGAGTCTATGGGATTGACTCCCTTTTGCAGCCAGCCTCTAGCGGCCAGTTGACGAATTACAGTTTAAGTCACTTCTGTGTTGGCTTCACGAGAGAGAGCGTGGTCTTAACCAGGAACATACAGGTGCATCTCAATAAATTAGAATGTCATGGAAACGTTCATTTTTGCACAACCATCAGTTAGGTGGCGATATGCACTAAATATGTAAACGACCGCTGAACAAACGAAGAAAGAAATAAACAGCATGGCACACTTTTTCTTAGCATCCATTTCCATAGTGACTCTGTTGAGAATGTCTCGAGTCTTAACCAGACTATAAAAACGTGACGTCACCCGTAGCTTCTTTTGACCTCACTGATTGGAGCGTTTTTGAAGCTGCTGAGTTGAATGAACTCGAGTAAGCAAGGTTTGGGGTTAATCAACTGAAAGTGCAGGGTTTAGCTAACGGCAAGTTAACCGTGCTTTCTGGAATGCACCCCAGGTAGTCTACTTTTTTCCCCCCCGTGTAAACAAATCACTTTGTAAAACATCTTGTTTGCATTGGTGAAAGTTTGTTGGGTGTCACTGACTTGTCAAGTTTCTCCACCTTGTCTACCAACCAAGTTCATTGTTCTCTTGAAAGGAAAAAAAAGGTGAATTCCTGTGAACAAGGTGTTGCTCTAGCATTCCATGGATTAAAAACTGCCACCGGCGGCGAATGGATAAAACCAGTAAAATAAAAACCTGTTCAAACATGCAGGAGATTTACAAGAAGCTAGAACCTTGATAGGCACAAAAAAAATTTAAAACCTTTCCATTCTTTTTGGTCAATATTGAAAGCAAAAAATGCTCAACTTTTGGTAGCATGACCGATCAATTTAACAAACACTCATTCCTTTAGCAGTGAAAGAAAGGTGCTTTCAGCATAATCGCATTTCAGATTTGACTCGCAATTTCATGTCTCAAAAACAATCCAATCACAGTATGAAGTCCTGTGAAAGAAAATTACACCCAAAAGATAAAAGCATTCAAGTTCAGTTCATCTCATTTATTTTCTTATGTACAAAAATGAGATCATATATACACTTTACACAGTTCAAGATCTATTTTGGAAAAAGCAAATAATAATCAAAATCAAAAACACATTCTTCACATTTCTCGAGGACTCTGTACATATGTACACATTCTTCTAGTCACATCTCATGTTCATTGACCGTTTCTGAAGTCAAAATAAATACATGACACGCCTCAGCGCAGACGATTAAAGTCACAATCCACAATCTTTAGTCAACCTGACATGACAGATCCTCATTTACTCCATTTCTGTAAAGCGTGCAAACATGGCTTTCCGGACGGCATCTTTGTATGTATCTGAAGCAGAGAGGCTGTAGTTGCTTCCTTTAGTTCCCAGACCAGCTCCCTTCATTCTCAACTGAGCCTGCAGGCAAGATGACAAAGACTCATTTCTTAGTTATGTCAAGTATTTGCAAAAAAATATACTGTGGTGTGACTGGGGTTCAAAATGAACCTTCTGCCACACCGGTTTATGATTAGTGAGCTGCAAAACAGAAACAAAGTAACTAAATGTTTGGCGTCTACTTCAGGTTTCGCACTGCATATTAAACAGCACAGGTCACTGCAACACTCACAGCATCATTTATTGTGAAATAACACGCGTCGAGAACATTAAAATACATCTTGATTTTATTTGAGCATATTCAACCCGGAAAGCAAGGTCATTAACTAAAACCATGCAAAAATATTTCCTTGTTTAAAAAAAAAAAAAAAAAAGTTATCAAAAACAAAATATATATATAAAAAAATTTAACTTTTTATTGTCATTAAAAAAAAAAAAGACAAAAAATTATGAAAAAAAAAGACAAAAACAACAATTACAAAAACTTTGAAATTAAAATGAAAACAGAAAATATACATAAGCTAATTCAAAATATTAATGAAAATTATAATATTAACTGAAAAATATTAGAATAACATTGCTGGAAAGATGGTTAATTCAAGGACTCTGGATTTACAACTTCAAACTTTCTGCAAAAACTCTGAATGCAAAGTAAAAACTTCATTTCTGATGCTTGCCAAATTGTGCATGTCTGTTTTTCACATACTAACAGACACCACCTACACTGACAAATACATCTATGCTAATTGCACAAGAAACATTTGTGTTGAACGGTTTATCGAATACCAGGTATACCATGGTAACATGACAAAATGAGTCGTACCTCAATTGGTGCTGTGATGCCCTGCTGGTTTCGACCCAGACCTTTGCCTTCCTTCCAGCCCATGGCCTGCAGCATCTTATTGCCGATATTATCGCTGTTCAGGCCATCCTTGGTGGGCTGTTCGTAATTTCTGCAAATCAAATGGCACAAAATGCATCATTATATTGTTATCACAACTGTACTGTAATAGTAAATATCGCTACTGAATCAAACTTAAATTTTGTGTTAAAATAAGCACTTGAACTTACACTATAGGTGTTGGCTGGGTGAATTTCCTTTTCTTGGGCACAGGGGGTTCAGGGATACCGTATTTCTCTCTCCTCTCAGCAGCCCTGTCTCTGTACTTCATCTGTTCAGTACAAGGTAAAAGGGAATGAATCAGTGTCAGTAACATCCAGGAAATACTCTCTAAAAGAAAGATGTATGCATTTATAATGAGGTTTTATACCTCCGTCTCTTTCCTCTCCAACTCCTCCAGTTCTGCTTCACTCAGTTTGGATCTTCTGAGAACCTCCAAGTTTTGCTGGAAAGCACAGGTGTATATATTTATTTAAATAGGTAAATAAATAAATAACACTCCACAGGTCAAAAGTTTGGAATGATTCATTTAAAGGTTTTTGAAAGAGGTCTCTTATGCTTCCAAAAATATGAAGCATTAATAACAAAAGTTTCTTGAGCAGCAAATCAGCATATTGGAATGATTTCTGAAGGATCATGTGACACTGAAGACTAGGGATGGGTACCGAGAACCGGTATTTTTTTGGACGGGTACATAATTGGGTCAATACCGGAGTACCGATAAGCTTCAGGACAAACGATACGGTTATCGATACTTGCGTTGTTTTATCTCCATATACTTAAATGTTAATGACGAATTAGAAGCTGCTGCTTGTCATTTCCCTTCACTGAATGATGTGGCCGACGTTTACTCAACGTGCGTGTGATATCTAGGGTGGGGTACCATTCACATTTTAACCGGTATGGTACCGGTATCTGAATTTCGGTGCCGGTACCCAACGGTACCTTTTTTCGGTACTTTACTCTCCGTGTCTCAATTTCAAGTCTCAATTTCAACATTTTGAACAATAGGGCCCTACAAACTTTTTCTTTCTTTCTATTTTCTTTCTCTGTTTTAATTTTTCTGAAAATCAAATGAAGGCATTAAACATTTATTTTAAATCAAATGAAAATTAAAGGAAGAAAAACTCTCGAAGTTTAAAACATTTTTAATAGGCTAATAATTGTACAATTGTTTTCTACAATGAAGTGATTAATCTGGTTGTAATATTTATTTTTATCATTTAATTGTTTTATTTAAATTTGATAGAAAATTTAATATTTAAAGAAACAGCACCTGATTACTTGGTTATCTTATTTATCGTCTGATTGCGTTAATACCGTCAAAAACACAAGGTTTACATATAAACAGTTATTTATTTCTAAAGTGAAAGTAAACAGTTGAGAGAAAACCAGATGCGTGCAGCTCTTAAAGCGGCAGTACTAAATATGCTGCCGCTTATCATTAAAGGGATAGTTCACCCCAAATTAAAATTGTCATTAACTCAGTCATGTTGTACCAAACATGTATTAATTTTTATTTATTCTTGTGCTGAACACAAAAGAAGATATTTTGAATAATGTGGGTAACCAAACAAGTTGCTGGTCCCCACTGATTTTAAAGGGGTCATTTGATGCGATTTAAATTTTTCCCTTTCTCTTTGGAGTGTTACAAGCTGTTCGTGAATAGATAAGATCCCTAAAGTTGCAAAGACTAAAGTCTCAAACCTAAAGAGATATTCTTTATAAAAGTTAAGACTCGTCCAAGCCCTCCTAAAACGGCTCGTTCTAAGACGCCCCCACATGTCCACGTCACTGTGTGGGAAGATTTGCATAACACCGCCCAAATTTTCACGCAAAGAAAAAAGGCGTAACTTTGATTCTCGCTGTAGTATTGCTGCCGCCAAGTCTTGGAGACGCTGTGTTTCGTTGTGAAAGCGAAAATACTTTGTTTGGTCTTCCAAAAGAGGACACGACTAGAAATCAGTGGTTTAGTTGTATTTACAACACTGTTCCAGAACACTTCAACCCAGATATCCAGATGTGTGCAATGTATTTTACAGAGGACGAGGACTTTCCCAGGTTTCCTGTGAGAGTAGCCTACAATGCCGGTGTTCCGGTGAATTCAGTTCCCGTTTCCCCTTCGGCGCGCATGCTGACCACAATCTATGATGCTGACGTTTTCATATTTAAAGGATTTGCCACTGACGATTCAAATGCGAGTTCTGTTGTTTGTCGTTTCTCCGATCACAAATGCAGACATGGTTTTATGTTTACACGGCGCGATGCAACGCAAGGTGTAAAAAGACAGTACAAGTCATTATAATCAGTAATTATGTCCCCACTGGATGCAACAAATGCCTCGTTTATAATGGGTTTTACTGGTTTTGTCTCATCGCACCAGGACACGGCATCACAATATGGTAAGGGCGTAACATTTCCGTCTCACGCTTGAGGTATTCAGCCAATCACAACACACTGGATAGCTGGCCAATCAGAGCACACCTCGCTTTTCAGAACAATGAGCTTTGTAAAAATCGACGCGTTTCAGAAAGGCGGGGCATAGAGGAGAAACAATAATGTACAGTATGTGAAAAAATTAGTTTTTTGAACCTTAAACTGCATAAACATTTCAAATTTGGCACCGATTGATTTAACGTGAATCGGTACTCTGTAGTACCGATGCAATTCAGTTGGTACCCTTAAAAGTACCGAGTTCGGTACCCAACCCTAGTGATATCTATGCACATGTGCGGTGTGTGTTTGCGTGCAATCAGTCATCACGGAAAGAGTGAAACTTTCGAAAGTGTGGGCTAACGTTACAAAACTAAGGGCTCACGTTACAAAACTAAGTGACACCAGTGTCAGATGCAATATATGCAGTAGTGTAATAGTGAACGAAGGAGGCAACACTAGTAATATAATGAAACATTTACTAACAAAACACAACATCTACCTCAAGCAATGCGCTGTATTATGTCTCGCGGCTCCAGCTCACGAGACACATTCACATCAAATGTCGATTCGGTACAGTTACACTCACGAGACTTATTCGCAATCACAAAAGTACATTATTTCCACGTGCTTTAAAGCCTTGCCGGTTAAACGTTTTATTCGCGTGCTGTTCTAACATGTGCTTATTCAGAGCGCGTACACCCGAAGTGTCCGTACACTAAAAGGCCGGTCAAACAGCACCTGATTACTTGGTTATCTTATTTATCGTCTGATTGCGTTAATACCGTCAAAAACACAAGGTTTACATATAAACAGTTATTTATTTCTAAAGTGAAAGTAAACAGTTGAGAGAAAACCAGATGCGTGCAGCTCTTAAAGCGGCAGTACTAAATATGCTGCCGCTTATCATTAAAGGGATAGTTCACCCCAAATTAAAATTGTCATTAACTCAGTCATGTTGTACCAAACATGTATTAATTTTTATTTATTCTTGTGCTGAACACAAAAGAAGATATTTTGAATAATGTGGGTAACCAAACAAGTTGCTGGTCCCCACTGATTTTAAAGGGGTCATTTGATGCGATTTCAATTTTTCCCTTTCTCTTTGGAGTGTTACAAGCTGTTCGTGAATAGATAAGATCCCTAAAGTTGCAAAGACTAAAGTCTCAAACCTAAAGAGATATTCTTTATAAAAGTTAAGACTCGTCCAAGCCCTCCTAAAACGGCTCGTTCTAAGACGCCCCCACATGTCCACGTCACTGTGTGGGAAGATTTGCATAACACCGCCCAAATTTTCACGCAAAGAAAAAAGGCGTAACTTTGATTCTCGCTGTAGTATTGCTGCCGCCAAGTCTTGGAGACGCTGTGTTTCGTTGTGAAAGCGAAAATACTTTGTTTGGTCTTCCAAAAGAGGACACGACTAGAAATCAGTGGTTTAGTTGTATTTACAACACTGTTCCAGAACACTTCAACCCAGATATCCAGATGTGTGCAATGTATTTTACAGAGGACGAGGACTTTCCCAGGTTTCCTGTGAGAGTAGCCTACAATGCCGGTGTTCCGGTGAATTCAGTTCCCGTTTCCCCTTCGGCGCGCATGCTGACCACAATCTATGATGCTGACGTTTTCATATTTAAAGGATTTGCCACTGACGATTCAAATGCGAGTTCTGTTGTTTGTCGTTTCTCCGATCACAAATGCAGACATGGTTTTATGTTTACACGGCGCGATGCAACGCAAGGTGTAAAAAGACAGTACAAGTCATTATAATCAGTCACTGATGCAGTAATTCATGCAAAAGGAGGCCCAACCAAGTATCGAGTACATGTGCAGTAGATTTACATACTTTCCAGAAGGCCAAAAATTCACTAAAAATGTTTTTTTTTATTGGTCTTATGAAGTATTCTAATTTGTTGAGATAGGGAATTGGTGGGTTTTTGTTAAACGAGAGCCAAAATCATCACAATTAAAAGAACCAAAGACAAACTACTTCAGTCTGTGTGCATTTAATTTATTTAATACACGAGTTTCACAATTTGAGTTGAATTACTGAAATAAATGAACTTTTCCACGACATTCTAATTTATTGAGATGCACCTGTAGTTGCTAAAATTCAGCAGTAATAAAATTACTTGAAATTTTTAACAACTTTTCACTTCATATCTTTTTGCACCAAATAGTATCGACAAGCAGTATCGGTATCGATAAAATGTAAACGATACCCATCCCTACTGAAGACAGGCGTAATGATGCTGAAAATTCAGCTTTGCATCACAGGAATAAATTGCATATTAAAGCATATTCAACCAGAAAACAATTATTTTAAATTGTAATAATATTTCACAATATTACAGTTTTTTTCTGCATTTCTGATCACCTAAATGCAGCCTTGGCGAACAGAAGAGACTTCTTTCAAAGGATTTTTAAAATCTTAACTACTACAACCTTTTTATTGGTAAAAAAAAAATCTAAAGTAAAGTTAAAGTGGATTTTTAAAATTTTAAATGTGATGGCAATGATTATTATCCAACTGAAACGGCTTCGGCTATTTACCTTGTGCAGGTCTGAGAGCTGCTGATGGCGGATGAGATACGGAAAAAATACAGGAATTATCACCAGATGACTTTAGCAACAATCTGGAACAAATTAATTCTAGAATGATTATGGGTGATATTGTTTGGGGAGTGAGAAAAAAAAAATGAAAAATTACTTTCTTGGTCTAAAGACTTATTAAATTTGGGTGTTCACACATGGGTATAATATTTACAAGAACCAACTCAAACCTTGTTCAGTAACAATAAAAAACAGTTTAACAAAAATCTTTCTATTTAAGTTTCAAATGTTCAATTATCTATTTTTATTTTGGTGCACTGAGAAGCTAAAGCACCTTATAATTGTGTAAATGAACAAGTATGCTGAAAACAAAATATTTAATTAAATTGCAGATGTCATAATTTGATGATTAAGCAATTGTCACAGTTGCAATTTAAGTAAAAAAATCACAATTTTATTTCTATATATCGGGAGGACCTAAGTGCGTATTTGAATTTTTTTTTTCACCTATTGTATTGACCAGTAGGGGTGGGTGATCTTCCAAAAATATCATATCACGATCTTGTCACACAAAATCACGATCCACGATCTGAATCGCGATCTTCCCAATTTTGAGATGTATTAAGAATATTCAGAGTGGAACAAGCCTATGACTTACCTATTTGAACAATTTAAAACACAGTATTGCATTAAACAACCAAAATGGATATTAAAGCCTGAGTTTAACTTTAAAATCACTGCATCACTGTATGAATCAAATATACTGTACGTTGCTTCTTATTAAAGTTATAAAATAATTCAATCAAGAGCAGTGAGTGATTTTCTTTGTCTTTTGTTGTTTGATTAACATTAATGACACAGACAGCAGTAAGTTTATTAGGCTGCTGTCTCTTTAAGACTGAATGCACGGATCTAATATACTGACATGCATCTGATTTCTTTCCCAATTGTTTATGTTCACTTAAGACATAACTGACTGTCTTTATGTAAATACTCACCAAAACAGACATTTTGACATATTATTGTGTATATTTGACAATTTATGCGCATGCCTGAAACTCAACATATACTTTGCTTGCTCCGTCTCGGAGCTCGTGCACAGAACGCACCTGGGGAACAGTCTCTATCGCAGTTAATGCGCTTTTAATAACCCTTTTTAAAATAAACCATGTCCCACAGTAGTCTGCATTTTACGACAGTCACGTTGCATGATTGGACTGATTTGCACGTCAAGTTTAGGAGAGGCGAAAGCACACTGCTTGAAATGATTGGAACATCTTGCGGCTACTACTAGCTCACGTTGAGTTGTTTTTTTAAATACGTCACCACGCATGAAAGACACATGATAGAAACGCGTGATACAATTTGATAAGCCACAGTCATCTAATAGGCAGTCATTGCTGTAGTTTTAACATTATTATGAGGATATAAAAGATCACGATCTCTACGGTTCGCTTGAAAAGTATATCGTAGACACCTTCGATATTGATCACGATATAAAATCGACAGATCGCCCACCCCTATTGATCAGCAAGCCAAAAGTGAAGTCTGTAGTGTTAGGACACATTAGTGCTTTAAAAGAACTCAAGCACGTTGAATTGTTATTACCTGCTGAGCCGTTTTGCTCTTAGGTTTCTCTTTCTTCTCTTTCTGAGTAGTGGATGTGGAGGCAGCGTCGCTTTGAGCAGCGTTGTTGGCATCCACCGCGGGCACATAGGCCTGCTTCTCCCCATCCCAGTACAGATACTGCTGAGTCTGGGAGTTGTAGTAATACTACAGATAGAAACAACAATACTTAGAACCCTCTACATGCACTCCGCTGAAATATAGTATTGTCTTGTTGAAACCTGCATGGCATACGTACATGTGTGTTTGGGTCATAGTACAGGCCAGTGCTGGGGTCGTAATAATACCCGGAAGACTCATCGTACTGATAGGATGAAGTGTCTGGGACAGCTAGTGGAAGTGAGGAAATGGTGAAAGAATCAGAAACCTGTATCATAATGTCTTCTGATTGGATGATGTGGATTTAGTGATGTGTTTTTACCGGCTTGGTTTTCCTGAGAGGTAGCTGTTGCTGTGCTGGCTGCTGCGGCCGATGTCGCGACTGCAGAGGTTGCTGGGCCGGAAACCGTGGCAGCGGCTGTGCCGGGCTGGGCTTTGCCTTCAATCTGCAATGTCTGACAATAAAATGGGTTATAATGAGATTACGACAATAATTGCACTAGGACAGTGGTTCTCAAACTTTTTGTCAAGGACAATATTTGAAGACCCACAAATATATTTCTAGCACTTCAGCTGTAGTGACAAAGCTGCTTGTTTTCTATGTCTTTTAGTTTACAGAAACAATACATTAAAATAATTATAAGTAAATACATTTAATAAGTTGCAGAAGTTTCAATAATGGAATGGGATTTTTTTTCCTAAACATTTTTTTGAATCAGCAGTTGAAATATTTAAGGAAAAATCTGATTTTGGAACAGAGCTACATACATAAACAACACCAATATCTATGGTAACATCCTAAACTGTAAAATGACCATAGAAACTACAATTTAAACAGTTTGTGTTCAAATAAAAGTTTTGACAAAAACAATGATGCATGTTATATATTGGTCTGAACAAAAACAGCAAATAAAAAAAAAACCGTATTGCATTTGCACAAATCAAATAAATGGCCTATTTCAATGTCAGAATGGTAAATTTCACTGAAGTTCGCAGGTAAGCTTTGAGTGGTTCATGATGATTGGATTTTTTTTTTTTACATTCACAAATATCAGTTTTTGAGGTTCATATAACTAAAAACACTTATATTCATAAAAAAAAATAAGATTTTTTTTATTTCTATGACTTATTTAAGGTCTGGAAAACACACCCTAAAATACCCTCATATATACAGGTTGTCCAAGACCATGAGAATCCTGGTGCTTAAATAAAATTGCCAGTTGTTGACAAAAATGAAAAACACTTTCATCTAGATTTTTAGCAGTTTAAATTTATTCTAAAGCTCATTGTTTTATTTGTAACATTTCAGTCATTTTACAGCCCTTGGAAATTTGCTGAAACCCACAAGTGCGTCCTGGCCCACTCAATGAGAACCACTGCACTAGAATCTAATGCAATTTATCTAGTTAAAAAAAAACTAATAAACGAGTCATAGCATAAAGTAGTCACCTGAGCAGCTGGCTGGCCCATGATATGAGGCTGATAGACCTGCGCACTCTGAGAGATCACCACTCCTGTAGCAGCAGGAAGAACCTTCACACCTGGAGCCGCTGCAAATTAAA
The DNA here is from genome assembly GCF_001515645.1 of Sinocyclocheilus grahami. Lineage (NCBI taxonomy): Eukaryota > Metazoa > Chordata > Actinopteri > Cypriniformes > Cyprinidae > Sinocyclocheilus > Sinocyclocheilus grahami. Next base: position 473,040 of record NW_015505273.1, read on the forward strand.
ACATACCACAGCTATTCAGCTTGTAAATAGCAAGCACAACTAGTCCTTTTACTTTCATAAAAGAACATATTGTGACCTGGCAAAATCCTATTTTGATGCTCCTACTAGAATAAGTAGACAATGCCCGGCAAACGTTACCTCCAAGTATGCCGTTAGCCTGGGAATGGTCCACAGCTCCAGCTTGCTGCTGATAGTATGCCTGGTACTCCTAAACAACAAATTATCTTAGCTCAGCTCAATATCAAAACAATTCATATAAATGCAATTCTAAACAATTTTGATATGCGTTTCAGATGGTGCAGTCAGCTGACCTGTGAACAGGGTACATATCCCTCTTGCAGGTAGCTGTATTCTGATGTTGGTTCCACACTCTGCTGAGGCTGTAAAGTGAAATATAGTCAATTAAACCGGTCATGCATGCATAATTCCATTTTAACATTAAGCCATGGTTACAATAAAGTTGTTCATACCTGACTGGAGGACCACTGAGCAGCTGCAATGGCTGTACTGGCAACCGAAAAGGCACTAACACGGTTCCCATCTGGCAATAACAGGTCCCTGAGAAAAAAAGGCATTTCAGTAAACTGAATTATTAATCAAGCTACAGCAAATGGAAAAATTCTTCTGAGCAAATCAACCGCATGAGGATATGAGCGAGAGATGCGTACTTTCGAGCACTCTTGGCGTAGTCGACACCAATAGTCTTCCCATCCAGCTTGAGAGGTGGCTGTAAGCCCTGAAGGATGGTTAGGAGCTGTGACGCTTCCTGCAAAAAAAAGCACAAACATCATGTTAGCACAGTTCATGTGCTAAAAAAAAAGATACAAAAGAGGATGCAGGTATAATTTTACTGTTTGTTAATCGTTTGATACTGGTTTCACTTAAGAGATCAACCTCTCTATTTGCTTAAGATGAATCTCTGAAGAAGATTTGTATAGTCCGAGGAAGGGAGAAAACAGTTACCAAAGGAGAGGCAAGTTGGATGAAGGCAAAGCCTCTGTTCTGTCCCGTCTGTTTATCCTTAATGAGGCGGATATTGCCGGGCGAGAGGTTGGCATAGGGGGCGAGTGCCGTCAGAATAGCTTCAACAGTGGAGTGAGGGGCGATGTTCCTCAGGATGATGGCTGTAAAGACATGCAAACATATCAGTGTGAATACAAAACAAGCACTGCACAACACACTTGAGGACATACCAGTATCAGCCAATATTTGAATTTAGATTATCAGCATCAGCCTACATTGGACAATTTTGGAACCCAATGATATGCAACTGACATTTTAGATAATATTTATTGGTGCATCCCTAATTCAGAGGTGATATTTGTGGAAAAGAGCTTACTATCGCCATAATAATCTCCACTGGATTGGGTGTCTGTGGCTCCTGTTGTGCTGCTGGACTCAGAATCTGAAAATAAGCACAAAGAATAAAAGCACACTGAGTTTCTTTATAAACACTGAAGCCTGATACAAACCACATCACTGAAAGAGCCCCATACAAAGGCTTTGGGAAGGCCATAATAGATGATTCCTACAATCCCAGCGTGACTCTGTCATCAGTCAAAATGACTGTTTTGTTTTTAAATCATTAGCATTAAGTAGGCAGACACTGTAAACTGATAATATGAGGGCTGACTGTGCTGTATTACAACTTTTGATGCTTGATTTGACTAGCAAACATAAAACATTTAAGTGGAGCCATAATATCAGTTACCAGCTATAAAAAAGTAAATACCAGCTATCATGAGTGATAAAAACAATTAATCACTATTTTATATTAGTTTGGAGTACTGTACATAACACCCCACATACATTGCTCCAAGGACATGACGGTGTTTGACTGGACCATCCAGATGGGTGCAGACAGCGGTTTCCTGCTCAGGGAGCTACTTACCCGCTTTAGCTGCGCCACACCTGAAGCACTTCAGCCTCCTCCGGAAATTGTACAGGCCACACTGCAAGCAACCGGTCATAGTGTTTTAATTGACACTTCTGCTATGGGGCACCAGGTAACAAGCACACTAGAGTGGCTTGAACACTTACCGTGATGGAAGTCCACCAAGTGGACCAAAAAACTGAGATGCTACACTTAACTAGCTAACTTTTCTTAAATTAAACAATTAATCACTATTTTATATTAGTTTGGAGTACTGTACATAACACCCCACATACATTGCTCCAAGGACATGACGGTGTTTGACTGGACCATCCAGATGGGTGCAGACAGCGGTTTCCTGCTCAGGGAGCTACTTACCCGCTTTAGCTGCGCCACACCTGAAGCACTTCAGCCTCCTCCGGAAATTGTACAGGCCACACTGCAAGCAACCGGTCATAGTGTTTTAATTGACACTTCTGCTATGGGGCACCAGGTAACAAGCACACTAGAGTGGCTTGAACACTTACCGTGATGGAAGTCCACCAAGTGGACCAAAAAACTGAGATGCTACACTTAACTAGCTAACTTTTCCAAAACAAAGCTTGGATAGAGATGCTCTGACATTATTTTTAAGATCTTAGATGAGTCATTTATTTTCTAAAGTATTCACCATTTAATTTAATGCTCTATCAGCATCAAAGGCTATGTTCACAGGAACAATATGCAATACAACTGAACTTCATACAACAATAACAAGTATAACCTATATTACCATTACTATTAAAAAGTTTGAGGTTGATGACATTTTTTTAATGTTTTTGAAAAGTCTCTTATGCTAAACAAGGTTGCATTTATTTGATCAAAAAAAAACTGTAAAAATTATATTCATACTAATGAAGCTACAGTAAAAATTATACTAAATGTTATTACAATTTAAAACAACTATTTTCTATTTGAATATCTTGCAAGCTGTAATTTATTCCTTTAATGCAAAGCTGAATTTTCAGCAGTCATTACTCCAGTCTTGAGTGTCATATGATCAGAAATCATTATTTTCTTATTAATTCTTATGATTATCAATGTTGAAAACAGTTGTGCTGTTGTAATACTTTTTTTAGGATTCTTTGATGAACAAAGTTAATTTATTTTCAAGTCTCTTATGCTAAACAAGGTTGCATTTATTTGATCAAAAAAAACTGTAAAAATGATATTCATACTAATGAAGCTACAGTAAAAATGATACTAAATGTTATTACAATTTAAAACAACTATTTTCTGTTTGAATATCTTGCAAGCTGTAATTTATTCCTTTAATGCAAAGCTGAATTTTCAGCAGTCATTACTCCAGTCTTGAGTGTCATATGATCAGAAATCATTATTTTCTTATTAATTCTTATGATTATCAATGTTGAAAACAGTTGTGCTGTTGTAATACTTTTTTTAGGATTCTTTGATGAACAAAGTTAATTTATTTTAGATTATTTGAAATAGAAGTCTTTTGTAACATTATAAATGTCTTTACTGTCACTTTTGATCAATTAAATGCAACCTAGATGAATAAAAGTATATATTTTTTTCCAAAAACACAAAAAAAACCTTGCCCCCAAACCTTTCAGTTTTCCCTGGTGAAAGTTTAAAAAAAATCTAATATTGAAATTTCTGAATAAAACCGGAACAATATTCAACATGAAACTGATATTGTAACTGCAGTTCAACATCTTGAGAAGTCCATGAAACTTACGGAGTTGCAGAGCCAGTCCTCAAACTTGTGACGGTTGTTGCTGTAGTGCATGGCAACAGTCTTGCCTTGAATAGACAGCAGTTTCTGGAAAAGGAAGAAAGAGTTTGGTTATTTCCTCTCTTATGAAGGTTTAATCTCAGCCCAAGAACAACCACATTAGCCACGAGGGTTTAGGGTGAGGATCGCCCGGGAGGGTTTAACGTGTAAGATGGTGTGTGTTTGGGACCCGAGTGTCCGGATGGGGCCGGAACAGAGTGTAAAAAAATAAAAATAAAAATGCCACTCCTTTCTTAAAAGGGATGGGGGGACTTTCAAGACGAGGCATTGGCTTACCACATTTACTTTCTCTGTGCAAAACAACTAATTACTATTAAAAACGGTTGATATATTTTAATAGTGATGTCCATATGGGATGTTAAATATAGCACCAACACTTCTACTTCTAGCCTTGAACAACTAAAATAAACCTAAAATAAAGATTTTTTCAGAGGATGATGACAGTATTGACAAAAAATTGTGGCTTAAAACCCATTTGAGTCATTCAAGTCACACCTGAAGTGTATTATGTACTTCCCTCTTAAAATCAGTGATTATTTTCCCATGCTAACAAACAGAGTTCTGGTAAAGTTAATAACATGAAGCCAGAGTATCCATCAAATGGCTCTTCTATATTTTGGTCACACCTTGCCTTCAAAAACAGCGGCTCTGGTCCATTTTTGTCCATATAGTCTGCTGGGGCAGCAACTTTGTTTTTGTTTTTTTCCCTTCCATTTATATTTTTCTATTTAACTTGCATTATTCCCCAGGGCAAAAGCTAGACTTGGTGATTAGGAAGCAACCTGATTGGTCTCCATCCATCGGGTAGCATCTTGCAAGTGATAAAACTCCACGAAGGCGAAACCTCGGCTTATACCTAGAGAGGCATTCAGATATACAGACGGGAGGCGTTAGTTTATATGGTTCAGTGGTACAACATTCAAACTCTGTCACAAACTGCTTCGTGACCCCCTTGACCCAGAGAGGCCAAAGAGATGTAAGGGGGTTGCCTGGAAACTTTTACCATAGCAACAGCAGCTTATAATATTCTAGCCGTTGGTCTAACACTGATAAATGTAGGTTGAATCAATAACTAAAGCAAAGCAAACAGTCATAAACATAGCAGAGTCTTAACAAGCAAATAATCTTTATGAGACAGATACTGCCATCAGATTGACTTTTGGATGACCTTTAATAAAGAAGCTACATGACTGCATCTACGTTCATGTAACTTCAATTGGCATAAATAAAACTGCCAATTCTGAGCCACACAAATGTCAGACAAAACTTACCTCCAAACATGTATCTAATGTGCACCCATTTTTTTTTTTTAACTCAGTAGTCTGAAAGGGTAAAACTGGTCAGATAACATGTTGCTATGGCAAAAGGCGTTTAAGCAGAAGCAGGTTGGCCCAGTGGACACAGGTTTGTTTGGGAGAGGAAGGATCCGTGGTACATCAGTCTCACCTGTTCTCTTTTTCATCAGCCTCACGTCCATTGGCTTTGGCCCCTCCAGCTGCTCAATGGCTCCTCGAATCTGTGGATTACAAGGCAAAGTCAGATCAAGTTTGTTTGTTGAAACCAAGCCCACTTCTATTTTGACTTTCATAGTGAAATCCAGTATAAAATATCACAGTTATAACTAAAAACCTTAACCCTCTTAGCGCCAAAGTCGCAAAATTGCGACAAGACGTCATACTTAATCAAATAGACTGTAGTTCCTAATATGGTGTAATATCTCATTTGTATTCCCTACCACTAGATGGCAGACATGTAGTACTTCGATTCTAGACCAAAATTACGTCACGTTCCTATTCAAAGTGTTCGAGGAAATAGCAGAGCAAGTGAGCTATCGTGTCATTGATGCGGAAGCAGTTCAGTTCAGAGCGCGCGGGTAAGCTGGGAGATTTGTGAGAGAAAATCGCCAAATGGCTAATAAAAGTTGTACCATGAGGATGTGTTGCAAATGTTATTCGCCGATTCTGACTCTGAAGGGGAATATTTGCCTTTTGGAAATGATGATCGGTCGTCTAATAACCGCGCTTCTCCCGGTACATCTTTGCAGCGCAGTGGTGCCGCCGTGCAAGGTGCGAGTGTTCACGAAGCACAATCAAGTGATCATTTCGACCCTTTGCCCAACGGGGATGGGGGTGGCAGGGCAATATCTATTATTTCCTGAATATTACAGATGAAATGATCAAAAAGTAGGCTACTGTTCACATGCGTTTTACTACTATATAGTAAAGTAATATAGTAATAATTTAGTACTTTCTCCTGTTTTATTGTTGGTTTCCTCTTTTCTGATCATTTGTAATGAGGATAAATATATTAAAAAAAAACAAATAGGTTCAAACATCAATTCAATATCTATTATTTCCTGAATATTATGACATTCAGGAGGGCCGCCCCCTGATGACGTCATACTATGCAAATTAGATGAGAATATTTACACCCCACGTAAACTTTCGGTCATGCCCAACATTTTTCTAATTTACATTAGATCTCTATCTTTAAGCCCTTTCAAGCTACAAGCTTTTGAAATCTTGATGTCAAAATCCAGCATTTTTCCAAAAAAACCCTGGCGCCTAAAGGGTTAAGATGCATTTTTAATAACTCTAAAACTAATTATTTTAATCTTGACAAACACTGGTTAAAATGTATTCTCTCTCACAAAAAGCTTTATTTTTAATATACCTATTAAAATAATTTAATATCAATTATATTCACTGAAGAAATTTCCGTAAGATTTTATTATTTCAGGTCTGGAATATTTATAACAATCATTTATTACTACTACTATTATTATTATTTATACTCAAAGCAGAAATTTACATGATAAGATTTATTGATTCCATGCTTTTAATATTTACTAAATTAATTCTTTATTCATATTATTATTCTTTTAATTCTATGCCTGGACATATATATTTTTTAATGACTTGCTATTATTATTATTATTCTTTATTATCAAATTTATTACTCAAAGCAGAAATTTCCATCATAAGATTTTTTGATTCCATGCCTGGAATATTTAGTAAATTCATTATTATTAAATTCTATGCACAGCTATTTATTCACTCTTTTTTTTTAAATAATGGGCCTGGAAACATTTATAAAAATTATTTGTTGTTGTTGTTATTATTATGTGCAAAAAATTCCATGATAAGATCCTATTAATTCCAGTTCTGGAATACTTGCTATATTAGTTTATTATTGTTAATATATATATATATATATATACAGTGGGTACGGAAAGTATTCAGACCCCCTTAAATTTTTCACTCTTTGTTATATTGCAGCCATTTGCTAAAATCATTTAAGTTATTTTTTTTTTCCTCATTATACACACAGCACCCCATATTGACAGAAAAACACAGAATTGTTGACATTTTTGCAGATTTATTAAAAAAGAAAAACTGAAATATCACATGGTCCTAATTATTCAGACCCTTTGCTGTGACACTCGTATATTTAACTCAGGTGCTGTCCATTTCTTCTGCTCATCCTTGAGATGGTTCTACACCTTCATTTGAGTCCATCTGTGTTTGATTATACTGATTGGACTTGATTTGGAAAGCCACACACCTGTCTATATAAGACCTTACAGCTCACAGTGCATGTCAGAGCAAATGAGAATCATGAGGTCAAAGGAACTGCCTGAAGAGCTCAGAGACAGAATTGTGGCAAGGCACAGATCTGGCCAAGGTTACAAAAAAATTTCTGCTGCACTTAAGGTTCCCAAGAGCACAGTGGCCTCCATTCCTTAAATGGAAGACGTTTGGGATGACCAGAACCCTTCCTAGAGCTGGCTGTCCGGCCAAACTGAGCTATCGGGGGCGAAGAGCCTTGGTGAGAGAGGTAAAGAAGAACCCAAAGATCACTGTGGCTGAGCTCCAGAGATGCAGTTGGGAGATGGGAGAAAGTTGTAGAAAGTCAACCATCACTGCAGCCCTCCACCAGTTGGGGCTTTATGGCAGAGTGGCCCGATGGAAGCCTCTCCTCAGTGCAAGACACATGAAAGCCTGCATGGAGTTTGCTAAAAAACACCTGAATAAGATTCTCTGGTCTGATGAGACCAAGATATAACTTTTTGGCCTTAATTCTAAGCGGTATGTGTGGAGAAAACCAGGCACTGCTCATCACCTGTCCAATACAGTCCCAACAGTGAAGCATGGTGGTGGCAGCATCATGCTGTGGGGGTGTTTTTCAGCTGCAGGGACAGGACGACTGGTTGCAATTGAGGGAAAGATGAATGCGGCCAAGTACAGGGTTATCCTGGACGAAAACTTTCTCCAGAGTGCTCAGGACCTCAGACTGGGCCGAAGGTTTATCTTCCAACAAGACAATGACCCTAAGCACACAGCTAAAATAACGAAGGAGTGGCTTCACAACAACTCTGTGACTGTTCTTGAATGGCCCAGCCAGGGCCCTGACTTAAACCCAATTGAGCATCTCTGGAGAGACTTAAAAATGGCTGTCCACCAACGTTTACCATCCGACCTGACAGAACTGGAGAGGATCTGCAAGGGGGAATGGCAGAGGATCCCCAAATCCAGGTGTGAACAACTTGTTGCATCTTTCCCAAAAAGACTCATGGCTGTATTAGATCAAAAGGGTGCTTCTACTAAATACTGAGCAAAGGGTCTGAATACTTAGGACCATGTGATATTTCAGTTTTTCTTTTTTAATAAATCTGCAAAAATGTCAACAATTCTGTGTTTTTCTGTCAATATGGGGTGCTGTGTGTACATTAATGAGGAAAAAAAAAAGAACTTAAATGATTTTAGCAAATGGCTGCAATATAACAAAGAGTGAAAAATTTAAGGGGGTCTGAATACTTTCCGTACCCACTGTATATATATATATAAAAGTTTTTTTATTTTTATGATTCTATTTATTTCAGGCCAGGAAAAAAAATAAAATCACAATTTTAAAATGTCTTGATATTTCCAGGTTTTCCAGTGCTGTGGAGACCTTTTTTTTTGGACCAAAAAAAAAAACAAAAAAAAACTTACATCTGTCTCTGATGTGTTCATAGGCAGACCCCGGAGCATGATGGTCTTGCTCTCCTTCTCATCAGCTGGGTCTCCTCTGTAATCATGCTCAGAGTAATCACCATCTGAGTGGTGTCCGTCATCGGACCCGTCACTGCAGCGCCGCTTCCTTCCTCGCTGTTACACGGGTGAGATTTGAAGTGAGCGTCATGCTCCTGTCAAAACATCCAATAAACAAATACATATATAGGTAGTCCTCACCTCAGGACTGTCCCTGCTCCAGTATCGATCAGCTCTGTCACTTCGTTCACCATCGTAGCGTTCACTACGGCGATCATCACTCCAGCGATGCGACTCATAACCGCGGTCATCACGGTCTCGCCGGTCCCTGCGGTCATCATCACGAGACTGTTCAGAGCCGTACCTGCCACTGCGCTCTGTACGGCTAACCCTAGTTACAACAATATTTAATAAAACATTGTTAGAATGAAAAATATTTAAATTTTTTAGGTTTCAGCAAATGTAACAAAATAAATAAAACCTCAAATAAATTATAAAACACTCACCGTTTATCTGCACCCATCTTCGTTTCTCAATACAAGGCCTGTTAAAAATGTGTATTAGTCAATATTTACCATATATAGAATATATCAATAATTAAAGGGGTCATATGATGCGATTTCAATTTTTTCTTCCAGGCTCTTGGTGCATAAAGAAGATCTGTAAAGTTGCATAGACTAAAGTCTCTAGGGTTGCACCGAATGTTCGGCAACCGAAATTATTCGAATAAGTGAAAAGACTGAATAAATTGTACCGAACAATGATATGACGCGATCAAATAGCAACCAGTGCAGAGTGAGAGGCGCGCACTCTTTATTATGCAGCACACACGTCAGCAGTGGGGAGGCATTTAAACGCAAGAAAGACGCAAAAATCATTACAAGCACCGACAGCGAGAGACTGTTTAGGACTGCATCGCATGTCTTCAATGAGAAGAGGAAGGGGTGATTGTTGCTCGTTACTGTATGATGATTGAAATCGCGAAATGGCCTTAAACAATTAGTAAATAAACTGCAGAACGTTATGTTTTCTAATACACATGCGCAGTGCATGTATTCTGACAGCGCTGCACGAACTCTCAGCAGACCTGCTTGTTAAATAGGGGTCAAAGTCCAAAGCGCGAGGAAAATCTGCGCTGATACAGTCGTCAGTTGCTCAGTCATTTTTATGAATTTTTACAAGGCACGTGACAAAGTGATACGTACGACGTATTCGTAATGAGACGCATTTATAAATCTGTTGTCAACAAAAATAAGCATTGAGGTCTTCCTGTGCGTTTCCGCCAAAATAAAAGTTGAGAAAAAGCAAGAACTCTTATCAACATTCATAAATGCTAGTATTGTAAATTTACTGTTGTTCTATAAAATAAAATAAAAAAAAGTAAGACAATAATAATGATAATCATTACAACAGCTCTGTTTTAATACATTTATTATAACATTAACAGTGTTCAAATTAGGATCTGTAATATTTTCTAATGTTTTAAAAGAAGTCTCTTCTCAGCAAGGCTGCTTTTAATTGTACAGTAAGAAATGCATGCCTAATTCAAGGGGGTCTGATGGCCAAAAAATATTATTTTACTAAGATAAGTAGATAAGATATACTTTAGTAAGATCTGTGTTTTCATTTTGACATTTTTCATTATTTATTTATATTATGTGTTATCATGTTTAGGAACCGTTACATTTTAGTGAAGGGAGCAGATCATAGTTGATAGTGGCCCGTGACTAGCCCACGGTTCAGCACGCATGCGTTCAGAGGATTAATTGCTAAATTTAATAGAGTAAAAGTTTGATCATTTGTACACGTTTACAAACTCAAGCGATTGTAATGCCTGTCCGGGCAGGGACACCGGCAACGGATAAGTATCGCTTTTTATTTCTCCTCTTTCCTATTACTTGTTTCACTTCTCTTTCAGTTTTTTATAACCATTTCTTACTATGTGTCAGTGAGTTGTTGTTATTTTGGCATGCGTGTTTGGCTCAGTGTTATTTTTTTAGGATTTCTGATAAACTAATGTAGTTTGATTTGTATTAGTTATCTATTTTAGTTTTAGTTACAGTTGTAGTAATGTTGTCATTTTATTAGTTTTTTTATTATGTCTATATAGGTTTTTTATTAAGTTTTAGTTTTATTTAATTTGAGTTATTGCAGTACTTCATACAAAATGGAAATGAAATATATATATATATTGAATGTATTTATATATATATGTACATGCATATGTACGTGTGTGTGGCTGTACATTGGTTTTTGGTGTTTGGCTTAGTGTTATGTTAGAATCATTATTATACTTATACCTTTTGTTCTTTTCATATTTTGAATTGTTTTTAGCTTTATTTTTTGTTTTCATTTAAATGTTTCGTTTTGAAATGTTGTATGCATTTGTCATAATTATTTAATTTATTTTCTTAAATGGGTATATATATATAGTATTTATAGAGTTTTAGCATTTCGTTTTAATTACATTTTCTTATTTGTAAGTCGCTTTGGATAAAAGCATCTGCTAAATGACTAAAAGTAAAAGTAAAGTAAAAGTACTAACTTATTACTTTTAAATTGTGCTTTGTTGGTATAGTGTCTGCTAGAATGTTAAAAATGTTCAGTGTTAAATATTTTTTAATTGTTGTTTTGTAATTTATTTATTTTTTCTTTGAAAAGCAAGACAAAACGGTAAAAAGCACATTTTGGCTTTTTAAATGTATGCAATGGTGAGAATTGTTTTTTTTGCAAAATACATGGGGGAAAAAACTCTGTGTTCGGTATTCGGCCCAGTGTTTAATTTTGTTCGGTTTCGGCAAAGAATTTTCATTTCGGTGCATCCCTAAAAGTCTCAAATCCAAAGAGATATTCTTTATAAAAGTTAAGACTCATCCACGCCCTCCTAAAACGGCTTGTTCTAACACGCCCCCACATGTCTACGTCACTATGTGAGAAGATTTGCATAACGCCGCCCAAATGTTCACGCAAAGAAAGAAGGCGTAACTTTAATTCTTGCTGTTGCCGCCGCTGCCATGTTGTGGAGTCGCTGTGTGTTTCGTTGTGAAAGCGAAACTACTTTGTTCGGTCTTCCAAAAGAGGACACGACTAGAAATCAGTGATTAAGTTGTATTTACAACACTGTTCCAGAACACTTCAACCCAGATATTCAGATGTGTGCAGCACATTTTATGGAGGACTGTTTCCTGAACCAGTAGCCTACACTGCGTCTGTGGCACAAAGGCTGTTTCTATAGAGTGGGGCAGTTCCAACTTTGCAAGGACAGTTTGGCGCTTCTGACTCACGGCCTGTAAGTACGTTTTTTGTATTGAAATAATTTGCCACTGACGATTTAAACGACAGTTCTGAGCAGTGTAGAGTAGGCTTGTTGTTTGTCGTTTCTCTGATGACAAATGCAGATATGGTTTTATGTTTACGCGGCGCGATGCGCAACGCGTAAAAAGACAGTATAAGTCATTATAATCTGTAATTATGTCCCCACTGGATGCAACAAATGCCCAAATGCCTGTCCCCACTGGATGCAACAAATGCCTCGTTTGTAATGGTTTTATTGGTTTTGTCTCGTCCTGCTGGGAGAGGGCAACACAGTATGTTAAGGGGCGTAACATTTCCGTCACACGCTTGAGGTATTCGGCCAATCAGAGGACACCTCGCTTTTTTAGAAATCTGAGTTTTGCAAAAATCGATGTGTTTCAGAAAGGCGGGGCATAGAAGAGCAACAATAATGTACAGTATGTGAAAAATAATGCGTTTTTTTAACCTTAAACCGCATAAACACATTGCATTGTATACCAAATACACAAAATAATGTTCTTTTTAGCAGCATCATATGACCCCTTTAACAACATTAGTCTGTTGCACATATCACAAATATATGCAATTATAAACCTTGTGTTGGAATGTCAAACGTATAAGCTCTTGGTTCAATTATATAAAAAATACAAACATGGTAAATAAATACATGGTACATATCAAATCTCCATGGTATTACCATTTGATAAGATCACAAAACTTATGAAAGGGAAATATATATATATATATATATACACACACACACACACACACACACACACACACACACACACACATCTTTCTATGCAGCATCATATGACCCCTTTAACAACATTAGTCTGTTGCACATATCACAAATATATGCAATTATAAACCTTGTGTTGGAATGTCAAACGTATAAGCTCTTGGTTCAATTATATAAAAAATACAAACATGGTAAATAAATACATGGTACATATCAAATCTCCATGGTATTACCATTTGATAAGATCACAAAACTTATGAAAGGGAAATATATATATATATATATATACACACACACACACACACACACACACACACACACACACACACACACACTTCTATAACAGCACAGGACTGAATGCATTCCTATGGCGCGGTATTTACATGGTAATGCAATGTACTTTAAAGAATACCCTGGTACATGCACATACAACACGTATGCTATTTCCATGATACATGTCTAAAAACGTATGGTAGTAGTACCAAAGTATGTTTTGTTCGTGTGGTCTACATTTTTGTTATGTGAGAAGTTCAGTAAGCTACAGGAAGACACTTCAAAATGGAGACCGTGTCGTCGGGCTGTCGTTGAAAAAGGCGCAAACCACGCACCAAGACAACGAAAACTCACCAAATATATTTCAACGAAACGTTGAAATGAAATATTTCTCGTATACTGAGAACTCTAACGACTGCTAGCAGATCCCTTCTCGCCGAAAGATCACACTCTTCGTCGGGTCATTCGATGTCATCTGCAGCTAAAATGGTCTGAGCTTCTCCTTCCCAGAATGCCTTTAGGTGAGGCGTGTTGTTGATGTTGCATCATGGGAAATGTAGTTTCTTATAGCTGTTTTCGTCGACTTCTCTTCCTCTAATGTCCATCTGTGGTCAGAGGATAACAAACTGTTTGACTAAATGAAAACCTAGAAGTATGATGCTTTTTTTTAATAGCATAGTTTATATTTAATATTAATACATAGGCCTACCTGTGTTTTTCTTGTTTTATATATGCTTATTTAAAAATTAGAAATTTAGAAATGCCATGCTTGGTGCAAAGAGTTAAGGGAATTGCGTAATTACTCCTCATATGAATTACGCATTGCACGTTATCACACCTGCTCATAGTAACTACCAAAAGAAAGAAAGAAAACCCACCTGAAGGTGTGGCTGCTCTAGAAAGTGCATTGGAGAGTACGGTGTACTTCTATAACGCGGCGCTGGAATCAACATGGGACACCCGAGTACAGAGGCAGCACTCTTCAAGACCTTTATAAAGGAAGCAGACACTTGAGAGGAACATTTTGTTGCATAACGCTCTCATACAGAAATCTTACCGCATCCGGATTCATCAGTCCGCTGAAGATGAGGAGGATGATGATGGTCAAGAGAGAATGACAGGTGAGTAAACTCACTATGAGTCACACTGAGCTTTATATTTTGATATTAATTAAAAAAACACAAAAAGTACAGTGAACGTATGATAGCCGATATAGTTCTGAAATTAGGCTAATTTACAAGGTAGCCTACTTCCAATGGACCGTTCAATAGTATTTCTTTTTACGTTTTTGTACAGTTGTACTTCTTTGACATCCATAGCTTAAGAAAATATGGTGTCCAAAAACTTTATTTAGGATTTGCACTATGGAAGTACCAGGGTATTCTTAGAAGAACCTTAAATACTACTATTTCAGTACCATGGTAGGCTATATATTAAACTCAAGTTCAAGTACCCCTGCTTTTTATGTAGTGCATTAAAACTACATCAAATGCAAAGGGCCACAAATGACCATTTGCATCATTTTATTTAAAACTATATTTGCAGATTTACTGATTTAGAAATACAGTTTATTATCTAAGTCTTGCTTGTCCTATTTTAAACAACACTGAGCAAGAATATATATATATATATAATTTGTTTTGTTTTTTTACATTTGAGTAAAAATCTGGATCAAAAAATTGGATTAAAAGTCTGTTTTGCTATATTGACGCAAAAAATGCATTCATACTCAGAGTATTGAACAAACTCAAAATGCTTAAACTAAAACCCTTCTTGAGCAAATATAGTTCACAAAATTCTTTAGAAAGAAGTATTATTTTTCATATTTATATTAACTATATTGTATCAATATTTTTTAAATAGATATCACTATTTTCCCACCATGATTCTGAAAAAAACAACAGAGACCGAAACAAAATAACATGTAATTTACTAACGTTTCTAGTATCTTTATTTGAAGCATTGTCACTTTAAAATAGGTGACTTATTCTATTTTGATCGCTTCTGTAGACAGCAGTGTTTATATCCGAACTATAAACTTTTATTCCAGTACTTCTGTGATTATTTGGTTTGGTATATAGCACTACTGCCCAGGGGATAGAGGCCTACGTGGCCTATCCATTAGGCCACTACGTGGCCTAATGGATAGAGAGTCAGACTTGTAACCCGAAGGTCGCAGGTTTGAGTCTCAGGTCCAGGAGAGATTGTAGGTGGAGGGAGTGAATATCCAGCACTCTCTCCACCGTCAATACCACAACTGAGGTGAGACCCTTGAGCAAGGCACCGAACCCCCAACTGCTCCCCAGGCGTCGCAGCATTGGCTGCCCAATGCTCCGGGTGTGTGTTCACGGTGTGTGTGTGCACTTGGATGGGTTAAATGCAGAGCACAAATTCTAAGTATGGGACACCATACTTGGCCACACGTCACTTTTTTCACTTTAAAAGAACCCCAAGGGTTATCCACAGTGCTTTACATAAAAGCCAACAACCAAAACACCATCACACACATATATTGACCAATCTAGCAATCACAAATAATCTCCTATATAATTTAACTCCAAAGTGAGCTTTCAGCAGTTTCTTAAACATTGACAGAGATTTAGCAGATCTGATTTGAATATTTGTAACACAGAAATAACGATACAAAAGACTTTGTAAAGATGTTTCATATAAATGCTCTCTCTGGTCAGTGGCAGTGCGAACGTAGATTTGAATGGCTTTAATAGACATATAGTTGAATCATTTATGAACAAGATTGTATGGGAGATTAAATCTGTTTGCGATCTGGCTATTTATTTAAATATCCAACAATATACGACAGTAAACATACGACGTGACAATATGTGACCCTGGACCACAAAACCAGTCTTAAAGGGTTAGTTCACGTTCCTTTTTTACCCCTAATAGGTAGGCCTACAAATTATTACCTTAAGGGTACGAATTACTACTCTAAGGTACTAATATGTACCTATTAGGGGTACAAAAATAAAAAAAGGTACAAAGATGTCCTTTTAAGAGTACTGGTACGGTGTCAAGCTGTTGTACCCCAAAAGGTAAAATTTTGGTCCTTTTTTTCTGCGTGGCCTGGATGAGTGTGAGATTTCCCAGCCTGAAATTACATCCCAGTCCGGCCCTGCTTCCAAAGTAGTTTTGTGTAAAGAATTACCATAGTAAGTTTAAAAAAAATAAAAATGCTGATACCTTTTTGTGCTTTTAGTGTAGGCTATGACTAGTTGGAAAACTTGTTTGAGTTGTTCCGTGAGTTATTCCAGTGAAGAGCAGCTTTAGTGTATTTGTCCAGTACAATTATTTTTACAACAGCGTAACAAGACCAATTTAGTTACTTCCAGAAAATTGTTTTAATAGTCACATTAATAATTAACAATGCCTTTCTTTATGCTGAACAATGGCCCATGTTTTGTTTTTCAGTTGTATATTTACAGCCGTCATTTGAATAGGCTATTGTTAGTGTGCAACTGTTTTCATTTCACTCTCTGAATATTCTTTTGAATGTGTTTTGCATATAAACTATGGGTGGGACTACTGGAAACAACAGATGATGTTGTTGTAAAATAACGATATTTGGGTAGTTGAAAAAAATAACATGAACATGAAACGTATCCTCCTGGGACCCAGGTATAGATTTTGTCCAGGATATTATATTTTATATATATATATATATATATATCTTTAAATATGACTAATATTGACAGAATGATCAAATGTAGTACTCATAGGGAAATATGATAATGTTTTGTAATTATCATTTAATTCTCGCTAATTTTCAAATTGTTTGTCGTAAATAAACATCTCAGAAAAATTTCAAGGGGTTTCAAATTGGAATATGACTTTTTGTTACGAAACGAGGCATACTTTTCATACATGTCTTCTGTTGAGGACACCAGGACAAACATCATGTTAAGAAAATTATAGATCAATATTCCTATGAAATATGAGATATTCTTATGAAAATGTTGCTAAGTTATTACTCCGATTATAACAATTCTTTTTTCATTATGGTTTGCCCCAAGAGCCAAGAACACATTAATATGCAAATTAGATGCAGTGTATAGATACATTGTATAGAATGGGGGGACCCAGGGATAGATTTTGTCCAGGATATTATATTTTATATATATATATATCTTTAAATATGACTAATATTGACAGAATGATCAAATGTAGTACTCATAGGGAAATATGATAATGTTTTGTAATTATCATTTAATTCTCGCTAATTTTCAAATTGTTTGTCATAAATAAACATCTCAGAAAAATGTCAAGGGGTTTCAAATTGGAATATGACTTTTTGTTACGAAACGAGGCATACTTTTCATACATGTCTTCTGTTGAGGACACCAGGACAAACATCATGTTAAGAAAATTATAGATCAATATTCCTATGAAATATGAGATATTCTTATGAAAATGTTGCTAAGTTATTACTCCGATTATAACAATTCTTTTTTCATTATGGTTTGCCCCAAGAGCCAAGAACACATTAATATGCAAATTAGATGCAGTGTATAGATACATTGTATAGAATGGGAATACCACATATTCCATAAAGTACAGTAGTATATCAAATCATTCTGTTATATCTTTCATAACATAGTTGAGAATCATCTTTGAACAAAGTTTGGCTAAAAATAGCCTGAAACCTAAAAACTGATTGGTGAATTAAAAATTAAATAATTGGTTTTGCCTATACATGCCTTTTCATGGCTATTTTTTTTTTTTTTTAATAACTTAGTCCTGGTGTCCTCTACAAAGGACATAGAATAAACTATGAATAAAATATATATTTTTTCAAAAATGTTTTTTCTCCGTTTGTTTCTTATGCTCCAACCAAAGTTATGACATAAAAAAAAAAAAAAAATTCACAAAACTTTTTTACCTGGTTCTCAGGAGGATGTATAAACACATAAATAAAAAGTATTATATTTCTTTTTTCTTTAAATGATAATAATCATAATAATACTTTTAATCCCCTTGCAGTTCACTTATACAGCAAATGGATTTTAATATTCAAATAATAAATTATTAAATAGAAAATTAATATAAACTCTATTAAATATAAAACTGCATAAAAATGATGCAAGATCAGATTTTTGTTTTGTTTTAAATAGTTCTAGATGAAGTAAAGCATATTATATTTATGCTACCCTGCTGTCTGTGTATTAAGCCTCTATGGCAATGTACATTGTTAACCTGAAAACCAAGGGGAGTTTTTAAACCCGTTTAAAATAAAACCCGTCTTTTTCCTGGTTCAGTACGCTATTGTTGAGCAATGGCTTGACTGTAGTAGTAATCACTTTCTAATGTCATTGCTTTATCAGCATGTTCAGTCTTTTATGGTGTGGCCACACCAGACTCACATCCATTCAGAGCAAAAATGCAAGCACATGCAAAGGGTTTTTATTAAAATTTACTACATACAACCGTTCAAGTTGGGTGACCTGCACATTTGCATAGCCGAAAGGCATGGCATCTTATCTTGTAGCTGGTAATCGTTCCAGAATATGCAGTAATTTTGCATGCTTAAAGCGTGTTGTGACTGTGCTTTTTCTGACTGCAACACAATTGTTTAATTACTAATTGTTAATTTTTTTGCCTCCAGCTCCTGTGTTCACACATCGGTAACTCCATCTTGGCTCAACGTCATCCAAGAACCTAACATGAATCAGACTTGTGAGGAAAGTGAAGATTTCAAATATTTGGCATACAAAGTCACGTACAGTGTCGTATTCCCTATTGGATTTATCAGCAACTCTGTGGCTTTGTTTGTGTTCCTGTGCCGCACTCCAGAGAAGTCGGCCAACACTGTATTTATGACTAACTTGGCTATCTCAGATGTTGGCTTCTCCTTGACGTTGCCCTTCCGTCTGGTCTACTATTTTAGGGGCGGTCAATGGGATTTTCCAGATTGGTTTTGCCGCTGGTGTGTATTTTCCTTTTATGTCAACCTGTATACAAGTGTATTGTTTCTTACAGGCCTTAGCATATTACGGTACATTGCCGTAGTTCAACCCTTTCGCAACAAGTCTCTGGTTACGATGCGGAGAGCCAGTCTATCATGCTTTGCGATCTGGATTTTTGTGGCCTGCTTGTCAACGCCTTTCCTCATGACAGGTACTTCAATGCGCCATGAAAAGACACGCTGCTTTGAACCAGGGAACAACAAGTCATGGAAACGCATATTTATCTTGAACTATGTGGGGGTTTTGTTTGGATTTGTCATTCCGTTCTTCATAATTCTCATCTGCTACGGCTGCATAATCTGCAAACTCATCAAAGGAGAATATAGTCAAACGATGAACACCCGCCGACGCGCTGTGTATATGATCGCCATTGTCCTGAGCACATTCCTGCTGTGTTTCCTACCATATCACGTCGCTCGCACGGTCCATCTTCATGCCAAGGTTTTAGAGAAGAACTGCCAGGTCATTGAGTTCCTCCTAAAAGTTCTGGTCATCTCGTTGTGCATGGCGGCGTCCAACAGTTGCTTCAATCCCTTGTTGTACTACTTCGCAGGAGAGACTTTCCGCAAGGCCATCATCCGTAGAGCGCCACATCAAAGGACTTTTAGTTCATTCAAACAGAGTGGTCGTCAACGCCAAAGCAGCTTGCAGAAGTCAAGGCGCCAAAGCTTCACTTCCGTACACCAAGACTGTCTGCCCTGCTCTATGAACAGCTCCTGCCAGGTCATAAACAAAAAGAAACCTGAGGGCTGCAAGCCTGAAAACCAATGCAAGTTGTCTGACTCTGAAGAAAATGAAGTAGTAAAAGATAGATCTGAGTGTATAGAATAGGTGTCTTTAATGTTGTCTTGAAGAAGTGAATTTAAAGCATCTCGGTTGTTTTTCTACTTCCTTTTTTTAGGTTCTCAACGAAAAGACTGAAATGTGAAAGATGCTGTGCATTAGATAAAGTGTGGGTGAATCTCACACAACCTTTAGAAATGGGTCATATTTTGATTCTTGCATTTGGCAAATGCTTTTATTCCAAGAGCACTGTATCCTGGACTTATTCTTGCAAGATTCATCCGGGTACATGCTTAAAAATTATGGGGTTTTACAGCATTGCCAAAAAAAGAACTACGGAGGCCAGCACATGACATGCAGTAAAAAAAAAAAAAAAAAGTAAGTTGTGTGCACGTTCCCTCATTTTAAGTAAATTGTGTGCATGAAATAATAATCCGTTCTACTTCTTGTCCACATTCTGTTAAACTAGTTGCTGCTGTTATGTTATGGACAGAGACACTTAAATTGGATTTTATTTTGAGTTGGGAATGAGTTATAGAGACATTCTCAAAAGCTTTGCTGCATTGCATGGAATTATTTTAAGCGAGAGGCATCTACATCAGTTTATGAAAATGCGGACAGGAAGTAGAACAAATTATGATGTGCACAATTTACTTAAAACAATGGAACAAATTGGTAAATCTTCTGCACGATTTTACTTTCCCCCCCCTGCATGTCATTTGCGGGGCTCCATAAAAAAACAGTATGTGCAAAATGTGCAAATAAAAACAGGTGCTAAGACCCTAATTAAACCAAAGTTTGTATTATGAAACAGTCTTATAAGACGTTTTTCTGTTCCATTGCACTATTTTTTCATTGTTTTTCTATGTAAGCATGCACTAGATGTACACAAAACGTGGCACTCAAGTAAAGGAAGTTAGAGGGGTTATGAACTGCCTGTTTTTGTACTGTTCTCTGAGGTCCACTTATAATGACATCAAAAAAAACATCATCATTTAGAAGTAATAGAAATAACTTTCTGTCCTGTTTTGACCCCCCTCATCGGAACGCTCTGTTTGAATAGTGTGGCGGATTGTAGACTCGGAAGTAAACACCCCACTGACTATTACACTACATGCGTGAATCTGTGGGCGGGGCTAAACAGGCAGTGTCGTAGAAGTAGGTGTTGATTTTCTTCTGCGGAGGCGGGGTTTAGCCACACTATTA
Organism: Sinocyclocheilus grahami; assembly: GCF_001515645.1. NCBI lineage: Eukaryota > Metazoa > Chordata > Actinopteri > Cypriniformes > Cyprinidae > Sinocyclocheilus > Sinocyclocheilus grahami. The sequence goes on from NW_015505273.1 coordinate 494,023, forward strand.
TGTCATAAAGTGACATTCCCACAACTTGTCATTTTGGCAGATCGGCTTCAATATAACCTATTTTTAGACTAACCAGAAAGTTTTGAGCTCTGAAACTTAAAGGATGCTTTTATAGTTCACGTTCATGACCTCTTTGAACTTTTTTAAAAAGCATCTCTAGACCATGTGTTTTTTTTTCGTTTCACTGTACTGCGTCTCGCGTTTTTAAAAAAAAAGCACCAACCCTCAAACAACACTGAAGCCGGAGTTTGTCCGTTTTTAAGCAGCGCTAATAACAATAACCTTGTTCATCTCTCACTAAACACAATCTGTCCACTAGCGCTAACTAGTGACAGTAGCCTTACATACCCATTTTTCCTGTTCTTGCTTCATTTTAACATACTGTTTTCAATAAAATTAACCCCTTCTTCATCATATATTTGAATTAATACTTAAAAATGAGGATTAAGAGCAAGAGTTCAAACAAATATCAATATGAGACGGATAAAACATATTTGCACATAAACATTTCGAAATCAGCGCTCTCCCATCACACCTGCGCTTTCTGAAAAACCACGCCCACTCTGCTAAAACATATAAAACGTATAATCACAGTAAAACATGGTAATGGAAGAAATAAAAAACTGTTTAAGAGTGTATATCCAGTTTTATCACAAACCAGCAAAGATTGTTTGAGAAGATACTCTTCATTGTTACTATAGGGCATTATTGTAAGACAGAAATCATTGTTCCCTACAGGAAATAAAAGTCAGAAATGGTATCAGTATCTGAATCAGATTCCCTAGACAGCAATGAGGTTGAATGGGAAACAAATGGAGAGGTTTAAGATTTCCTGCCTCTCAGATAGAAATCTCACATCATGCTTCTTTAGAGTTTCAGAAGAAATCTCAAAAAAGCCTTAAAATTGGTTCAGATTTAAAAATCTGCAATCAAAGGTCAGAAATCTCAATATGAGCTCAAGCATTTCTCAACATATTCTTCCAAAACTAAAATATCTGATATTGTCTCTTATTGATTTGTGTCTTATTTTTACTGAATGACAACAGTTGACTCGTTTATGTCTTTTTATGTACTCCCCTAAGCTAGCAATTTTTGAACACTTTGATGTAAGTTGCAGTTTTAGTCAAAATTCCAGGCAAGCAGAAGGTTTCCAAAGCAGCTTGTTCTGCTGATTGCACCACTGAAACATTTATCTGCATTTATCAGAAATTATTCATTGTGTTTATTATATCAATGGAATATATAAGTTCTGAAAATGAGAATTCCAAAACTTCAAAGACTTCAAAGACACATTCTATCCCAAAAAACAACAAAGTGACATTCCCACAACTTGTCATTTTGGCAGATCGGCTTCAATATAACCTATTTTTAGACTAACCAGAAAGTTTTGAGCTCTGAAACTTAAAGGATGCTTTTATAGTTCACGTTCATGACCTCTTTGAACTTTTTTAAAAAGCATCTCTAGACCATGTGTTTTTTTTTCGTTTCACTGTACTGCGTCTCGCGTTTTAAAAAAAAAAGCACCAACCCTCAAACAACACTGAAGCCGGAGTTTGTCCGTTTTTAAGCAGCGCTAATAACAATAACCTTGTTCATCTCTCACTAAACACAATCCGTCCACTAGCGCTAACTAGTGACAGTAGCCTTACATACCCATTTTTCCTGTTCTTGCTTCATTTTAACATACTGTTTTCAATAAAATTAACCCCTTCTTCATCATATATTTGAATTAATACTTAAAAATGAGGATTAAGAGCAAGAGTTCAAACAAATATCAATATGAGACGGATAAAACATATTTGCACATAAACATTTCGAAATCAGCGCTCTCCCATCACACCTGCGCTTTCTGAAAAACCACGCCCACTCTGCTAAAACATATAAAACGTATAATCACAGTAAAACATGGTAATGGAAGAAATAAAAAACTGTTTAAGAGTGTATATCCAGTTTTATCACAAACCAGCAAAGATTGTTTGAGAAGATACTCTTCATTGTTACTATAGGGCATTATTGTAAGACAGAAATCATTGTTCCCTACAGGAAATAAAAGTCAGAAATGGTATCAGTATCTGAATCAGATTCCCTAGACAGCAATGAGGTTGAATGGGAAACAAATGGAGAGGTTTAAGATTTCCTGCCTCTCAGATAGAAATCTCACATCATGCTTCTTTAGAGTTTCAGAAGAAATCTCAAAAAAGCCTTAAAATTGGTTCAGATTTAAAAATCTGCAATCAAAGGTCAGAAATCTCAATATGAGCTCAAGCATTTCTCAACATATTCTTCCAAAACTAAAATATCTGATATTGTCTCTTATTGATTTGTGTCTTATTTTTACTGAATGACAACAGTTGACTCGTTTATGTCTTTTTATGTACTCCCCTAAGCTAGCAATTTTTGAACACTTTGATGTAAGTTGCAGTTTTAGTCAAAATTCCAGGCAAGCAGAAGGTTTCCAAAGCAGCTTGTTCTGCTGATTGCACCACTGAAACATTTATCTGCATTTATCAGAAATTATTCATTGTGTTTATTATATCAATGGAATATATAAGTTCTGAAAATGAGAATTCCAAAACTTCAAAGACTTCAAAGACACATTCTATCCCAAAAAACAACAACAACAGCTACATGAAAGACCATTATCTATTACACCATTGAGAGGAAATTCGGTGGAACTTGACTGCAATTTCGGTTAATATGATTGAAGATGGGAAGATTGTGTAACTATGTGATTTCAGGATTTTCACTGACTGCTTCTAAATACCATAAGGTTAATCAGTCTTTAACCTGCATTATTTCTTAGAGGCAAATTGACAGAAATTACATCACTGGTAATTTGCAAACAACATTTATCTGAGCTTTCTCATTGCGTAAGGGCCAGTATTATCAATGCCACCTCAATGCATTCATGAAGGCATCCTACAGGATAGTTTTACCGTCATATTTCATTAAATACATGATGGTATTTACTTTCCCTTTTATTGTTAAACTGCTTGTAAATCTGGTTGTAAAGCACTACATGCAAGAAGGATGTTTATGAAGTCCGTTTCAGTAAAATGAAAGAGCAAAATGATGGGACTCAAGTACTGTTTGAACCAGACAAGTGAGCTTAGCAGCATGAAAAAACTAGTGTACTACTTACTGCAGTATATACTGTGTCCTACGTGCTACTTTTTAAAAGCTGCACTCTGTTATTTAGCATCTGTGAGTCACTAACTTATAATATGTGACAACCATATAACACAACCGTTTGAAACCTTTATTGTTGAGTAATGCATTCTGCATCCCAATTTGCTTTCAAATAATGTGGGCTATTCTAGTACATGCAAATGGGAAGTAATTAGCTGGTATTTGATTTCTAACAACATAATCACGAGTGTGACTGTGTCTCAGAAACTCATTTGTTTCTAGTCACTGCTAAACTGAGGCATTTTCCATATGGTTTGGCCTACATACTTCTCCTAAGAAACAGGAATAGATCTGTCAGCTTGGCCTAAAATCATTTCCTTTGGAGAAAAGGAGGAAAAACAACACACCAGAAAGAGAAAACAGATATGTGGCTGAGTTATTGAAGCACATGTTCTCATCTAAACATTCCCGACCACCTAAGAATGTTGCACTGAAAACCATTTATTAAAACCCTTTAATAAAAGCGGTAAAATATGCATGCGGTACACTGGATATCTTGCCTAGAGACACATGAGGGTCATAATGACTACATATTCATGCAGTAATTAGCTGCAATTAGATCATATGTCTTAGCCATTCCGATGATTGGTTTCAAAAACAGCTGAACCTCTGGACCATTTCTGCATGCTGCATATGAACCGAGTTGCTGCCACATGATTGGCTGGTTTAGGTTTTATAATTTTTGTCTGCTTTTTCTCAAGATAACTGCTGACTATTGCATATACAAGTGGCAACAATGAGCCATTTGTATAAATTCACAAAGAATGCATTGTAGATACATGTTCAAAGACACATTCACATGCTAAATTTGCAATTGTTTTCAAATTCATAAGCCCATTCTGAACTAATCGATTCATTTCAGAGCAATACCAGCCCACTTAAAGGGACAGAAAAGGTACAAAAAATATTTTATTTTTTAAATAATATCAGGGTTTTATGACCATTCAATGAAAGTTAATGGGGTTTGGACCCAACATTATCTTCAGAGTATCTCCTTTTGTGTTCCACAGAAGAACAAATAATTTTTTCCTTTAAAGGAATTGTTCACCCTAAAAAAGAAAATGTGTGGAAAATGTACTCGCCCTCAGGCCATCCAAGATTTTGAGTTTTTTCTTCATCAGAACAGATCTGGAGAAATGTAGCATCACATCACTTGCTCAGCAATGGATCCTCTGCAGTGAATGGGTGCCGTCAGAATGAGAGTCCAAACAGCTGAGAAAAACATCACAATAATCCACAAGTAATCTACACTCCAGTCCATCAATTAACATCTCGTGAGGCGAAAGCTGCGTGTTTGTAATAAACAAATCCATCAAGACTATTTTAATGTCAAACTAAAATATGAGTCCATACATAATAATGCTTCCTCCAGTGAAAAAGTCCATCTCCTGTTGTCTTCTCACATCAAAATCCACCAACACATTTTTGGCATGTAAACAGTGTTTGATCGGTGCATATTTTTCTCCTGATTCAGACGAGTTGACTTTTTCACTGGAGAAAGCAATATTATGAATAGAGGACTCATATTTTAGACAATTGTCAGCAAATTGTCCCTTTTCGGTGAATTAGCCCTTTACAACAAAGGCCCAGATCACAATCAACATCAAACTCTGATTACAAGGATTAATAATAGTACAAGAAGTAGATCAGTCAGTAATCCATCTCCATTTCCAGTTCAAGTCAAAGACCTGCTGAGATGATCAGCCTTCTCGACAGCTGGTTTATTTAGAAATGTTACTCTTAAGAACAGTAATGACCACTTACAGACTCCAGTTATTTTACAGCATGAAGTATGAAGACCTCTAAGTAGGCTATACCAAAAAAGGAGACTCACGCATATCAGCCAAATAAGTCGTAATTCAGTCAAGTGCACTACAGAAGATCCTCTGGTTGGACACAATAGTGATGTTTTCATTGGAACGACCTTTGTTTATACAGCCATGTTAATAGTTTGTGTTTGCTTAATTTTCTTTGGCTTTTGGGTAAATAGTACACACTTTGTTTGCTGTTGTTGAGTTCCCACAGTGTTCGACCAATTTTATATGACCTTTGAGGTCCTTTGTTACCAGACCTTTAAAATTGTATACAAAGTAACTGTAGCGAAAGTGCAAATATTTAAGTTTTTTTTTTTTTTTTTTTTTTGAAAAGGACATTGCTAGGAGTTTCCCAGGCTTGGAAATCACAAATCACTGATTAAAAGTTATTCATAGCAGATTAATACGACTCAATGAGGAACTGACTACCTGAATTCATTTCTAGCAAAGGTAAGCATGCATTAGACTGGAAACATCCCCAAATATCAAATGATGATGGCATCATTTACTCCAGGAAGTCTGAGGAACGAGGAACTGCTAATTCAGTCAGAACGGACCTTAAAAAAAAGCTATTTTATTACACTTAACTTTCTGCTGTGGCAAACTCTCTAGCAAAACATCAGCACATCAGAGACATCTCAAACTTGTTTTATTACATCTTAAATAACAGTACATTTTAATATAGTATCTATGTTGCATCCAGCTTTCTGTGGTACACCGACAGACTGAAATTAAATACAAAAGGTGAGATAGGGAGTGCTGAGATCTACAGTTATTAATGAAGAGAGAAAATAAGGGGAATCCATTTTAATTGAACTGCAATTAATCTTTACTGGTGGCAGCACACACAAATACATCACAATTATTGTACATTATCGCAGAGAAAGGAAAAAAACAATAATAATAAAAAAAAGTCACAACTATTAAAGAAAGTGCATCTGTTTACAGTGGAAAAAGACTCTGTCATGTCAGATGCCATTTCAAAACGTTTAAAGAAAAGCCAAAAGTTTCTCGCGATTCTCCGATCGAACGTTTTGAGTTAGAAAACTCGCACAAAGGTTTTTCGAGCGTCTCGAACGGGACTTTTCGCAACTGTCGTTTAATTCGGGACAATTTCAGGAAGCATGGCCATGACTTACAGGTCGTCTGCAGGAAATACATGTCGTATCTCCCTCGCGATTTCTCATATTGGTGCATAGCTTCGCCGGTAAAAGTAAAGGATGTATGCACAGCATGTGTAAAACATCTGGAATCAATGGTCAAAAATTCTCAGTTTCATATCGGTTTCGCCGTCCCGGTGAAGGTAAGTGGGCCTAAAGACGTCAGCTCCTGTTTAAGCAAATTCTACAGCATGCGACTACGTTAATTCATGGCAGATGAAATAAAACGCTTAACTTAAAAATTTCAGAATTATCATTATTTTCAGACATTGATTTGTACAACATTTCATTCACATAGTAGTAACTGTATTTCCAAGCACAGACAGGGCTATCTGCTCTCTCTCTGGAACTGGGCTAAAAAGAAAGAAAAGAAAAAGGTTTTGTTTTTCCAAACACCGATCCCGACACCACTGAAAAAAAACCCTAAACACTCCCCGCCCGACCTCCCCAACGCCCGCCGACCAAAACCATCCCAAAAATTAAAAGCCAAAAGCTCGAAGGAACGTATAAATGTAAGACCAGAAGATAAGCTAAGGGGTTAGTTTGAACTGTTTTTAATCCAATGAAAGAGGATTGTATTTTTTTTGGTGAATTTTTACACTTTTTTTTTTTTACTTTTTTTGTGCATTTTCTACATTAAAATTAGCATTCAATGTGATTAACAGCATGTGCTTGGTTAGTTAACGCTTAAAACGTTAGTCAAGTTTCTTATTGTGCAAACAAAGCTGTGACGAGACTGGAAAGAAACATTAGCTAGGATATAATGCTGCATTCACGTGCAAGTCGGATACCCATATTTACAACGGCCATTCGCAGATAAATGAAGCGAGTACCTCGGACTCAGAAATGGCAAAGTATTTCAGAGAGATATGGCATTTACTTTTTTCTTTAATGACAAAGGACCAGGATGCACACTGAAAGTTAACTAATGCACAGATCAGGATTACATTTTGTAGAAAGCTAAGGCTGTTCTTATTAGCCAATGATTGGCAATAGCCCAGCGATGTTAACAATCGGACCAGATCAGAGGTGAACGCTGTCTGGGGACGCCCAAAAATATGAATATTAAGCTTTCACAAAAGGGCGTGTGAACTTTACCTCACGTTCATGAAAACTACACAACCTCTAGAGCAGGGTTCCTCAAATCTTGCCCTGGAGGGCCAATGCGCTGCAGAGTTGAGCTCCAACTCTGATCAAACTCACTTACCTGTGATTTTCTAATGATTCTGAAGACATTGATTAGCATGCTCAGGTGTGTTTGATTAGGGTTACAGCTAAACTCTGCAGGAAAGTGGATCTCGTGGGCCAGATTTGAGGATCACTGCTCTAGAGCTACCTAGTGCACACGAAAATAACAAAACAAAACACATGATTGGCATCGTCAAAAAAAGCTGCTCTTCCATCCTGGTCTAGTTTCAGCATTTTACATGACTTTTCTTGTTTTCACATGGTTTTATAACAGGATTAAAAGTTTTACTAATCAGAAACATATCATCTAAACAGAAAAAACTGGCGGGAAAAAGATCTAGAAGATGGACTATCAGATAAAAGGAACAAAAGAAGAAGAAGAAAAAATAAGAGTTAAATAATTTGTACAATTACACTCCAACATTTGCTTTCTAGACACATGATACATAAGCGTGGGATGATAGTGTTTTGTGTTTTCTCTTACAGGGTGACACAGAATGGTCCGAGAGGGAATGCAAGTTATTAATTTGAAACCACAGGAATTCTTCTGCTTTTTTTTTTCTTTTCTTTCTTTCTTTTTTAAGCTGGGTGATAAAACAAATTGTGCTCTTCTTGGTGTAGGAAAGGCATTGTTTTCCCTTAGAAGTTTTATTTCTTTTCATGGTGGTGTCAGTCAGTTTTATAAGGTGTTTTGTTGTTGACGATGCTGTGAAATTTAACATTCTAAAGTTGGAATGGTCTTCCAGTCAACTTTGGAGTTCAAATGATATCTGCGGACGGATAAAAAGAGATAAAAATGATAAAGCAGATATTCAGAGAATGACTTTTTTAGATCAGACAACTCCATATAAACTTGCATGATAAATGCACAAATTACTATTACACTGCCAGAAGGTAAACTGAGAAACTAAACTCATTTATTTAGGCATAAATGGTTGGAAAACAAATTCTTATATGTAATTTGAATTTTGTGAATCTATAACGTAAAAAAAAAAAAAAAAATTAAAAAAAAATCAAGGTTGAAAACTACTGGAGTATGTTTTACAAGAAAATACTATTTTAGTTTTTCTGCTTGTTCTTTGCCGTTTCTTTGTATTTGTACAACTTTACTATCAATTCTTGAGGGAAAATTGTTTCAAAGTAAATCTGAAACTAAAATAATAACAACAATATGACTGATTGATTGTTCATAATGTAGCACTATATCAGCTACCACAGCTATATTCTATATAACACAGGGGTTAAAGCAACACGTTAACATTTGAAAGGATACTATGGCAAAGTTATTGCTTTCTTTATTCAAACTGATTTTTTTTTTCATGAATATATGGTTGACCTGAAGAATGAAAGCTGTATCATACACTTGGAAAATTATGAGCTATAGCACTGCTTATCGACAATACATTTAGCTCACGAGATGAGACAAAATACAGATTACTTGGTTCACTAGAACGTGACCATAATTTAATACTATTTTTAAGAAATGTTCAATGACAAGATATTTGTCTTTTAATTACAAAAAGTAAAACAATGCAGTTGTATTAAGAAATATTTTAACTAATCTAGGGCTGTAACTAATGATTATTTTGGTAATCAAGTAATCTACTGATTATTTTGACAACTGAGTAATATTGAGTAAGATAAAAACTGAGTAAGATATTTTTAGTAACAAACAGACCTAAGTGAAAACCAGGCTTTAGTATGACTATTTATATATAAACTAACGATGAGGCAATAATAATTGGCTCAAATAAAATATCAAAACCAAGAAATTACATAATTGTATTGAACAACACTGTTAAAATACATAATGTAATATGCTTATACATAATATGAACATAACCTTACCTAAAGTACATTGTGTATTAAAACAAATACCTGCAGAGGGCGCCAACGGCCTGGTGACGTTTCACTTTACAGAATGATTAAACTGTGTTTAAATCCATTTAATTTTACTGTTTGGCCACATGCAGAAACTTTATTTTGAAATCACGATGTACAATAAATGGCATATTTAGAAATATGATGTATTCTCCTGTGTTGGCAAAGATTTATAAATGATTTACATTACAAGTCTAGTGAGATAATGCATTTAGCCCCTACTGGTAAATTACCGGCAAGTTACCATTAATAGATCATGTGTGAACAGGACCTTTTCAAAAATCCCGGTAAATTTATTCTGGCAATCATATCGTTCTTATGGAGATGACGTGATTACTCTGAGCTGTTTACAAAGCTCCGTTGCTTTTTAATTCGTTTTTCTATGTAAAGATGCACTAGATGGACATCTTTGACCATTGCGCCTCGCAGCCTTTTCAACGTCTCTCGCGCTTCATTCATCAGCTGCGACTCTGCAGTTGGATACTATTATGCGTGTCTCGTGTTTATAAGAGCAAAACATTTTGATTGGCTTGAACAGGACCTTTTCAAAAATCCTGGTAAATTTGTTCTGGCAATCATATCGTTTGACATGACCACTCTGAGCTGTTTACAAAGCTCCGCTGCTTTTTAATTAGTTATTTTATGTAAATATGCGCTAGATGGACATCGCAGCTTTTTGTCGCGCTTCTCCATTCATCAGGGCTGTGACTCCGTAATTAGATACCATTATGCACATCTTGTGTTTATAAGAGCAAAACATTCTGATTGGCTAGTAATGTTAGTTTGGTTGAGAGTGAAAGCTGTGCTCCTCTCATACCATTGGTAGGCGAACTCGATATCAATCAACAAGATTTTTGATTAAGGCCGCAGGATTTTTTTTCGAGTCAGACGCTGCACGCCGGAGACCCGGCACATTGCCGGAGAACTTTAAGCCCTGATAACATTAAAGTTGAAAAAATCTGCCCATTACATATCAGCCCTCTGATCTTCACTAAAGTGTAGCCAAAAATATCAGAAGGTGATACAAGGATACATTTAAATGGCATGTAAAACACACAAAGTATCTCTTGTTTAACACTAGGTTGTGCTGGAAGAGGTTGATTCTTACTGTATCGGACATGTTGTATTGAAAGCACCTTCAGAGTTCAGTTCCAGATCTTGAGGAAGCTGTCCCAGGACCCTGTAGCCACTGCCATACCGTCATCGGTTACACCCAGACAGCTTACTCGGTTGTCATGGCCGGCCAGCACACCTGAAAGAGTCCAAACATCAGTAAACCACACAATGTTTTATTGAGGGAAAAAAAAAAAAAAAGATTATTGGAGTATGTTTGACAAGAAAATACTATTTCAGTTTTTCTACTTTAAAATGTTACATACCTTTTTCCTTGTAATTAACTGTAAAATTAGCAGTTTCTGAGTGAAAATTGTTTCTACATAAAACATTTTTATGGGATGCCAAACAGAGTTTTTGCAATGGTGATGAACTTAAAGTTTCGATTGTACACTGTAAAAATAACTATTTTTTCAAAGTCTCAAATAAAACAGTATTGTAGTACATTTTACAAGTACATACCATTCAGTTTAGTCTACCATTTGAGTGTACTTCAAAATTTCATGCATAATTCAATGTTACTTTCGGTTTCTTTGTAATTGTGTAAAATGTACTAGCAATTTCTGAGTGAAAATTGCACGTTAGTTTGTAGATACTAATTACACACACACAAATATATATATATGATGTAAATATCCCATAAATTAATTTAGTTTTATATTTTAGAGATAAAAAATAAATGTGTAGAAAAGATTTTCAAAGAAATTCAACCTAAACCCCCCCCCTCCCTCCACCCATCCACACGGATAATCGCTATACATTAAGGCCGCAGGATTTTTTTTCGAGTCAGACGCTGCACGCCGGAGACCCGGCACATTGCCGGAGAACTTTAAGCCCTGATAACATTAAAGTTGAAAAAATCTGCCCATTACATATCAGCCCTCTGATCTTCACTAAAGTGTAGCCAAAAATATCAGAAGGTGATACAAGGATACATTTAAATGGCATGTAAAACACACAAAGTATCTCTTGTTTAACACTAGGTTGTGCTGGAAGAGGTTGATTCTTACTGTATCGGACATGTTGTATTGAAAGCACCTTCAGAGTTCAGTTCCAGATCTTGAGGAAGCTGTCCCAGGACCCTGTAGCCACTGCCATACCGTCATCGGTTACACCCAGACAGCTTACTCGGTTGTCATGGCCGGCCAGCACACCTGAAAGAGTCCAAACATCAGTAAACCACACAATGTTTTATTGAGGGAAAAAAAAAAAAAAAGATTATTGGAGTATGTTTGACAAGAAAATACTATTTCAGTTTTTCTACTTTAAAATGTTACATACCTTTTTCCTTGTAATTAACTGTAAAATTAGCAGTTTCTGAGTGAAAATTGTTTCTACATAAAACATTTTTATGGGATGCCAAACAGAGTTTTTGCAATGGTGATGAACTTAAAGTTTCGATTGTACACTGTAAAAATAACTATTTTTGGTCATTTTCAAATAAAACAGTATTGTAGTACATTTTACAAGTACATACCATTCAGTTTAGTCTACCATTTGAGTGTACTTCAAAATTTCATGCATAATTCAATGTTACTTTCGGTTTCTTTGTAATTGTGTAAAATGTACTAGCAATTTCTGAGTGAAAATTGCACGTTAGTTTGTAGATACTAATTACACACACACAAATATATATATATGATGTAAATATCCCATAAATTAATTTAGTTTTATATTTTAGAGATAAAAAATAAATGTGTAGAAAAGATTTTCAAAGAAATTCAACCTAAACCCCCCCCCCCCCCCAAAACCCCCCCCCCCCCCCAAAAAACAAAAACGATCTAACAAAGTAACTTGGAAATATAATGTAATTGGAAATGTAAATATTTAAGCCAAGCAGTCTGTTGATAAACATATCACATTTTAAAGCCCTTACAATGTTCAACTGTAATGTTTTCAATTTTCAAATGAGCTGAAATGTGGCTAATATTTGTATTGAATGCATACACTAAAAAACATTGGGTACAGAAAAGATTTTTACTCAGAAATGCAGTGTATGCAATCGATAAAATAGCAACGTGTATTTTAACTCATTTGAAGAATTAAAATGTTATATTTCAACATTATAAAGGCTTTAAAATTTGGATTTTTTTCTGTGCATGCACTGTGCATGGTTGTTGTATGCAAAAGAGACAAATCAATGTGGCATGTTATCTAGCAAGCACTGAACCATATGTAAAACAACACCACTGTGTGTGTCGTATGGTTGGTTTGTTTGCTTTCAGGGCGGTCACTAGACCACTATTAGTAACTATTAGTAGCATATGTTTGCAGTTTTCCAGCCATCTGTGTGTGCGCATCTCACCAGCGCGGTCGGCCTTGAGGCTGTCCCACACGTTGCAGTTGAAGTCATCGTAGCCGGCGAGCAACAGGCGGCCGCTCTTCGAGAAGGCCACGGAGGTTATGCCGCAGATGATGTTGTCGTGAGAGTAAACCATGAGCTCCTGGTCGGCACGCAGGTCAAAGAGCCGGCAGGTGGCATCGTCAGAGCCAGTCGCAAACGCGTTTCCATTGGGGAAGAACTGCAGGGGGAATATGAGCTCTTTCTAGTTTCAATACTTCAAGAAATTACATGCACTAGAGCGCCTATTCCTAAGAATACATTATTTAGTTTTAATCTGTACTGTGTTAGGAATACTCACACAGATGGCGTTGATGTCCGACTCATGGCCAGTGAAGGTCTGTCTGCACATGCCCTCACGGACGTCCCAGAGTTTGGCGGAGGCATCACAGGCTCCTGACACAAACAGCCTGGTGTCTGGAGCCAGAGACAGACTCATCACGTCACCGGTGTGACCCGCGAATGTGGTTGTCTGCTGACCGGTCTCTATGTCCCAGAGAGCACTGCGGGACAGATCACAACATTCAGATGCTTCAAAACACATACACATAATTGAGAAATCAAAATGCCTGTAGAAATTAACTGCAACATTTCTCAGAGCTGCAGATAAGAGCTGGAAAATCTGATCAGGCCTACATTTATAAGAAAAATAAATACAAATAATTAAATATCTAAAAATAATTATACAGGTGCATCTCAATAAATTAGAATGTCGTGGAAAAGGTCATTTATTTCAGTAATTCAACTCAAATTGTGAAACTCGTGTATTAAATAAATTCAATGCACACAGACTGAAGTAGTTTAAGTCTTTGGTTCTTTTAATTGTGATGATTTTGGCTCACATTTAACAAAAACCCACCAATTCACTATCTCAACAAATTAGAATATGGTGACATGCCAATCAGCTAATCCACTCAAAACACCTGCAAAGGTTTCCTGAGCCTTCAAAATGGTCTCTCAGTTTGGTTCACTAGGCTACACAACAATGGGGAAGACAACTGTCCAGAAGACAATCATTGACACCCTTCACAAGGAGGGTAAGCATCTGCTTATCCTTGTCTCTTATTACATAATTTTTTTATGGTAAATTTTCACATTAAGTCTCATTTGATAAACAAAGTAATGCATTTTCAAATGTAATAATTTTAGATAATATTAGTTAATAAAAACACAAGCCTTCATTGTTTGCTCATGTTCACATGGCATAAATGTTAACAAATATATTTTTGTATTTGTATTTAAAGCAGCACTATGTAACTTTATCTGTGTTCAAAATTTGCAAAATGTATACAATGAGCGAGTACATCATGAATTCATCTTCCAAACCGCGTTTTTGTCTTATTCCGAATCACTACGGTACACTTATAATAAGTACTTATATTTGGACTATTGTAGCCTGGTCGGGTCATCACCGCTGCGGAGTAACACATATCTGCGTGAATCGCCAGAGACTCAAGCTCCGGTTGGAATGTTCTTCCGCGGGATGTGTGCAGTTCTGTTTATAAACCGCTAGAGCGCCAAAAGTTACATAGTGCTGATTTAAAAATGTATTAGTAAATGTTGAAATTAACTTAAAATAAAACAAAAATAAGAAATAGACATAAGATTTAGCCTACAACCTTAATGTTAGCTTGCAGTTAATGATATACAGTGGTGTGAAAAAGTGTTGGTCCCCATCCTGATTTCTGATTTTTTTTGCATGTTTGTCACACTTTAATGTCTCAGATCAAACAAATTTAAATATCAGTTAAAGATAACAAGTGAACAACATGCAGTTTTTAAATGAAGGTTTTTAAGTAGTTTGGGATTTTGTTTTCCCTTAATAATAAAAACTGCATGTTGTGTTTACTTGTGTTATCTTTGACTAATATTTAAATTTGTTTGATGATCTGAAACATTAAAGTGTGACAAACATGCAAAAAAATAAGAAATCAGGAAAGGGGCCAACACTTTTTCACACCACTGTACATATATTTCCCATAATTTAAAATAAATTTTTCTTAAGCACAAGGTGGCAGCTAACACCATAAATTGTGTTAAAAATAAAAAAGTGGGAAGAAATTATTTTTGTCTTCCCCATAATGTTGTAGAAATGGTTCAAATGATGTTACTTCCTGAATGTTGATTTTATAGAATGGTAATTTTTTTTAATAGGATAATGCAAACATAATATAAGAAATACAAAGCATATGGCATTTAAATAAAACTTTTTTTTTAAATGTATAATCCGATTCCTGACTTTAAAGAAAGAAAAAAATATATTCCTGATGGCATTAACAACTAAATCTGGTCCTAACTGCAGATGTAAGCTTTAGTATCTGAGATATCCAAGCTTCGGGATGCTGGGATACAGTTCCTCACACTCACCAGGTGGTGTCGCCAGAACTTGTAACAATCTGGTTGTCATCAACGAAGCGGCAACAAGAGAGGTATCCTGAAGAGGGAAGGAAGTTTAATACATGATTCCAAACCAATATTTCTTCTCAAAATCTTAAGAAATGTATTATACTTTACTTAAAAACAAAATAATATCTGTGAATGAACAATATGTCATTGTGTGGAGGATGTTTTACATTGCTGTATTACACTCATGACAATTTGAAGGGGAAAGATGCTTATATGCCATGAAAATAGATATCACAAAGAAAAAGAAAAAAAAAAGTTAAACTTTAAAATTAATATTTAAATTTTAAAATTAATATTTAATTAAATCTAAAATATATTTTCCTATTTTTCTCTTGATATAGTGGTGAAATATGACCTGGACATTTCTTCACCCATACAGCAACTGAACAGAATGACAGTGCATTACGTAATCGCTGATGCTGTCATTAAAGTCGATCAGATGGGATAATATTAAAGAGGGTGCAGAAAACACCAGTGCAGTTTCATGCTGTAATTACAGCTTAGTGAAACACCAACCCTTATGTATATTCACAAGAGCTAAATCACAGTGTGTGAGAGTTTCAGGAGGACACGTCCTGTACCTGTGTGTCCGGCCAGCTCACGGCTGACGCGCACATTCCCCTCACGAGTCTTGAGGCTGTAGATGGAGCAGATGTTGTCTAGACCTCCACAAGCAACGTAATTCCCTGAAGGAGCGTAGGCACAGGTCATCACCCAGGAGGAGCGCAGAGGAATGGCGTGGACCTGAAACACAACACACAAATGCTCAGGAAAAGACATATGGAAGAGCACAGGAAGTAATACAAATCTGTAGCAGAAACCATTTTAAATAGCTGATCATCACAGGGTCTATATTAGTTCCTGAACTAATAGTGACTAAACACGACCCCTTTTAATACATGTTAACCAGGAGTCACTCATTTATAAATCGCACTCATCTACACTAAAGAGCGGCTATACGGTTGTTTTGGCTATATTACTTTTTTGTCTCATGCAGCGCACTGCCTGCGTCTGAGTAACAAACTAAAAAAAACAACAAACAAAAAAAGGGCATGTGATATTAACAGATGAACTACGCTCATATTTATAATTCCAAACAATCAGTAAGCGACAGGTGCTTGGAAACGCTGTTTTGTACTCATTTATTGACGAGTCGGCTGCGGTGCTTCTCTGCCGCTCACTGCACAGAACAGACGTCGAGAGAGGCGACACTTCTCCGGGAAAGTCAGACCTCGGGTTCGCGGGACAGCACTGGCGAAATCTTCCAACTGAACAATAGCTAAGGTTTATCCAAAAAAGTCGCTAGGTTTGTCAGTATGAATATTCTATGGAAAAAAGCCGCTAAAAGGGTCTGAAAGTTGCTAAATCACGTGCAAAATAGTGCTAAAGTCGCGCTCGTGATGGCAGGGGGCGGTGGATATTTGTGGCAGTCAATGTGGATATTGTGGATGAGTTCATCTGTGTCATCACGTTCTATTAATTCTACAGCTTCAGTTTCGGGAACTTTCATGCTTAGTAACACATACAGCTGTTCCCTCACTACAGTGCAACAGTGAAAAGGGACCCCTTTCAAACAGTGTTGCGTTCCGAACGTTGTTTTAACGACATGCACCGGTTTTGCGGTATTTAAAAAATTCATATAACAAAATAAACACCGGTATTCAGTATGAACCGGTATACCGCCCAGCACTAATTTATGGTCATATTTTTAAGATGTATAATAAAAAAAATTTGTAAAATTACAAATGTTTACAAAACCAGTCTAATTAGAATTAGAATATTTGTGGTTGATAAATTACAATGTATTATAAGATCTTAAAATATTAAGTTGTACAATTAAAATATAATTTCTACACAGTAAACTATAAAATAAATATAGACACTACAGTCAAATGATCTGTTTATAACAGCAGCCTATTTAGAACAATTCAAGCCATTACAAAATTTTTAAAAAAAAAATATCAATATGGTTGCTAGTATCCACCCCAGAAAAGAGGTGCAACTTGCTTAAGCTCATGCTGTGATAGTGAAATGCTCTATATGAAATTAAAATTCAAGAAATAAAAGAATAACAAGTACAAATATAATACCTTATTTGTGGTATAACTGTCCCAAATAATGAGTTTTCCATCCTGGGAGGCACTGACGAGCAGCCTGCACAGAGAAAACAAGAGCACAGGTGAGCGAGTGCGGTTTACCTGCACAACTACATTCAGGAGGATTGTCTCCCAGAACAATCTCAAACAATTCCCAGCACCATTCGGCACAAAAATTGTAGTTTTTTCTTGGCTGTAGCTATAATAGTAACAACATTCTTAGTCATAACACCTACTTACAACCATCACTCACCACCTACACAAACACAATAAAAGACCATGATTCAATGCAATAGGGATAGCACGCAGTGGCCACCACTCGAGCCATGAACCCATCCACCTCCACTGCGAAAGGGAAACCCCTCGGTGTCTCTCGCCCTGATGTACAAGGATGTTTTCAAAGGGCTAACAAATAAGGTCAGGCCATCATGCAAATCAGGTGACGAAGCTGTTCCGTACCTGGAATCGGTGCCCCAGTGCATGGCGTAGATTTTAGCCAAATGTCCTCGCAGTGTTCTTCTTGTGCGCATCTGGATTCGGCCAACAGGGTCAATGTTGGCTGTGATCTGAAAACATGTATGCAAATTTTAAAAAAACATCCACACACGTGGCATCGATATAGATATTAATCCATTGATTTAAATTATGGTTACTTAAATTTATACATTTAAACAGAAAATTTGAATTTCTTACCTGTGATAGTGTGGCATCTGCACAAGCTTTCCTTGCATCCTAGGAAAAAAAGAAAAGGAGAAAAGTTTAGATGCGGTGGAACGAGGCATTATTTTATATACAAAACATTTAGGGTTAATGGTTAGTAAATAATAACCATAAAGTAACATAACATACGCTGTGATATACAATTCCTTCTTTAAAAAAATGTTCATATCATATTAGTAATCTAATTGGTAGCATTACTGACCTGTTACGGTTAATTTACTCATTGATTTGATTATGGCTAAAAGGTCAAAGATTTTTAGACAAATGTGGATATTTTAGAACACAACAACAGAGGATTGGTAAAACTATCTCAGGCCGAGATAAAATAAAAAGATAAAAAGCGGCTTCATGGAGGAAGTATCGGGTGTAAATTCTTTGAGGAATGAGAACAGAACAGTTACAGTAAACGTTTTTCCTGCATAGCGTAGAAGTATGTAAATATCCGCCCTCTGTATTTTAATGTCTTTTGGTTATGCAAATATTTCTGAGTAACAAGAGACTACCAAGTAATCAGGTTGTAAAAAACAAAAACAAACGTGCACATACTTCATAGGACTTAATAGCTGCATAGGAAATATGTCTAGCTTTAATAAAACTGATATTTTAAATATAGCAGACATGTCAAAATCTCTGAAATTATGAATGTGAGCTTTGTTTTTGTTTTTTCGCTGGTGGTCGAAATTTACCACAGCAACAACCAGAGGCTGCACTGACTCCTTTCAACCTGGAGTCTTAATGGGATAGTTCACCCAATAATGAAAATTCTGTCATCATTTAAACACTCAAGTTGTTCCAACCTGTATGAATTTCTTTCTTCTGCTGAACATAAAAGATGATACTTTGAAGAACGTGGGAAACCGAACAGTTGCTGGTCCCCATTGACTCCCATAGTATGAAAAAAATACTGTGCAAGTCAATGGAGACCAGCAACTGTTTGGTTACCAATTTTTTTTCTTCAAAATATCTTTTGTGTTCAGCAGAAGTCAGATGTACAGGTTTGAAACAACTAGAGGATAAGTAAATGACAATTTAGATTTTTGGGTGAACTATCCATTTAATTTAATGCTCAACTTAAAATGCTGAATAATCAGCAGATATTTTTCTATTTTTGGTAGTAATAAGATTAATATTGACCAGGCCAATCCATTAGTCGATATTTGGCTTTTTTGCAGTAGAATATTTAGTATGTCAAATTACTATTCATTTGATTTTAGCAACTAAGTTTCAATTACATTATACCAAACACATTTTAAAGATGTGTATACACGTTGCATGTCTTGTGTTACAGGTATGGATTAGGGATTAATAAATGCAGTTGTGTATGAGATCAGAGAGGTCCTCACTCTGATCTGGTTCTTCAGCTGCTCGGCCTCCTGGCGTAACTGGTCCAGTTCACTCATTTTCCTCTTCTAAAGCTCTGCCTCACTCCTACTGCCGGGACACGTTCGGATCTACAGCAGAGAAAGAGACAGCCAACATTTAGGCTCCGATTCCAATGTTATACCTTCAAAAGACATTAACGGGAGGATATTTGGCCATCTTGAGACCAAGTTTAAATTTGAATGTGCATATTTCCTGTTTTGAAACAAGTAAACTGGTCTCAGCATCAGATATAAAAACAACCATATTGTTCGCACTAACATCGCACGCTAGCTGCATCTACAAGAGGAATCATCTCTGCATGTAACATTTGTTAATGGATTGCTAGTAGATTGTTTATCAATACACAAGGGTGTAAATTCAAGATCCCATCCCACCGCATTAGCTACTGAAAGCAACCAAAGAACCATTTCCTCTTGTGGTGAAATTAGTTGTTGCTCCTTAATGAAAAATGCAGAAGTACAAAGAGAACAACAGCAAGAAATGAGCTGTGATTCTGTCCTTTTATTATGTCAATAATCGGCAATGGATAAAATACCTAATCCTAAACTGTAGCTCAAAAAAAAAAAATTTTTGTCACATTATGGGGAAAAAATGCCATGAAAAACAGGATATTCAATGAGAACATAGGGCAGAACTTGTTTTTATCTATTGGGAATTGATTGGATGATGAAAACTGGGCGCTACATCCAAGAATGGGGTCATGTGGTTGGAGGGACGAGCTGAATAACAAAAAATAAAAATAAAAACTTTTTTTTTTAAAAGGAGCGTGATGACATCAGTTGAAAAGGAAAGCAGTTTCAAAAGGCGGGAGCAAGTTATTTAATTTAAATGAACGATTAAGCAGACAAACATTATGGGCACTGAGAATGTGAATTAGGAAAGTATATAGGGCAGTGCTCCAGACTCATTCTTCCCACTGGTCGCTCTTTTGCGACCAACTTTCTCAGTTGGTCGCACTAGCACATGATTTGGTCGCAATATTTTTTTTAAGCGCTACATCATGGGATTAATCAATGCATGCTGATGAACTTTTATCATAGTTTATAGTTATATGGAAACTAAAGTGATTAACATTCAGCCCGTTCATTTTCATCAGTAGTATTATTTGTGATTTGATTTTTGTGAACGGGAGTTCCTATTTTGCTGTGTTATAAGCCGAGCTTGGGGTGCTTTCACTTTCAAATTCGCGATCTTGTTGTCCCATTTTGCAAGAAAAGATCTACACACTAGGGCTTTCAAAATTTTAGATCTGCGTCAGTCGTCAGGCAGCCTTATCAGTGGCGCACGAAATGTGACGACAATGTCATTGCATTTTAATGCTTTTGTTAACCTATCCAGTAGAACCCACTAGATGCGGCGCTGCTACGTTGTTCATTCAATATATAGCGGAAAACGAGAGCATCAGTGTGGTGAATATGTTGTTTACGGCAAAACTGAAACCAAGCCGTTCACACAGAACGCATATTTACCACATTTTCTAGCAGGGCATCTATCAGCGTTGCACTCGCGTCTCGCACAAGAGAGCGGCATGTTTAGAAAGCCATGTAAAATGAATGCAAGTTCAACTTTTAAAAAACAAGTCTCAAGACTATGGCGATTTTCCCCCATCCCACTGTATCTCATGTTTTTAAATTAAGAAAGTGGCCTACTCTTTGTAGGTTTTCGGTCATTTGTATTAAACTATACATACATGTAGTGCTGGGCGGTATACCGGTTCATACCGAATACCAGTGTTTATTTTTGTTATGATATGAATTTTTAAAATACCGCAATACCGGTATATGTCGCTTAAACAACATTCAGAACGCAACACTGTTTGAAAGGGGTCCCTTTTCACTGTTGCACTGTAGTGAGGGAACAGCTGTATGTGTTACTAAGCGTGAAAGTTCAGAAACTGAAGCTGTAGAGCTAATAGAACGTGATGAGACAGAAGAACTCATCCACAATATCCACATTGACTGCCACAAATATCCACCGCCCCCTGCCATCAGCTCCCGCATCTCACACACACACGAGCGCGACTTTAGAACTAGATTTAGCAACTTTCAGACCCTTCACGCAGCTTTTTTCCATAGAATATTCATACTGACACACCTAGCGACTTTTTTGGATAAAACTTAGCTATTGTTCAGTTGGAAGATTTCGCCAGTGCTGTCCCGCGAACATGAGGTCTGACTTTCCCGGAGAAGTGTCACCTCTCTCGACGTCTGTTCTGTGCAGTGAGCGCCAGAGAAGCACCGCAGCCGACTCGTGCACCTGTCACTGTTTGGAATTATAAATATGAGCGTAGTTTGTCTGTTAATATCACATGCAATTTTGTGTTTGTTTTAGTGTTTTAGTTAGACGCAGGCAGTGCGCGCTGCATGAGACAAAAAAGTAATACAGCCAAAACAACCGCATAGCCGATCTTTAGTGTAGATGCATGTTGATTTTATCAGACAATGCCGTGATTATAAATGAGAGTGACTCCTGGTTAACATGTATTACAAGGGGTCGTGTTTAGTCACTATTTAGTGTGGTATTTTTTGACAATATTCATTCATCAAGACAGTAAAATAGGGCATTCTAAGCCAATATACTGCAGTATTTCCTCTCTCAATCAGTAGAAAATATGTTTAACACCCAGTCATGCATGAAAAAAATAAATACCATCATGTACCGTGAAACCGGTATAATTTTGAAAAAT
>NW_015505273.1:516415-557064 GCF_001515645.1 Sinocyclocheilus grahami
ACACTGTTTGAAAGGGGTCCCTTTTCACTGTTGCACTGTGGTGAGGGAACAGCTGTATGTGCTACTAAGCGTGAAAGTTCCGAAACTGAAGCTGTAGAACTAATAGAACATGATGACAGAAGAACTCATCCACAATATCCACATTGACTGCCACAAATATCCACCGCCCCCTGCCATCAGCTCCCGCATCTCACACACACACGAGCGCGACTTTAGAACTAGATTTAGCAACTTTCAGACCCTTCACGCAGCTTTTTTCCATAGAATATTCATACTGACACACCTAGCGACTTTTTTGGATAAACCTTAGCTATGGTACACTTGGAAGATTTCGCCAGTGCTGTCCCGCGAACACGAGGTCTGACTTTCCCGGAGAAGTGTCACCTCTCTCGACGTCTGTTCTGTGCAGTGAGCGGCAGAGAAGCACCGCAGCCGACTCGTCAATAAATGAGTACAAAACAGCGTTTCCAAGCACCTGTCACTCACTGACTGTTTGGAATTATAAATATGAGCGTAGTTTGTCTGTTAATATCACATGCAATTTTTTGTTTGTTTTAGTTTGTTACTCAGACGCAGGCAGTGCGCGCTGCATGAGACAAAAAAGTAATACAGCCAAAACAACCGCATAGCCGATCTTTAGTGTAGATGCATGTTGATTTTATCAGACAATGCCGTGATTATAAATGAGAGTGACTCCTGGTTAACATGTATTACAAGGGGTCGTGTTTAGTCACTATTTAGTGTGGTATTTTTTGACAATATTCATTCATCAAGACAGTAAAATAGGGCATTCTAAGCCAATATACTGCAGTATTTCCTCTCTCAATCAGTAGAAAATATGTTTAACACCCAGTCATGCATGAAAAAAATAAATACCATCATGTACCGTGAAACCGGTATAATTTTGAAAAATTCTAGTCATACCGCCCAGCACTACATACATGCATGGTGCTGTTTTTTTTTCTAATTGTTTAAAGCAACTTTATTAATTATATATGGTTTATAAACATTATTTTAAACAGTATTTAAGTGGAAAATTCGAATTTAGTTTTTCAGTCATTTTGACAGCCCTACTACACACCTCACTTTTTAAGACTAAAACAAAAAAGATGGATTCATTGTTATTCTTAATTAAAAAGCACAACAACAATAAAATCGTAAGATACAATGACAAACTAGCTTACAAAATGATTATTAACAAAAACAAATAAGATGAGGCATGGCATACACCACATGCTGTATTATATACGACTAATAAATTACAGTACGTTTAGCAAACACTGAGGAATCAAATAAAATAAAATAAAAGAGTCTCCATAGCATAACGTGAGGTAAACAGCAAAGATAAGCTTTTCAAAATGAAAACAAAAAGAAAAGTAAAACTAAACTGTGACAGTGCTTGAATGTTTTTTCCCCCACAAGAATACCAACATGTTCACCTTCTCTGGTTTAAGAAGCGGTCTTTTACTTTAGCTTGAAAACCTTCCATCGTTTCCTCAATATTCGCATCATTTTTGCTGCGTGGACCTTCACGTTCGTGCCGATGCGCCGAGTATAAACCAGGCTCTACTACACTCAACCGCTGTGCAGTTCAAATGAGTAGTGCGGTTTCGTTATGCTTTCAATTTCGTTTGCCGTTTGATGTTTCTCATAAAAACAGAGACTGACTGGATGCGCCGTTAACGAAATCGCCTGTGCATTAATTTTAAATATAATTATATACAAATTTGGCAGTCGCACCAGTGCGACCTTTAAAAAAAATTTGTCGCACCAGCAGGAAAAATGGTCGCAGTCTGGAGCCCTGAAATAGGGTCATTTTAATTTCATCCAAAAGACTAATGACAATCGACTATAAAAGCTAGAATTAAAGGTTAATATGCTGCAATATTTATAGTAAGAAACTATTCTTTGTCTGGTTTCCAGGATGAAATGCTGATTCCAAACAGCAATTCCTTTACAAAAATAAACTGACACACTCTGAAACCCTTAAAGCCTGTCTGTTTTAATCTTGATTTAGAGCAAACGCACTCGACTGACAACAGCGAGTCCTTCTAGGCCAGCTCTCATCCTATTAGCGTTCCCAGCCAACAGCCGTGTTTCACACCTCTCTCTCCACAGTGTCATTGAGATAATCCTGGGACACGCTTGATTCAGCTCCTTCAGGCAAATCCAGTTAAGACACACCAGGGACACTGATAGGAAGAGCAGCACCTATCCTGCTGACCCAAATCCTTCATGCGCTCAGAAAAACGGCTGATGAAGGCAGCTGTTTTAATGGGCCATCCGAGTGTACGCATCTAATGCTGGAGAAAGGCAGTTAAAGATGGGATTCATTTTAGAGGTACACGAAGAGCAAGGAAAGGATCGGCATGCTGCAGGAGATACAATGATGGACAAACGTGTCAAATTAACGCATGTACAACTGTGGCACATTCATGGTCATGTGCACTGCAATGTGCTGCTACTCCACATATATACGGAGGAAGATATGGATGAGCAAAAAAGGCCAAGTTGCATTTATGGTCTATTCATTCAAGAACATACTATTACTGATAGCATATTACTACTTTAAAGTGCTGGTGCATACAAAATTGACATCAAGGACTATAACACTTTTTAAATGCATAGAGATTAACTTTGGGTCCTTAGTAGGGGTAACTGAACAACTCGAATATTTATAAAAAAATATATTTAAAAAAGGGGCCTTTTTGCACATCCCAATATTGTTTCATGTTCTACAAATGGGTGAAATTGACATCAAGGACTATAACACTTTTTAAATGCATAGAGATTAACTTTGGGTCCTTAGTAGGTAACTGAACAACTCGAATATTTATAAAAAAATATATTTAAAAAAGGGGCCTTTTTGCACATCCCAATATTGTTTCATGTTCTACAAATGGGTGAATTGACCACTCTAGGCCAACATCGCATGACCTACTTTAGAAAAGAGTCATGAAAAATGACTTTTAATTCAAATATAGAACAATTTGCAGCAGCACAATATCTCAATTCTCAAGCAGCTTTCCCATTAGCCTAGTCTTAGTCGTCCTGATTTGAGCAAGATAAACGGAGGTTCAAGCTTGAGCAAAGACGGTCCAGAAGAACATCAAGACCAGGGAAGGGCTGATGGGAGAAAGGATGAAGAAATTACGATAATTTACATGCTTTGGATCAGCTGTGGACCGTTAGGCAATGATCAGTACTTTTGAGTGATATTAGCACTGCATAACGGAGAAGCCACACATATGCTCGTTACTCCCAGAAGTCTGTGGTCGGGCAATCTAACTGGAGCACTAAAAATTTGGTTGGATCCATTTCCTGTAATTGCCATTGCACTCTGGTGCATTATGCCATGTCCTAATTGTGAAATCAATGATTCCATGTTTGAAAAGTGAACGTTGGCTGCGTGAACTAGCAAGACGGATACGCTATTGGAAGAAAAATGCAGTTCTCGACAGTTTTCATGAACGTCACCCAATGAAAGAATTAAGCATCCCATGTAGGGTTTCTTGAGTGATCAAACGATTAAAGAACATTTGGGAAGTTACACACATAGCAAACATAACTAAAAAACTGATAAAGGCAGCAGATAAGAAAACATACTTAAAACTCAACACGACTAAGTATATGGTAAGCTAACAGAGACAAAATATTTAAAAGTATGTTGATGATGACAAGCACGTTGCAAGTAACTTCTTGCTACTTGCTGAGAAATTCCTGAGACACCAGTATCACTGTCATGTGGCCGAGACCTTTAAAAGTTCCTTAAAGTTTCAGGTTGTACTCTGAATTTCTTACCTTACGTGGCTTGCACAAGGCTCCTTGTGTTTGACAGCCAGAAAATGTTTCTCTTGGTGAACATCTTATCCTTTCCTATACACATGCTTCTTCCCGATTGGCTGACCTCTTAAATGGGCCTGCATCAAGACAATACGCCTAAGTCCTCTAATCTTGCTGATCAAAATGACATGGTTACAAAAGGTAAGTCTCATCCTTCAGTACAGCACAACTACTCAACCCAACATGAATACTATCAGAGAGGAACCAATATGTTAAGTTTGGTGGATACGGATAGCGATTTTTATTTAGTCAATACCCGAACAATGATCTATATTAAATGTAAATATATCTTTATTTATGCATATAAAGAGACCACTGCTTGAATTGGGGGGGACCTAATATTATTGCCATTTAATATCAATCCAATAAATGTGGAAAAAAACTACTATGTAAAAAAACTTGTGCTGTCAATCAATAATTTTTTTTAAACTAATTAAAATCGCACATTTTTCTGAAATTAATTGCGATTAATCCCACCTAACATTAAAGTTTTTAAATATACTTGTTACAATAATTTCACATTCTATCTTCAAATTAATGTACAAACAACATAGACAGTATTTTTTTAATATCTGTTTAATGGTATCTCTTTTCAGTATCAATGATACCAATACTGATTTCTCTATAAAAATTGCCACCCCAATATTTAACTATTGACTATAGCCATTCAACATTACAGTATAATTGAGAGCTATTAGACTTTACATTAGACTTTAAAAAATAACTTCTAATTTAAGTGAATTTAGGGATGGGCGAAATAGCTAAAAAATGTATCAACGATATAATGTTTCCTATCGTTCGGAATCGATAATTATTGACACTTTTTTCTAACCTTTTTTAAAACAGAGCAATAGAAAAATGTTTACATTTAACCACTGTATTTTTAAATTAACTAAATTTATTGACAAACACCAAAAATATTTAGTTTTAACAGTCAAAAACAAAATTAAACTTAAACAAATATCTAATTTCTAATGTTTTATATGCAGATTAAATAGGTTAAACTTTTGGCTTGTCTCCCGAGGCCACAGGAGGGCGCAATGAGCAAAATACTGCAGCACATTAAATTGTCAATGCAAGGAAGTAACTGTTTATTAAAAACGTGCATTACATCTAAATTAACTCAAATATAATTTCGTAAATTGCATAAACAATTATGAACAAAACAGCATCACGTATTTATGCATTGCTTAAATGCATAAAATTGCTTAAAAGAGCCGAATCGCCCATCACACAGATTGCCTTTAAAGTCCGCATGAAATCAAAATTGACTATTTACTTTACTAGCGCACATTACAAGTCTTGATTTGAACAGTTAATCCATGCCAGTTAATCCGCTGGAAAAAAATGTGTGTTTTGGTAATCTTTAATCAAAATCTGAACATTTGCTTCCGCTCTGGAATGGCATTCCTTCTCGGATTACGTCAGTTTGACGGCTTGGTTAGAATATCCTTAAACACACCCCTCCAACCGTTAGTTTGCTATGAGTGAGAGACAGAGAGGAGGAGTGCCAAAATAAAACCACGCCCTCTCCTCAATATTCCGTTTCAGCTGGAAATACGTTACTACACTGAAATAAAGTCGCAGCAACTTCCGGTTCACGCAGACTTTAAAAACATATGAGACGCAGTGAAAAGAAATAAACCTCCACAAATTTGCGACGTGTTTTCTAAAAAAAAAAAACCTTTAAAATAAAACGTTTAAACTGTTTTAACTTTGCATGGCTGTCTACATCTCGTGTGAGACGTGAGTGCAGCAGTTGTATTTGTCCGTCTAGAAAATGTGCTGAAAATGCGTTCTGTGTGAATGGCTTGGTTTCGGTTTTAACCTAATCAAGATCTTCTAGGCATTGAGCTTCTATATTTCTCTAATATTTTGAATGAATAACACAG
This sequence comes from Sinocyclocheilus grahami, assembly GCF_001515645.1. Lineage (NCBI taxonomy): Eukaryota > Metazoa > Chordata > Actinopteri > Cypriniformes > Cyprinidae > Sinocyclocheilus > Sinocyclocheilus grahami. Next base: position 522,151 of record NW_015505273.1, read on the forward strand.
CAATGGCGCGTCTCGTGGGCTAGGCTAACAAAATATTAAACTACAACGTCACTTACATCACCGCATCTCGTGCTCCACTGATGATGCGTCCTGATGCACATCTAACATTGGATTGTACTATTTTTGCATTCAAATGCAAATGTTTATTTTAAATTCGACTAATATTCATTCTTTACTCAGAATCTCCTCATCACAGGCAGGCACAGCACTCATGTGTGTGTTTGTGCTGTCTGCATCACTCATAGCACGTGCCTATATCGTGCACTATATAGGATTTTTTCCCCCCGTTATCGAAGAAGGTGTACCGTCGATAAATATGAATGGCTTGGTTTCGGTTTTAACCTAATCAAGATCTTCTAGGCATTGAGCTTCTATATTTCTCTAATATTTTGAATGAATAACAAACACAGCAATGGCGCGTCTCGTGGGCTAGACTAACAAAATATTAAACTACAACGTCACTTACATCACCGCATCTCGTGCTCCACTGATGATGCTTCCTGATGCACATCTAACATTGGATTGTACTATTTTTGCATTCAAATGCAAATGTTTATTTTAAATTCGACTAATATTCATTCTTTACTCAGAATCTCCTCATCACAGGCAGGCACAGCACTCATGTGTGTGTTTGTGCTGTCTGCATCACTCATAGCACGTGCCTATATCGTGCACTATATAGGATTTTTTCCCCCCGTTATCGAAGAAGGTGTACCGTCGATAAATATTGATACCGTTTTATCGCCCAGGCCTAAGTGAACTTAAAACAATCTTCACATAAACCCATTATAATAAATGTCATATTTACCTGTGCCCTTCAGCAGAAATATACAGAAATTGAAGTTATCAAACACTAAATTAAATATAGATTAATCCTTAAAGCTATAAATATTATTTTTTCAGTTTTTTTTTCTTTGTCCTTTGATTAATAAACTTCACAGCAGCGGATTATTATTATTGTTTTGGCTGCTATTTCTTTAAGAGCTGCCGCTGCTGAACGTGGCATGGATCTGACACGCATCATATTTTCTCAACTCTTTTTACCTTTTCTGACCCACTTCAGGTCTTAAAGTCTATATTAATGAGCTGACGAGTTAAATTGGGTGTGTTAGATGAGTGAGACAGTGCTGGGCTGCTCCAGGACAATTTTGAAAACCATTTCAGAGACATATTCTTAAATGTTACCCTAGCCCCGCCCCTGCGTTAATTGTGTTAAATATTTTTTACGCGTTAAACTGAAAAAATTCAAATCGCCTGCGTTAACTCTTCATGGTTCTATTCAACTATTCAAAGTTCTGCGAAAATTAATCAATTTTGCCATCACTAGGGATGCAGCGATTAACTGGTTTCGCGATTAACCGCGCTTTAAAACGTCACGGTTAATTAATCGTAAAGGTTCCGCTAAACCGAGTGTTTCTGTTACACAGAACGGAACTGTTGCAGCTTGCGCAAAACGAAAAAAGTTACACTAGTGGTGCACCAGCTTAAATTGACGTGCTTATCAGAGGCACGGAGGCTACTACATGCATTAGATGAACTGTGACAGAGGAACTAAACAGCGAAGCTTTATTTCCACCAGAGAAATGCTTGTCGATAGTATGGGACCATTTTGGGTACACCAAGAATGACCAGGGTGTCATTTAAATATTGATGTAAAAACTGCTGCTAAAGAGCGAATACATAAGGGATAATGCACGGCTTGCTGTACATTGAACGATTTTAATGCACGACGTGAAGATAAGGACCACCTGACGCGAAGCATTTACGACTGAAAACTACTGCGTGCGACTGAAAATATTTTAGGAGCACCAGTGCGACTGACCCGAATGAGTAATGTATCAAAGACATATCTCACGAATCCTTTCATAAGCAAAGTGTAGACAGGGTGTAAATAAGAGATTTTTTTTAAGAATTTGACAAAAGATGACATACTTTTAATAAAGTTAGAGAAGTCAAATATCGCCTCGTAATGGAAAGGCTACTTTTTGATAAAATTTTGGATAATTGTTTAGAAGGTGCTCCTAAAATTTTTTAGTTTTTTTAAGTAATTTTTATTTTTTAAAAGAAAAGTAAGCGTAGAGCCCTGCTACCTGCATCTGTGCGTCTCTCCAGTAGGCTATTTAATCTATTTTATTAATAAAAGTTACAGGGCAGCATTCTCAAAAAGTTTGTGTCCTCCTGAATGTTTGTACACGTGCGCAGCACGATCTCCGATCTCAAAAACCAAAATAATAGACATGATTTTCTCAGGCCACATGTAAAATCACATGAATAATTATAATGATTATTAAAATTAATAGGCTATGTATGGATGACACTTGATTACAATATTTCAGTTTATTTCCATCATTAGTAACAGTCTCCCCTGTGGGACAAATAAAGTCAATATTAATAATAGGCTACTTCATTAACTTTGTTATTTACTATCCCGGTTGTAGTATTATTCATAAGTAAAAACCAACAATATTTTTTTTCACCATGTTTCCAAAGTCTCTACCCCAGGTCCAAAAGAAATTTAAAGAATGTACAAACTGAAAACATTAAATACTTTTGCGATCTATTTCCATTTGTTATTTTCAAAAGAGAAATACTGTCATGGATGTTTACAGAGCAGACGTCACCTTTTTTTAATTCCAATGGGAGAGATGGACTTTTATTTGTCTTTTCTATTATTATTTTTTGCTGTATTGTTGGTTACGGTGTTATTTCTGTTTCAAAAGCCAGCAATAAATAACACTTTAATATCTAAAGAGTGTTCATGTGATTTTATACATTAGTAATGTTGGGAAATGAATAAATGCATAATCATCATAATCGCAAAACCATGATTATTCCTCAGACAATAATCGTACCAACAAAATATATAACCGTTGCATCCCTAGACATAACAAAAAAAAACTAATTTTAAAATGTAATATCTTCCTTTGAAATCGCAGCATAGAAAAGCTTAAAATGAAAAAAGGCCCTGAAAACAAAAGCAGAAAAAGATTTATAATTTTATTAGAAAACAGCATAGAAGTAAAAGCAAAAAATTAACTCAAATACTTAAAAAAAATTTTTTTTTTTAAAACTCCGATATTAACAGCTTCCAATATTGACCTAATCATGCTAATGCAGATCACCTTTAAAAAGTAAAACAAAAATGAACCGCTGATGACCATTTATGAACTATTTAGAACAATTTTTTCATTGAAAACAAAGAATGGAAATAATAAGCCTGGACATAACAGGCTTACAGTATCAGGTTAATCAGAACGATGCTGACCATTTAAAAAGGAAGATATAACAAATATTGGCTGATACTGATATTGTCATCAATATACACAAACATGATGTAGTTCAGTGTTACAAAGCCACATCATGAGTAGGGTTCACCTCTTATTGTCTGCTAAAATTAAACTTCATTATGCATAAATACTGAATATTCTGTGCCAAAGCAGGGCTAATTTTTGGGAGCGGTCGCACTGGCGCGACCACCGCGTTGTCCAACTCATAAGCGCTGCCATTTCTGTTACATTTGAGAAACATCAAACAGCAAATGAAAAGAAAGGTAAACTAAACCGTTTATCAGCTCGGACCACAACGCAAACAAACTTGCCCGAGCTCAAAACAACTTTACTCAGGAGCCAAAGTTGAGATCGCAACACTGTTACTGCACAGATGCAACAGTGCTGCGAGATCCAGTGAGAAGCGTTTGAATTCGCCGCAAAATGATAAGGTTGCTGCAAGATCATGTGAGAATCATTCAAATTCTGCACAGAATTCTGTCATAAACAGTGCTGACACACGTCAGGAAACCAGAAGTGGTAACAACTGTAACCATGGTATTGTGGTAGAAATAGTCGAATGCATTACATCATTCATTTCAGGGTTTGTACAACTGTTTGAGAGAGAAATTCAAGCACTTTTCAATGACTTTCAAGCATTTAACAACTATTTCCAGCACTTTAAAGCTCTAAAATTATCCAGTTTGAATGTTATTTTTAATGGGATGACCAAAATATACTTTTATGGTCAAACACTTATGTAAAATAAAATAAAAAATACATCAAATCACAATTATAACCAGTAGACGGCAGCAGATGAGCATTTATTGGCTTATCAGTCATTAATTTCTGCTTTTTATTTATATTTTGAAATTATAAAATCACTATTATAAAATATCAAATCATCAAGAAATCAGATTTTGTCAGAATTTTACACTTTTTTTGTGCATGAAGTAAGAAAAGTCACAAAGTGCCTTGAAAAAAAAACTTTTCTTCAATTTGCTACTAAATCACACAATCACTGCAGTTGGTCAGTTCCATATACTAGAAGAATAATGGTACATTTAATAAGAGTGAAATGTATACATTTTCTATATACATTTTAGATTTTGCACCCGTTACTGTTGTTAATAAAAGTAAATTTTGTATGCATCTTAACTCAAGCTTAGTGTTTCTGTCTAATCTGTATAAACAATAAATAAAAGAAAAATAAACATGTAATATTATTAGTAACTGCACTTATTAAAGCAAAGCATTTTCTGATTAAATTATCTAAGTCGTGATAGGGGAAGTCGTGGCCTAATGGTTAGAGAGTCGGACTCGTAACCCAAAGGTTGCGGGTTCGAGTCTTGTACCGGCAGGGATTGTAGGTGGGGGGAGTGAATGTACAGTGCTCTCTCCCACCTTCAATACCACGACTGAGGGGCCCTTGAGCAAGGCACCGAACCCCCAACTGCTCCCCAGGCGCCGCAGCAAAAAATGGCTGCCCACTGCTCCGGGTGTGTGTTCATGGTTTGTGTGTGTTCACGGTGTGTGTGCACTTTGGATGGGATAAATGCAGAGCACTAATTCTGAGTATGGGTCACCATACTTGGCCACATGTCACTTCACTTCACTTAACATCTATATTTTAATACTCCCACACACCACTCCCAGCGCTACCAAACCTGCTCCTGGCGCCACCATCTGTAGAACATAGTGGCGCTTGTGCCATTTGTTAGTCTGGAGCCCTGCAAAGAATATTATACCAGATATATACCAGAGTATAAGATAGCACAAAGCAAAGTCGAATAGTTGAATGCAGTAAGCATCAACATGTGTTAGCAGAGCTCAATCTCACCCTCTCAACTCTCAACAAACACTTGATCAGAGTCAGCTGACTGCAGGACAAAAAGAGAGCTGTAAGAAATGGCCTAAAGGTGCCATAGACAGCGTATTTGCAGGTCACTTTAGGGCAAATCTTTCTTAGATCCTTTTAGAAAACATTTCACCAAAACTTTTGTAAATGATGCAAACGCGCTAAAAGTGTTTTACTTGACAACGCACATTGCCGCTGATCTCCAAACAGAACTTTATTCTGTCAACATAAATTACTTCAACTGTTAGAGGATGATGCAGCTTATTAGGCATTAACAGAAGAAAAATAAAATGCATATCGCTAAAGCTGGATCATAGGAAAGACAGTAACCAGCACTATCACTATCCAAGCCTCTAATCCTAAAAGCTAAAATCCATGTACAGTAAAATCTGTAATCCCTCTCAGTGTCACTCATGGAAAAACAGCTGGCCAGAGCTGGGCTTGCAGTCTAAGAATTTGTGGGACAGTTTTAGGAGCTTGCACTCTGAATTTAACCAATTACTGAACTTTTATTACTCGTCTTAATTAGGGATGTAACGACTCACTCAACTCACGATTCGATTCACAATTTTTTTTTAACAAAATGAGATTTAAAGGGATCATATGATGTTGCTAAAAAGAACATTATTTTGTGTATTTGATGTAATGAAATGTGTTTATGCGGTTTAAGGTTAAAAAAAACATTATTATCCACATACTGTACATTATTGTTTCTCCTCTATGCCCTGCCTTTCTGAAAAACGTTGATTTTTACAAAGCTCATCGGTCTGAAAAGCGAGGTGTGCTCTGATTGGCCAGCTATCCAGTGCGTTGTGATTGGCCGAATACCTCAAGCGTGTGACGGAAATGTTACGCCCCTTACCATACTGTGATACCCTGTCCGGCCAGAGCGACGAGACAAAAAAAATGTAAAACCCATTATAAACGAGGCATTTGTTGCATCCAGTGGGGACATAATTACGGATTATAATGACTGATAAATGACTTACTGTCTTTTTACGCGTTGCGTTGTATTGCGCCGCGTAAACAAAACCATGTCTGCATTTGTGATCAGAGAAATGACAAACAACAAGTGCTACTCTACACTGCTCAGAACTCGCGTTTGAATTATCAGTGGCAAATCCTTTATATTTAAAAAACGTACTTACAGAGTCAGAACAGCCGGCATTGTAGTCTACTCTCCCAGGATCAGTAAACAGTCCTCCATAAAATGTGCTGCACACATCTGAATATTTGGGTTGAACTGTTCTGGAACAGTGTTGTAAATAGGGTAAACGTACCTATTAAGCTAACCAGAATCTACATTGAGACATTTTTAGTGCACAAGATATTGGTTTCAGTACAAAAAGTTATGTTAAAATAAAAGATTAATCTCTCACACAAAAATATATACATTTTAAATGACAAAAGCATTTCAATTAAGATATACATCATTAAATGCAAAAAGTCCAGCTGTGCTTAATGGGTAACCCTTTAAGCACACCCCTATTCCCATTAAGCTCACATCATGTTTTATTTAAAATTCTTGTTTATTTTAAACAACCTTTTTAAAGAATAATTGAAAAAAAAATTTGGGGAATGTACAAAGTCAATCACAAAAAAAACAGAACACAAAAATCAAGCAACAAGGCATTCCATTTGATCGGTTATATAATGAAGTATCATTTAAGCACATTGCAACATCTAGACTAGTCCATGTTCAGCTAAGTAACACAAATTCAAAAATCAAATAAAACAAACCAATAAAACATTTCATTCACGGGATGAACACAGAAACTAGCCTCATTATGAAGCCTCTTATTAAATGGATGTCAACTTATCTATAGTCTCTTAAGGCTGGAATACACTACACAATTGTTGCCCTGATTTTCCACAGATTTACAGTCTGGAGAAGTTCACAGTAGTTGCCAAAGTTCAGAGCCAGTCTGCAGATTTGAGTTGACAGATTCCACAGAAAATCAATTAACTTAACTTAAAGTGACAACCATCAGTTTATATTTAAAGTTTATGAAGTATTTACATAGACGTTCAACGTGGAAGAGCTTAAAGAGAGCACACTGAGCTTAATGGGAGCAGAAGCAATTTTTTTATAAATTTCACGTAATATTTATCAAAATGACAAGATTTTGCAAAATAAATATAGGTCATGTATTAAGTTTATACATATTTTATTATGAAAAAACTACTATTAACAATATCTATATATTGAAATAATACTTTGTCTTATTGATGTCACATTGAAGCGGTGTGATTTTCACAGTAGAGTACCCTTTAAGCTCACCTTAAAATAATATGAAATCTTTAAAAAATACTGCAGTATAGTAGACCAGCAATAAACTGTTAATTTTTAATATTATGGATGTAAAAGTACTAACCAGTAATGCCTGTGAAGTAATATATTAGCGTACCACACAATCTTATACAGCTAGTCAGCTAACTGTGTTCTGTAGCATCTGCACTATGTTGCTAAAACTATCTTTTGGATCTAACTGTAATTATTACCCACATCCAAATTCCAGGTTATAGTCTTCAAAAGTCTAAAAATTAATCTCTAAAATTTTACAATAAATAGTGAAACTTACCCAAAATAAAGGCTTAAATATATTAAAAATGCACATTTAAAGGGTTCCTCTTTTGGTGAAAGTTTTCAGACAGCTTTCAAAATGGCCACCAGACAGTGTGAACGCATGGAAAACCATATCTCAGTGTGCAATGATCTGATTGATTTGAAATTACAGGAGGTATGTAGTAAAAAAAACATCAATTTGTTAAGACATCAAGTATGATAATAAATTTTTTCTTTTTATAATCTGAGCTCAAATATGGAAGTGTGCTTAATGGGTACATGAGCTTAATAGGTACGTTTACCCTACAACTTAACCACTCATTTCTAGTCGTGTCCTCTTTTGGAAGGCCAAACAAAGTAGTTTCGCTTTCACAACGAGAAACACAGCGTCTTCACGACATGGCAGCAGCAACAATACTACAGCGAGAATAAAAGTTACGCCTTCTTTTTTTGCGTGAACATTTGGGCGGCCTTATGCAAATCTTCCCACATAGTGAGGTAGTTTTAGGTAGGCGTGGTTGACTCTTAACTTTTATAAAGAATATCTCTTTGGATTTGAGACTTTAGTCTTTGCAATTTTACAGATCTTCTTTATGCACCAAGAGCTTGTAACACTCCAAAGAGAAACGAAAAATTGAAATCGCATCATATGACCCCTTTAAGATTAATTATTAAATTAAATGTGTCCTTTTATTATTGCTTGGACAAAATACTGCACGTTTCTTTGTGAAATTGAAATATAACACTATAATAATATACTTAAAAGCACTTGTAAATTATTGCTCTTTTGTTGGTTTTGATTGCTTCAATTCATTTGTTAGTCGCTTTGGATGAAAGGCTAAATAACAAAATTTTAATATAATGTAAATGTAAATAACAAAACTAAATTGAAATTTTAAAACAAGCCCCAAATCAAATAAATAAGTAACACAAATAAAAGAAATCTCTTCATATAAACAAACTAAGGCTTTGTCTGAGCTCTTTCCATTTAAAATTAGAGGCAACCCCTGCATTTTAATCACGATCCAAACAAAGATGCTGCATACATGTAACATGAGCAGTTTTTAATCTAATTTTGATTGTATAATTTCGAAATTTGAAGTAAAAACAGAATGGTTTGACTTCAGTTTTGTGAAACTATGCATAAAAAATATCTGCATGAAACAAACAGCAGACGAGCTGAATGAGGCTCTTAAAGCGTTTCCTTGGTTTTCGCTGTAAACAAAGCAGCGCTGCACTTATGAACATTAAAATGCATTATACAGAGGCAAGAAAAAATGAAAAAAATACCATTGAAAGACAGCAAGTCCCCCTCAGACATACATTCATATAAACTCCTACCCCTAATTAAATCGCGATTTGTTTAGCATCTCAACCGATTTGAATCTTCACATTTAAATCGATTTTCAACCGGCTCGCGGTTAATCGTTACATCCCTAGTCTTAATGAATTCTACATATATTTTAGGCAGAAAAGATGACAAATGAAGTTGCTTCAGATCCACATTACAGGAATCACCTTTAAGGAAAACTTGAAAAATGCTTCAAACTAGAATTAGGAGAAAGATATATAGTGATTTTAAATGAACAATCTCAACATCTGAATGACTGCATGACAAATGGGTGTCAACATGTAAATAAAAAAATTATATTCAGAAACTCCATTATCTGAACAGAAATCAATTTTGCCATCATAGCCCTTCCCTTCTCCGCTTCTAAGGCATCCAATGGGAATCAAATTGTTGCTTTTTAAGTTACTCACAATTACAAAAATAAATTACAAAAAGTGAGTATTCTAGGGCTGGGTTTTCACATTCAAATTTCACGATTCGATTCTCATTCACAAGCTTGCGATTCGATGCGATTCAATATCGATTATTTTTGGATATATATCAGGTACATGCCAAATTTTGCTGTACACAATTGCTGTAAAACAAATGCTGTAAAATATACATGAGTCAGTTGGTACTACATTACTATAATATTGATGGTTAAAATTGACTGATTTGTTCAAATTACACCTAATGAAGTTTTTTAAATAATAGTTACAATTACATAATATTTCTACTTCAATTCGTTTTTTGAAATATAGGCCCAAACAATGGTGGCTGTCATAAAAACTTGATGGATTTATTCAAACATAAACTAAACATTGTAGAACAATAAATATTTATAATGAATATATTATATGGTGCATATATTTAGCAAAACGACCCTCTCTGCAGTTTATTTTTCTATCTGACTAATGAGTTTATGGTCACGAATATGTTTTTTTCTGAGGTAAATGCGTTTAAAAGCCGTTATATTGACGTCTTTGCGAGGCTGAAACACTGATTGAGCGATTACATGAGACAGGATACAGATTGTAAAGTTGTACTCTTTCTTTTAACTTACCTTCGGATGTTTAGTCATGTTTATTTTGTGTTGAAGCTGGTATTAATGTGGAGGAGATGATCAGTTCATGTGCACCTCGCGCTGCCGCATCTGTTGAACTGAGGGCTACAGCGATCGGTCACTCCACATTAAACAGCGCCAAAATGGCATTTATTGTTTGAATACTGCAATACAATGGAAAGAATTTGAAATTTGAGACTTTGTTTCATATTAAAAGTACCAAAGCACAATGCTTATTGCGATATATTGGATGGGAAGTGCCCTTTAACGTTCCGTCCATTAACTGAAAACAGGCTAGACCAATCGATTCTTGGGATTTAAGAATTGATATCGTTCCGTAAAAATGAGAATCAATTAATTTTTTACCCAGCCCTAGTGTATTCAATTCAAAATTGTCAAGCAAACAATGCAGATCACACATAACCCATTCAGAAGGATTTCCAACATGTAAATGCCTATAGATTACAAGTAATGCGTTAGAAAATATAACATTAAATTAAAAATGAACACTGAATATAATAAATACGACAAATGTATATCAACTTGAACTGAATATGAATTCAAGGGAACCAACTCGGATGGACAAAAAGCAGGATGTTTGCTAGGCTTTCACAACTATAAAATCAATATTGGCAGTGCAGCACACATTTTGCTTTCGTTTCAAATTAATAAACCTTATAAATTCGCATTAACTAAACAACACATGCTATCGTGAGCGTTATGTGCATTTTAATACAGAAATCTCTACAGATAAAACATCAGCAGAAGTGCAGAGCACTGAATAGCACGAGTTAAAAACAAAAACGCACTCGAAATACTATTCGACAGGCGATTATTTCACAATTCATTTCGCGTAAAATGATAGACGTGCAGCTTTAGTGCACTTACACATGAAGAGCATTTATTCCCAAAATGCATCAACTTTTGCATCGGATTATTTACGCCGTGTTTACAGCGGTACGGTGCATTTCCTCGCCGTTTCAGCGGGTTACAGCAACGGCATGCTGATAAGAGTGCGGAGAGGGAAGCCGGAGAGAGGCTACGGACGCCATCTTGTTCTTGGGCCCCACATTGAAGAATTCATTGATTCCGTTTATTTATTCATGAACGGTGTTCCTTTATCTAAATGCCAGCGAAGAGAAAAGCAAACTCGATCGGTAGGGGAAAAAAGGAGGGGGCGCAACATATTTATCCCATAGCCTATATTTCCCCGACCAATCCCTTTAATAGTGACCTCAATACTAAGCTGCTCGCCCGTTCTTAAAATATTCCAGCAGCGATAATAAAGGCCATCAGGCTCCATTCATTCCGCGTATCTGAAGAGCCGCGGCGCTTTTTGCTGCATTACTGTGATAAATGTTGGCCGGGTCGCAGGAGAAAACACATTTAACATGGCTTTACCGTCAGCAAAAGCAGTTTAGGGAGGATCGCAGTGGAGCATCACTGAGATGTCGGGGAGGGAGGCAGTGTACCTTTGTACCTGACCAGCAAGGCCTTTTAAAAAGAGACTTAGGAATAGTTAAGGAAATCCAATTAGGTTGTTTTAAAGTCTAGTTAAAAGCAGCAGTGCACACTTAATGCAATAAAGACTTACACGCCAAGTCTCTTAAATGTACACTGGGATTCATGTTAAGCCATTTGGACTCACATAATAAATCAATTTGCACGCAAGTTAAATATATAAATAAGACACGCACACACTAGAATTGCTGGTAATATTCAGCCAGATGGTGCAGATTGTAATACACGATCGGGTGAAGAAATAAATGACTAATCTTTATTTACCGACTGCAATTCGATCAATATTCAACATCCAGTACACGGCAATGTCTCGACCAGCCCTTGGCGAGCAAAAATCCTCGATTCTGTAACACAGAGGAAGGCCTAGCTGGGTTGAAAAGCCGAATATTTCGCCAGCAGAAGCTCCAGTAATTAGCCAGTTAGCTTACAGATCAGCCTCTCAACCAAAACCCTTACCACCCTTGCCCAAAATCAACCTTTGATGCTTTTAAAATGTCCCTAAGCACCACATGACCGATTTCTCACAATCCTCGATCGGTTTAATTTCTGAGGTAACGTTAACGCCGTTTTTAGATGCTAGCAAGCGGACTCCATTCACGCCATAATAACGAATTGAGCGATTAAATGCACTACAAATCCATATTAGAAAAGCATAAACGTACATAACTGTTTAAAATAGCTGTTTTTGGTCGATTTGCCTGGCATTGTTGTCTATGTAAATCGGTCGGCTAGCCGCTAACGTTACCTGCGCCTCACCCCACCCCCCTTCATTCTCTATGGTGACCAGCATTTTATCCAACAAATTCGTCCGTTTTAAACGAAACAACCAGTTCCACACACTTGAAATAAACATATAGTGTCCCATACCTGTTCTCAGTCGTAAATGGCCTTTGTTTATATGGCATTGACCGAAAAAACCGATAGTGTGGCTGTCAAATCCACGCATCAACGAACAAGACGAGCTAGCTCGCTAACTAGCAGCGGGAGAAGTACCGAGTCCACTTCCACAGCGACAAAACTCGCTCCAGCGGGCGGGAAATGAGCCTGTTTGAGGGGGGATCTCAACTGCGATGAAAAACTGCAGTCATAAATGTCCGGTTGCAGACTTTGGTCAACTAATAAGTCCGTCGGTGGCCACTTCCCGTTGCCTTCCTTGAAGGAGCACTTCTCTCCAGTTCAGTTCACCTCTCATCCGGCCATCAGACGGAGATGGGCGCGGTAACCCTGCAGTCTGCTCTGGGAAACCCCACGCCGCCGCGAGCGACAAGAGCCGCGCGCTTACGCAGGAATGGAATTGACAGAAACATTTCCAAGCCAATTTAGCAACGTTAGTACACACAGCTGCACTAAGGTTATTTACATTGCATGTTTGTCATTATACAACAGACATACCACTATAACGTAAACTTATAAATTACACTTGAGCAAAGACTTGTAAGGAAGAAGACTGTGGCTAGATGTCACACTTTTTTACTCCAGAAAATATTTTTCTGTGAGTTTATCTACATTTATAGGCACACAACTTAAAGACATGAATATAAAAGGCAATTGAACGTTTCCACCCTTATCATTAAAAAAGAAAAAAGTTATTTAACAGATGTTGGCCTTTTGTGACAACATGCCCCAATAGCCATGTAAGTTTTTATACTACGGAAGCCTGCCATTAAAAGGGGTCAAATCTACCTTGATTATATCCTCATGAGAACCAGAAATAAAAAGCTTTGTGAATTTAGTATTTCTTCATGTCATTACATTTTTAGAGCATAAGAAAAAAAATGGTAAAATAACATTTTTGAAAAAGTACATTTTATTCGTAAGTTATGCTGTGTCCTCTGTAGAGGACACCAGGACTCAGTTTTTCTAAAAATAAAATGACAAGAGTAGACATGAAAAGGCAAAAACAATGGGAATTTTTTTTAAATCACCAATCAATTTTTAGTTTTTTTTTAATATAACTAACTTTAAGGATGGTTCTCAACTATGTTATAAAATATATAGCAAAATTATTTGATATACCATTTTGCTTCACGCAATATGTCTGTAAAAATTCCATAAACTGGTTTTCCCATTAAGCACAATGTTATCTATACGCTGTATCTAATTTGCATATTAAAGTGCTGTTGGGACAGCATGTTGAAAAAAGAAGTGTAATAATGGGAGTAGTAATTGGCCAGATTTTCATAATAATATCTAATATTTCATAAGAATATTGATATATAATTTGTTTTCCTATTCAATTCTTTTGTCTCCCAAAATGTATAATAAACATGCTTTTAGTCCTGGTGTCCTCTACAGTGGACATGTATAAAATGATGTCCTGTTTCATAACAGGAAGTCATATTTTGATTTGAAACCCCATAACATTTTCCTGAGATGTTGATTTATGACAAACAATTTGAAAATTAATCAGATTTAAATTATAATTACAAAATATTATCATATTTCCATAAGGATGTACAGTTAATGTCAGCCATTTTTAAAAACCAAGGAGAGGGAGTGGTCTCGGTGAAACATCCAATCGTTTGGTATCTCTGGAAAGCCCTGAATGTGCTCCGTACAGGACATCCAGACTTAAAACTGTGACGTGTGAGGTCTCAGAGAAAAGAGGCAAAAACTCCATAGCTGGGTCTCAGGAGGATATAGTTGACTCTCTGAATGTATTCAAGTAGGGTTTTGAACAATGTGTTTGAAACCAGTATTTGACATGTGACAACTAGCCCCATTCTCCTCATATAACAACAAAAACAACAACAAAAGAGAAAACCAAATTGAAACTAAACTTCAAATAGTGGAGGAAAAGCTTTAATTTTGTTTGAAGGCTGTTGAAATGATGTTTTTCAGTGCAATAAAGTGATGCTCCTAATGGGAGGTATAGTAGTGCCATGGTACATTTTAGTACTTGTTAGTGTTAAACATGATATTAACATGTCCAGTGAGTCATGCAGTACGTTGGTATTCATTTGTTAGTTTGTTGACCATCGCTGACCAAGGTTTTTGCATTGTATTTCAAGGCACTTCAAAGAATACCTTGGTATTATATTCCCAAAACTAATAATACCAGAGCATTTTAACACCTCTTTTAGTGTTGAAACCAAGAATTACGGGAACTTCAAGCAATTATGTGATGCTTTTAAGAAGTATTTTCACCAACCTTATAGTGACAATGAGAGGAGCTTTGGTAAAATTATACAGAACTTCTTTTTAGTTCACTAGATTCGGGCCCTGAGTCATTAATGTTTCACAGTGACATGGCGTCATGAATATCTACAACATGAAACAGATGTTCTGCTTCCCTTTTCAGCTGACATTACAACACTTATTTTTCATCCTTCCTCTCAAACCACCTGTCATATAGAGATGATTAAATGTCCAGTTGATCTCCAATGGATAAAAACAAGTCCCTTCCTTTATTTTTAGTTTCCTGGTGTACTCAGAAATATGTCACAATATGGATGTAAAATGATTGCTAATGACATTGCATGTCAACTTTAATGTGCTCAAAGAGTTATTTGACATATATTTTGCAGTTGACAGCTGGGATTCACCAGATAATATCCTGTTTGGTGAAAAATGTTGTTTTTACCTTCATACTATTCATACCATCTGACTGAACATTTAGCACAATAAAGTCCATTTTAGACTTAATGGTAATGTGAATTAAGAGAGAAAAGAAAAGAAAATAATGTCACGATGCAAAGAAATTGTAAAGGTACCCAATAGTTTTCCTTTTCTTTATAAAAACAACATATAATTTCTTATTTTGAATATGACCTATATTAAATCTCACAAAACCTGTCAAAAACATGCCGAAGTCATGTTATTATGTGATTTTCATATTCATTACCATAATAATATCATCAGTATTTATTGTATGCTACTATTTAAAGGGGTCATATGATGCGATTTCAAGTTTTCCTTTCTCTTTGGAGTGTTACAAGCTCTTGGTGCATAAAGAAGATCTGTAAAGTTGCAAAGACTAAAGTCTCAAATCCAAAGAGATATTCTTTATAAAAGTTAAGAGTCAACCACGCCTACCTAAAACGGCTCGTTCTAACACCCCCCCACATATCTACGTCACTATGTGGAAATATTAGCATAATGCCGCCCAAATGTGCACGCAAAGAAAGAAGGCGTGGTTTCAGGAACAGCAGTCGTGTTGATGCAGCATGACAGGGAGACGCTGTGTTTCAGTGCGAAAAGCAAAAGCGCTTTATTTGGCCTTCCGGGAATTCTGACTTTGCTATGACAATCTGGCGCTTCTGAATCAGCGACTGTAAGTATGTTTTGTTATTAGTTTAAGTATTTGCTATTGACTGTTCAAATGCGGAGTTTTGTGCAGCGCAGAGAAACGCATCGTGTGTGTGTGTGAGGGGAACAGGGTCACATCACAGGAGAGTGAACTGTCTGTCAGAAATCACAGCACGTCAGCTGTCTTAACCGCGGCTTGTGTACTGCATCATCACTGTGTCTGTCACGCAACTCTGTTGCCCTTTCGGGCTTGAACTGATGGTAAAACTAACGACATTATTAACTGTCTTGATATTTACTTTGAAAGCTGAAGCTCGCGATTATGGTAAGGGGCGTTACATTTCCGACGAGTGCTTGCGGTGTTCGGCCAATCACAATGCACTGGGTCAGCTGGCCAATCAGAGCAGACTGCGCTTCTCAAAGGAGGGGGCTTTGTTGAAAATGAAGTGTTTGAGAGTGGCGGGGCATAGAGGACCTACAATAATGTACAGTATTTGAAAAATAATGTGTTTTTTGAACATTAAAGCATGTCAACATATTCTGTTAAACCAAATACACAAAATAATTATCTTAAAAATAGCATCATATGACCCCTTTAATGCTGCAGTCCGTAAGTTTTGCCTCTTTGTCGCCATCTCTGTTTGAAAACCTGAAATTGCTGCTGTGTGCGGAATTATCTTCCTTGCGTGGGTTGTGTGGCGGCGCAGATGAATCGAATGTTTTGAAGAGTATTTGTGGCAGACAGTCACCGCACTGGTGTGGATATTGTACTTTTGTCACAGTGTTGGTTGTGGTGCCCTGGACTGGCCACTTGAGGGCGCTCTGTCTGTTTAGCTTTAATATCCATTATGCTGCATGTTACATAGTCTAAAGTTTATAATATTTTAGATGATAATTTTATGTATTTTGTCTGAAAAAGACACTTAAGGAATGTGCAGTCAGATCACATGTAGGACTTTTTTTTTTAATCTCTGAAGATAATTGCTTACATTTATTATCTTGTAACTAAGGATTATATTTACTCTGTATCCCCTCCTCTTAGCACGTTAGACAGTTAATTTGAGAGCAGTTTGGCCTGTGTTTCATAAACAGACATATAAGAGGATTAGAGTGGATCAGCACTAATGCATGTCACCGCTAGGAGGCAGCGTTGGCCAGGAAGATATTTTGAATAGCATATGGAGGACGCCATCTGCAGATTGTGTACTACAATGAATACATGACAGTGGCATTTTAATAATTGTTACAAAACATTAGGCAACGGATGTGCTTTAGTCTTGAGCCCATTTCTAGAATTACATCATTCATAATCCATCCATCTTTTGGATTAATTTTAGTCAAGGATTAGTTGTCCCACATACAGCGGCTTGCACATAGCATCAACACATATGTTGGATAAAAGGCACTTTAATAATACAGATGTTTAATAGTCATAATAAAATGTTGTTTTGACAGGTAAAGGCACCTTTAAAAGCGAAAGGTTCCAGGGTTTGATGGCTCTGTACCATGAAAGACGCTAAAAACTCAGGATGCAGGCTACAATGAAACAAACACCCTCAAAACTTTGATATCAAACACAGTAATATTTTATATAAATAAATATATAAATTATAAATAATTGCATTTTAGGGTATTTTATTTTATCTATTTATTTTTTGATTAACAAAATAGTCCTTAGTTAAGTATTGCTAAGGAAAACAAGCAGATGTACTACTAATAATTATTTAATAAATAATATTACCTCATTTAATTTTAGTATGCCTATAATGAACAAGCAAACAAATTATTAATTTGTAAAAAAAAATTTTTTTAATTTTTTTAATTATTACTAAAATATTCTTTAATTCTCTTTAAAACTTCTCTTTATAATTTTTTTTATAAAAATTAAAAAAAATGAGGTATTATACATATCTTACAGTATTTATACAGTTATTATCAGTACTAGGCTTATTAATACAATGTGATAATTTTTTCCTTCTCTAATCCGTTTTTCTGACATTAGAGATTTTATTCATTTCAATGAGATTATAATTATATAAATGAATTAAATACATATATCATTATATACCACGCACATGTCATAAACTTAATTAAAAATGTAGGCTAATTGTAGTTTGCATAAAGAAAATTATGCCAGGACCATTAAGATTTTTTCATTGTGAAATTTTCATGTCAATTACAGCATTATATATATGACCTTCTGTTAAGATAATATACAAAAATAATAAACAATTACACACACATTAAATTGTATTTGTATATATAAAGAGAGAAAGAATTAGGAGGTTTCTGGTGAATTTAGAAAGAAAACTCAAGTGACCCCAGCATGTTCCTGACACATTAATTAATAATTCAATTAAGACCAAAATTAAACTACAAAATGCTTTTCCATATATGTTTGAGACCCTAACCATCACCCATTACACATCTCACCTTAGTTCACATAATGCACATGTGAGGCAGCAGCAAGGGGTTAAAATCCCTGAACTCTCTTCCCTGGACACAGTCACAGCATCTGGCCTGTCCAATTATTAAATCCTGTCCTCATCTCTGCTAGGACAGACGGACAGCCAGACGAGCCATTCGCAGTCTACAGCTGCCCCACAGCCATCCAATAGCAGTTCAGAAAAGTAGGAGGGACATTACTGGATCACATAGCTTGGGTTTGTAGCATTCTTGTAGCTCTTCTCGTTTTGCCTTTGAATAAAATGCTATGAAAGGAAACCAGAAAACAGCTGAGAAGGAAGAAACGAGATGTGATTTTGTACGGAGGGAGAAAATGTGGTGAAAGTAGGGGGGAAAACCTTTCAATTTACAGCCTCTCAGCTGCTCTGTTCTAGCTGAGGAACGGAAGAGGAGGGGTGAAAGGAGAAATTCCCTCTCCTTTTTTCCATCGGCTGCCTGGAAAACCTTGGAAGGACATCAGCCGTGGCCACATCTCTCCATGGATAGGTCAGTATCTCTCATATCAGCAGCCTTTGACAAGAGACAAACAGTTTCTCATCAGACTTCAGATTATTTACACTCATTTTACACTTATTAAATGCTCGGTACAGTTCAGTTCATGCGGGAAAACAGATTTATAACTGATAATGCACAGGAGCATGTTATTTTGGTGTCTATGTTGGCATGTCTATCTTTGTCTTGTGATGGCCTGTGATTGGTCGAAGAGGCAGGTTTAAGAGAGCCCGAAGCATTCTGATTGGACGAGGGACTAACATGCTCTTCATTAAGCCTGCAGACTGTTTGTGAAACACACAGTGAGTGTGTTCACCCTAAATGATTATGTAAGAAGAATTAACACCCCTCAAATACACAGATTACTGGCTGCAGATATTTCTGTCTCCTGTGTTTGAATGTCCTTTGACAGGGAAAAAGATCAGTAAGGAAGACAAGGACCTGTAGGAGTTTTGACTGCTGTTGTCGACTATTTCAGTGCGTATAAACAAACAAAATCACATTTACAGTACTGCACTTGCAATGGAAGCCTACAGAGCAAGTCACTGCACCAGGATCGATCTAAAACAAACCGCTTTGAAAGTACAGCCAAAAGACATAAACATTAAATGTGTTAGCATATTAAAATAAAATCATGAGAATTGCTTGCCTGTGCAAAGTTATATCTTGTATAAGACTCCAAAGTTATATATGACTCCTGTAATGACAATGAAAAGAGGACAATTTGTATAAAATGTACAAGGATATGGGGGAAGTTGGGGCCTAATGGTTAGAGAGTCAGACTCATGACCCAAAGGTTGTGGGTTCGAGTCTCGTACCGGCAGGGATTGTAGGTGGGGGGAGTGAATGCGCTCTCTCCCTCCTTCAATACCACGACTGAGGTGCCCTTGAGCAAGGCACCGAATCCCCAACTGCTCCCCGGGTGCCGCAGCATAAATGGCTGCCCACTGCTCCGGGTGTGTGTTCACGGTGTGTGTGTGTGTTCACTGCTGTGTGTGTGCACTTTGGATGGGTTAAATGCAGAGCACTAATTCCTAGTATGGGTCACCATACTTAGCCACATGTCACGTCAGGATAGAAAGTGATGTGGCATCCGAAAAATAGGCAGTGTTTACATAAAGCAAACTTCATCCAGGAATTGATGCATAATAGATTCTTTAGATTTTACAACTCAAATAACACACATTTTGCATGGAAGAATTATTGAAAGTGCTTTAAAGAAAATGGTAGCTGCACATTTCTGCTTTTAAACACTCTCTATAGTTTTGTAGATGCATTACTGGAAAGACAGTTTTTGCTTGTTTTTACATACTGAGGGATGAACTGAAATGATTGTTTGTGGTCAGTGCATCAAGTTTAAGTCCTAAAATGACTAAAACTGAAATAAATATTAAAGCTGAATAGAATACGTATATATATATATATATATATATATATATATATATATATATCTGAGCAAAGGGTCTGAATACTTAGGACCATCTGATATTTCAGGTTTTCTTTTTTAATAAATCTGCAAAAATGTCAACAATTCTGTGTTTTTCTGTCAATATGGGGTGCTATGTGTACATTAATGAGGAAAAAAATTAACTTAAATGATTTTAGCAAATGGCTGCAATATAACAAAGAGTGAAAAATTTAAGGGGGTCTGAATACTTTCCGTACCCACTGTATATATATATATATAAAACTTGAGATTAACATTTAAACTGAAAATATAGAATAAAAGCTAATTCAAAATATTCATAAAAACTGTATAAATAATACTAAAATGACATTGGTTTTAGCTGGTTGCTATGGTATTTATGGGTAGTTGCTACTGGTTAAAATGATAAGAGTCCAAGACTGATATTCTGGTCTATGTATCCAGTCTTTCCTTCAATTTGAGTCTGTGGGATTTATTTGGCCATCAAAAAATTCCGGAAAAACGGATCACTGAGTGAAGTAACAACATGAGTTACACACTTCGTTAGAATTCTTAGTGTACAGGGTTTGTTCCAAACCTTGTATTTAGTTTGAGCAATAGTACTGCCAGCATAACTGATATTTACCTGATCATCTAAAATCTGCAAGTGGGTGAATATATCAGAAAACAGAGTCAGCGTGTCAGCCGCAGGTGGCCTGTTGGTTGAAAGGGAGAGAATGAGAGAGAGAAACAGCGAGGGCAAGCAAGAACACATCTGTGTGCATCTCTTACGAAACGTACCTCTTTCAACGTGAGCTGTTTCTGGGTACTTGCTTTCCTAGGTACAGTATCAGACTGGTGCTGTCTCTCTTTCTCTCTCTCTGTGCCACTCTTGTACCCACATCCTGCCACGACACCCACTGCTGCCCGGCTGCTGCAGGGAGGGAGAATACTACATAACGGCAACAAAAATGCGCACTCTCTGTCACACACACACACACACACACACACACACACACACACACACACACACACACACACTTACTTTCAGGAGAACTATAGGTGAATCTCATGTAAATATATCCAATTTAAATTTCACTTCAAATTAAAAACAGTAAAACTATACTATACTATACTAGGACCTTTAAAATGACAATTCTGTCATAATTTACTTGCCTTAATGTATTTCCAAACCTGTATGATTTTCCTTCTTCTGCAGAACACAAAAGAAGATATTTTGGGTGAATTATCCCTTTAAGATCTTTTTCATTGTGACAGTTTCATCATGATAATTATGTACATTTTCATCCCAATTTTTCTTTATTCTGATTTTTAAAAAATGCCAATTATTCTCAAAGGTAAGTCTCATTAGTATGAAATCAGCTAAATTAAAGGCAGAACAACAAATACCATCATGTATAAATATTTTTCAAGTAATTTATTTCTTTTCTTTTTACATTACAGTAGGGAGAGTGAGATTTTTTGCATGACATGAAATTTGAGAAGAAAATGTGTTTAGTTCAAATAATATCAAAATGGTATTAAAAAGACGTTTGGTTTTGGGGTGCAATATTACCCTAATATAATGCACATTCAGACATACACACTTCTATACATACTGTACACATACAGTACTGTTCTAAAGTTTAGGTCAATAAGATTGTATTAATGTTTTTTAAATAAGTCTCTTATGCTCACAAAAGCTGCATTTATTTGTTTGAAAATACAGTAAAAACAGTAATATTGTGAAATATTATTACAATTTAAAAGAACTGTGTTCTATCAGAATATATTTTTAAATGTAATTTATTCCTGTGATGCAAAGCTGAATTTTCAGCATCATTACTTCAGACTTCAGAGTCACATGATCCTTCAGAAATCATTCTGATATGCTGATCTACTGCTCAAGAAATAGTTCTGATTATTATCAATATTGAAAACAGTTGCGCTGGATTCTTTGAAGAATACAAAGTTCATTAGAATTGCATTTATTTGAAATAGAAATATTTTGTAACATTGTGTCTTTACTGTCACTTTTTGATCATTTTGATGCATCCTTGTTAAATAAAAGTATTAATTCCTATCATAAAAAAATCAACATTTTGAAAGGTGGTGTATTTGCAGAATAAAACTTGCACTATGTACAGAGCAACACAACAAACTTTTTGTTTGACTGTACATGATCCATGCCTTCAAAGGCTGTGCATCTTTGTTTTAAAAGTCTTGTATATTTGTGTTGATCAAGCTAAATATTTATCAAAATGGTCATGTCTGGATGGAGGAATTTTATATTTATTATATATAGTATATTCATTTACTGAATTTTATGTGGTTCCAAGCCCGTATGAGACGTAGATGTATTATAATAAATAATATTCACACTGCTTTTGTCCATACAACAAAAGATTGGATGAAAAGCACTATAAAAGTCCATATGACTCGTGCACAATATTCTGAGTCTGCAGAGGTCATACAATATCTTTGTGTGAGGAACAGTCAAATTTTCAGCAAATAGCAAAGTTATCATGTGGCTTCAAAAGAATTACATAGTATGACTTAAAGAAAGTCATACGGATTTGGAATGATATGAAGGTGAGTGATAACTGAATTCTCGTGTTTTTTTTTTTTTAACATGCTCCTTTAACTGCACGAGCAGTTCTTTGTGAATGGAGACAGGCTGTGGTTTAGGAGATTTCTACATTCTCATTCACATCCACCGAGATCTCAAGAGCAAATTCTCCTATTCTCTATTTTAAGCGTCGAACCTCGTTCCTGCCTCCAGCCCCCACATCCACAAACGCATGTATACACGGATCCTAACGGTTGTAATGTGGAAGGAAGCTTGAGGTTTGCCAACAGTATCTTAAAAGCTCACACATTTTCGGTGTCCAACAGGGTTTGTACTTGGCAAGAGAAAAATAAAAAATAAAAGACAGTAAGTTCCCCTCAGACATGCATTCATATAAACTCCTACCCCTAATTGAATCGCGATTTGTTTAGCATCTCAACCGATTTGAATCGTCACATTTAAATCGATTTTCAACCGGCTCACGGTTAATCGTTACATCCCTACTTACTTTATTACCATGTTTACATTTTGTTATTATACACTTTTCAATAGACCCCTTAGCTGCCTATTTCGGTAGGTTAGTAGTCAGCATATTTGCTCACTTTGTTTAAAAATGAAGCCAAATTGTATCTAACATCAAATGTTCATTCACAGGATTCTTACAGGAGTTCAGGAGCATCATGGCCGAGGTCTGCAGGAGGACTGAATCCCAGTAGGGTTGCCTTCAAAGCGCACCCGGCTCGCCTCCGCGACGCAGAACCATGTCTCTGACCTCCACCCAAACCCTGGCCCCGTTCCCGGCCCCCACTCTCTCCCTCACCACCTTCACTCCCGTTCTCACAAGTTCAGCAGAGCCCAGAACTGAGCCGGAGAACGTAACGTCCAGGACCACCTTCCACTCTGTCACGTCGTCCACCAACGAGACCGGCCTGAACTCCACACAGCTGCCCATCGCTTCAGTGAAGGGTGCCGGGATGGGGATGGTGCTCGTGCCCTTTGGCATCATCACAGTCATTGGGCTGGCTGTTTTCGTGGTACACCCCAAAATGCTGTCATTGTTACTCAACACAAACACGTAGGGCTGGACGATATGGCCAAAATTTATATCACGATATATTTCTTAATTTCGGTCGATACGATATAATTTCGATATCGATATGAACACTATTAAAAAAGCTGCAATTTTATTGATCTTTTGAAAAGTTTTTCTAAACGTTTAATATAAGTAGCTATATTTCAAATTACACTTTCTCTTTTCTGACAAAATTATTGAGTCATGATGTTGAAATTGACTTAAAGTCACGCATATTTTGAGTTACATTTACATTTTTCTTCTCCTCGCCAGCTTCTGTACATCAGAAAAAAGAAAAGGTAAGAAATTTCACGTTTCTGTATCACTCCACTACAGTCTAAAAAAATCAAAGGTTCCTCCGTGAATATTTAATGCAAGACCGAAATCCCTTTTTGGGTCTAATTGGAACCCTCTGATGTTTCCCACATAGAAGAGTGTCCTTAATGAAGCTGTGATGGTTTTCTTCTACAGGCTGGAGAAACTGAGACACCAGCTGATGCCCATGTATAACTTTGATCCAGCTGAAGAACAGGATGATCTAGAGCAGGAACTCTTGGACCACGGACGAGACGGAAGCCCAGCTGGACCAAACTCCAAAGTAAGAGAACACCACCACACGGGTCAAAGGCAAAGACATACAAACAAACAAAAATGTTAGGGCATACATTGCTGATTCTAAACTAAAATGGTTATTGTTTTTGTTGATCGATAGATTGATCGATTTTGTGGGACCTGAAGGATTTTTCAGTAGAACAGCGAGCAGTTTAACTGTTTTCTAACTGTTGTAACTTTTATGTGAAATATCTTATTCAGGTCAGTATTTAAAAAAATGACATGCATTTTGTATGATGATCCCTCTTATTCTGGTCAAATAATTAACATTTTGCAGATACCGCAAAGTATATGTAAAACTTTGACCACAACTCTATAATATATCATTCGAATAAAATAAAACTTTTATGCAATTTATTACAAAACTAAGACAGCATGGTGAGTCTCTCAAAATAATCTATGCCATACATTTTGTAATATTCTTTCTTAATTTCGATTTCTGCCATTCTCATTTCTCTTAAGTTCTGACACCAGGCTGTGTGCTTTGTTATTTGTGGTAAAGTATTCATCACTGTAAATGTGTCATTACCACATATTCATTTAATATCACTAATACTCAGAGGCGGACAGTAACTAAGTACATTTACTTGAGTATTGTACTTAAGTACACTTTTTGAGTGTCTGTACTTTACCTGAGTATTATTTTTTCTGGGAACTCATGACTTTAACTTCACTACATTTGAAAGACAAATATTGTACTTTTCACTCCACTACATTTCTATCAAGATCCTCGAAGTAGAAAGTCGTTACTATGTAGCAGCTTTGTAAGTCAGTGGGTGATTTTTTTCTTCTCTAAAACGTGACTTTCTTTTTTTCAGACAGTTTATCAGTAATCACTCTTGTAGGGCTACATGAAGTGATTTCCCAGCATTTTTTGAGCACTGACCAGTTCCAAACGTGATATTTATTTACAGCAATTCAATAATAAGAAGTTAATATTGTGGTATATATTAGACACAATACATCATCCACATTTAAACTCTCCTCCATTTGTGTTCTGGCACTAGTAGCCTCATTCGTCTCATTCTCATATGGTCAACATACCAGAATTCATTTTATTTCGCTAATTCATATTTGTGCAATGTTTCATTGTAGATTTGTATTATTTATATTCTATAACCGTCAATATCCTGTATTGTTTACTTACTTTCACTCTCTCTTTCCCGCCACAGACACTGACCACAAGACAGGGAACAATGCAGAAACCCAGTCGACTTGTTTTCACTGACGTGGCTGATGCCATTAATGCATGACGACACTCACATGCTGCACAGGAAGAAGGGGACACAGAAAACTGGACACTGGGATTCAGGAATATTTGCATTAACTTTTGGTACGATGTAGTACACTGTAAAAAAAATCTAATGTAAAACATTGGGTTAATTGCTGCTTTTGTTGTTATTCATTTCTTAAGCCAAAGTTACAGCCCGAAGTGTTAAAGGAATATTTCACTCCAAAATGAAAAATAGGCTGAAACTTGACTCACCCTCAGGCCATCCAAGATGTAGAGTTTGTTTTTTCATGGGAACAGATTTGGAGTAATTTAAAATTTCATCACTTGCTCACCAATGGATCTTCTGCAGTGAATGGGTGCCGTCAGAATGAGAGTCCAAACAGCTGATAAAATCATCACAATAAACAAATCCATCAAGGCCTTTTAACTTTAAACCGTCACTTTTAGCCAAAATATGAGTCCATAATCCATAATAACACTTCATCCAGTGAAAAAGTCCATCTCCTATCCCCACTGACGTATTTGTTTACAACTGTTTTGGCTTGTAAATGGTGCTTGGTCTATGCATATTTCTCCCCTGATTCAGACGAGATTAGTTTTTCACCGGAGAAAGCAATATTATGGATAGAGGACTCATATTTTAAATTACTTGCTGATTACTGTGATGTTTTTATCAGCTGTTTGGACTCTTATTCTCCATTCCATTCACCTCCTATTCCTTTAAGATCATTGCATTTTTTTGACCACTTTGAATTTAATTATGACAAAGAACATAAACCCAGAATCAAATTAACAAATAACCAATGATGAGAATATTTTTTACAGTGTACAGTGACAAATAAGACATTACACATTTTAAGGACACTACTTCACAAGTCAGCTGGATCTGTCCAACGGTTATAACAATTATTTTCATCTCTATTATAAGACTCAAGAGCCTCATTCATGCAGCATGAGCAGAACAAATGTGCACATTGTGACAATGTACAAAAAAATTATTTTAGAAACGCTGAATGAGGCTCACCGTGTTTCTGAATGACTGATAAAATAATGTTTATTTTTAAGAAGAGACTCCAAATGCAACTTTAAACCCCTTTTGTTTGTGAGAAATCTTTATTAGTTTGGTGAATGAGAGAATTACGTGATTTATTATTTATACACAGCTGAAGAGTTGTCTGTGAACTGATGTGCTTACTAAAAGGAAGTACATGAACTTACCCTGAGAATAAAATTTTTTGCTTTAAAGTTACATTTGTTTCATTTAAACTGTGATGACGTGTGTCAGACATGACATCGGTCAGCCATTTCAGACAGTATTATAAAGATCTTCCAAGTGACATGAACTCACTTTTTCCGATCATTGAACAGTGAAACACAAAAGTTCTGTCACAGAGCCTGTGAATCTACATGAATGATGATTTTTATTTTCCTGTGTGTGTGTGTGTGTGTGTGTGCGTGCATGTCTCTCTGTGTGGTTGTGTAGATGAAATAGCAAAATGTAATAATTCTCTGTGCACCACAAACCAGCGGCGGACCATTTTAAAGACATTTTTAACTTTTATGACAATGAAGGACATAATAAAAAGGATATTTACACTATGTGCAGGTGTGTTCTTGAAAACTAGGGAATCGTTTTGGATAAATGCAATAAAGACAATAACTGATGGATCATGTAAACGTGTCTCAAACAGGAACTTTATTCACTGACATACAGCTGCATAAAAAGCATTACTGGCCTTTGAAAGATATAAAAAAGATGTATGTTACCTGAGGCACATTGTCAAATGTTTTAATACGTAAACGACTTAGCTGACACTATATACCATGATGTGTTTGAACATTGCTCGATTGAGTTCACATCAAAAACTTCCTGATCAGAAAAAGGATCTTTTTTGAACAATATTTTGGTACCATTATACCTGTTTTTAAGTGCATCTACTTTATCTGAACTGTAATATTTAACACAACACAACTGTATTGACAATAGGAGAAGCTTTAAACATCAGTCATGTTGTAAACATCATCCGCATACCAGCGCAATGACAATTCATAGCAGTAAAAATTAGACTGGATGATTAAAAAAAAAAAATATATATATATATACTAATTATGAAAATATAGAGCCAAAAATGTTATCCTGTTCCAGAGACTGGCCATTGACAATATATGTGACCCTGGAGCACAAAACCAGTCTTAAGTCGCTGGGGTATATTTGTAGCAATAGCCAAAAATACAACCTGGTCTCGTAGCAAAAATACATTGTATGGGTCCAAATGATTGATTTTTCTTTTATGCCAAAAATCATTAGGATATTAAGTAAAGATCATGTTCCATGAAGATATTTTGTAAATTTCCTACTGTAAATATATTCAAACTTAACTTTTTATTAGTAACATGCATTGCTAAGAACTTCATTTGGACAACTTTAAAAGGTGATTTTCTCAATATTTAGATTTTTTTTGCACCCTCAGATTCCAGATTCATCAATGGAAAGCTTATCTATTCAGCTTTCAGACGATGTATAAATCTCAATTTTAAAAAACGGACTGGTTTTGTGGTCCAGGGTCACATATGCATTTAAAAACAAATGACAAATCATCCATTGTCTAGAACGAGCAAACAAAATCATTGAGGTACTGAATTTCACCATCATCACGTTGTGAATTATAATGATTGTTGTTTTACATCATTAATAAAGTCATTATTCTCATTTGGTGTAAACAGACACATTTGAATCTATTCTTTCCATTGTAAACATTAAAATAAAACAAGAAAAAGAACATTATACATTAAAATCAATCATTTAAAAAGTTGCAACATTTGATTGAGGAGTACATTTCAAGCTTTGGCAATATAATGTTTCCAGAATCCTGAGAAGATTAAATAAACCTAATATAACCCAGGCATCATCCATACACGATGATCCATATTACAGTTTCTAAATGTTATTATCTTTGGATTTTTTTATTTCTTTGTAATCCTAACATCTGGAACATTAAGTCTGGCCATCAAATTATGCACAATAAAAGTGTTTAAGTTCAAATTTTATTTAAAGGAATAGTTTACCCAAAAATGAAAATTACCTGAACATTTACACACCTTCAGGACATCCAAGATGTAGATGGGTTTGTTTCTTCATCAGAACAGATTTGGAGAAATGTAGCATTATATCACTTGCTAACAAGTGGATCTTCTGCAGTGAATGGGTGCCGTCAGAATGAGAGTCCAAACAGCTGATAAAAACATCACAATAATCCACAAGTAATCCACACCACTCCAGTCCATCAGTTAACATCTTGTGAAGCCAAAAGCTGCATGCTTGTAAGAAGCAAATCCATAATTGAGGCATTTTAACTTCACCGTTTACAAGCATAAAAAAACTGTCCAAAACAGATCTAAACAAATATGTTGTTGTATTTTGATGCAAGAAGACAACAGGAGATGGACTTTTTCCACTGGAGGAAACGTTATTGTGGATTATGGACTCATCTTTTTGCCAGAAGCGACAGTTTAAAGCTAAAACATCTTAATGATGGATTTGTTTCTTACAAACAAGCAGCTTTTCACTTCACAAGATGTTAACTGATGGACTGGAGTGGTGTGGATTACTTGTGGATTATTGTGATGTTTGGACTCTTCTGATGAAGAAACAAACTCATCTACATCTGGGAAGACCTGAGGATGAGTACATTTTTGGGTAAACCGTTCCATTAAGAATCCACATAATAAAGAGAAGATATTATTTTCAGTTCTTAAAATGGCAGTGTAACTTGCAGACAGGTGTTCACCATAAAGACTTGTGGTGGAAGTATACAGATTTTAGGGTTACTTTAGACAAATGTAGTCTGATCTTGCCAAGGGCACAAAGCGAGTCCTCAATTTTGGGCGCAATTTGAGCACTGGCACATATTCACTCTTTACAGTGTACATGGAGGCATTGAGATTTACCCCTGACGTAGTATCAAAGTCAACACTGAGGTAGTTTTAGTCACTCTCCTGCGATGGTAGCTCAGCGGGCAGAGTCTGAATGGGGGGCTCCTCTGTTGACTCCATCCCTTGAACCGCAGGATGAGGCTGGGTGGAGAGGAAAGAGAACACATGAGGAATGTGTGTGCATGTAGATGTGCGTGCATGACCTGAGAATCATGACAGTTGGAACAGGAAACCAAGAAATGTAAGGACCTGTGCTGGATTTCCCTTAAACACACTGAGTCATTTATTTCGGTACTAACCTGAGAACTGTATGAGTAACGGGGAGTTTTGCACGGTTTCTGAACACATTGCCCGTTTCAGATCTGCAACTCTTGACAGTCACTGATTGACATGCTTATCAGGTTTAGTTTTTAACGGAATGAGACGATTCTCATGTAGAAATATTCATTTTGTTCATTATGGGTTGCAAACAACTAATCTATATGATCGATAATGAATAATCGACTCGACTAATCGGGTTTCATTATTAAGTCGAGTCAGTTTAAATGAGTGAAAAACATTTTGATGAAAACTGTTGTATATTTATAAAGTGAGCACTAATTGTAAGGGCTTAAGTTTTTTTTTCTACTTTTATTTAGCAAGGATGCATTCAATTGATCAACAGTGACAGCTAAGACATTTATAATGTTACAAAAGGTGTCTACTTCAAATAAATGCTGTTCTTTTAAACTTTCTATTCATCAAAGAGTCCTGACATTTTTTAATCACAGTTTCCACAAAAATATGAAGCATCACAACCGGTTTCAACATTGATAATAATAACAGATCAGCATATTAGAATGATTTCTGAAAAACCATGTGACACTGAAGACTGGAGTAATGATGCTGGAAATTCAGCTTTGCATCACAGGAATAAATTAAATTTTAAAATATATTACAATAGAAAACAGTTTTTTAAATCATAATAATATTTCACAATATTGCTGTTTTTACTGGATTTTGATTAAATAATTACAGCCATGGTGAGCATTTCTTTTAAAAAAAACAAATCTCACTGACCCAAACATTTGAAAAACCAAATAGAATATATTTATTAATTTAAAAAAAATTGTAAACATATTTTGACACTGGAAATGATAAAAGTGTATGTTGGAAATTATATGGATTTATTAAAATGTTATAAGTTTTTCTTTTACCTGCTGTTCTTCCTGATGAACGGTCTTCTGAGGCTATAAATTAAAGAGACAAAGAATGTGAGAGGAAAAAGAAGACATTTCTACCTTTTAAAATGGCTATGGCTCAGAAACATCTTGTTTTGATTTCCCTCTCTCCAGCTCAACACAAAAACAGCAAAGCAAGACAAATTAAGACTTCTTTTTGGCATAATATGCACTTAACAATAAAGCCACGTATATCCAATCAAGTACATAGGGTAATGTTTGATTCCATATTTAGGGTTATAAAATAGAAAAGGGGATTTTGTTTACTCTTTTGAAAGAGTAATGAACAATGAAGACATAATGTACTAGACCAGACAAATTACAAATGCTAAGCTGCAGAAACCACTCATTTATTACAATTTTCAGGTCATATATGTTTTAATATATTTAAATATATTTTTATTGCATGCAATCTCTTTTATATTGGAGTTCATCAGATGCTCATTTAACCATGCGGCAGAGATTAAAGGAAAGTGTGTGTGATTCTCACCCATTTTCTTGGTCTACCTCGAGGTCTACGTTCTCTAGGTGGCTCTACCTACATCCAACAACAGATGAAGGAATGAGAGAGCATGTTATATATCTGAACAAGAATCATTCAGCTTAAGTTTAAGTGCTCTCCAGTAAGTTCTCTTACTTTGGCTGTGACCCGCTGGCCTTTATTTTTACTGCCTCTCGGCCTTCCTCTCGGCCTCCTGGGAGCAGAGGTTTCAACAGGCTCCTGAGGGATTCAGTTCACTTGGTTTTATTTTAATTTATATCAGCTTTTCTAAAAAAATCTTATCTATCTATCCATCCATCTATCTATCTATATCTATCTATCCATCCATCTATATCTATCCATCCATCCATCTACAGCCATCTATCCATCCATCCATCTATATATCTTTCCATCCATCCATATATATCTATCCATCCATCCATCTATATATCTATCCATCCATCCATCTATATATCTATCCATCCATCCATATATATCTATCCATCCATCTATCCATCCATCCATATCTATCTATCCATCCATCTATCCATACATACATATCTATCCATCCATCCATCTATATCTATCCATCCATCTATCATCCATCCATCCATCTATATCTATCCATCCATCTATCTACAGTGGGGCAAAAAAGTATTTAGTCAGCCACCAATTGTGCAAGTTCTCCCACTTAAAAAGATGAGAGAGGCCTGTAATTTTCATCATAGGTATACATTTAGAAGAAAATTGGAGAGTAAAAACAGAAGTTTGAATATTTTATTCATAATAAAATCTATGTGCACCTGTATATCTATGTTCCACAAATGAAAGCATACATATTATGTCAATTAAACCCCAAATTCAGAATGATACAAAAAAGCATACATAATCTTATAAAACACAGTATTTTTACGTATATTACATTCCATCTACCTAATATATTTATATTTTAGCATATAGAAGATTGAGCAGTATGAAACGTCTGGTAAAAGATGTTATGTGTTATGATATGAGTTGTTCTGTCATCAGGTCATCTCCATGACCTTCTTGATCCAATCCACATAAAAAGACACACGGATGAAGATGTTTGGTTGGCCGGCGTGTCCACAGCGGCGCATTGGTATGATCACTCCTTCTAGGACCCAACAGTCGCTGTTCTGACAGGCCAGAGGGCCGCCGTAGTCTCTCTGGAAGAGCGAAAAAGAAGAACGTTACAGCGCACCTGCATCGAGCACGTCTTACTCATTTCACAATCCTCACTTACATCTATTGCAAAAGCAGAACTTAAAACTCATGCAGCTGCACAAACGCATTGAAAGGAAATGTTTGAAGCTCTTAATGCTTCATACACATTTTGCAAGCTTTTTGCAAGCTAAGCAATGTCTGGATCAGTGGTTCTCTTGTTTTACTTAAGGAGACAGATTTAAACACTATTTTACACAAAATTGTTTATCTTAAAAAAACTTTAAAAATTAAAGAAAAATTATAAATTAAAGATTTAATCTAATTTTCTATCTAAAGATGAATGAAATCAATCCAAAATTGTTTATCATGCAAAAATCCTTAAAATAATAATAACAAAAATAAATCAAATTTTCTACCAAAAGATGGATGAAACCAGCCAAAATTATTTATCATACAAAAATTCTTAAAATTAAATGATTAAATTAAATTTTCCATGAAAAGATGGATGAAACCAAACAAAATTATCGTACAAAAATCCTTAAAATTAAACAAATATATATTTTATGTAAAATGTATTTAACACACAGTCTTTAAAATTAAAAGATTAAATCTAATTTCCTACCAAAAACTGGATGAAACCAACCAAAATGGTTTAGCATTCAAATATCCTTAAAATTAAAAGATTAAATATTAAAGTAAATGAAATTTTAAAGTAGAAAGACAAAAATAATATTTTTTTTGGTAAAATGTCCTTTTTTTATAGTGTATAAATACAGCATAAAGTATGATTGAACACATCAGTAAATGGAATGCATTTTCCTTCTTTTTAAAAGCTTATTTATTGACTATGACTGATTATAAAGTCACTTGCATTTAATTATTTGAATTTAGCATTGCTTTTTCGTGTCATAACATACAGAAAAACAGTGGTCAGTACACACATGTAACCAGAATCACCAGTATCACCAGTCACATAAACTCATATTTGTTTTCAAATTATCCATATCCAATTATCCATGGTGTTAAAATGTGTAAAAGCGGAGAACAAAACAGCTGACACATCTGTACCTCACAGGCACCAACTCCGGCCACGAAGGGCATGGTGCACATCTCATTCTCACGGACACGGCCCTTGAAATACGGGTTACAGTCTTTATTGCTCAGTACAGGCATCTGAGCCACATTCAGTACAGTCTCATCCCCCTTTCCTGAGAGAGAGAAGCAGAGAGGATCAGTGATGGGAAGCGAAAGAGGACAAAACATCTTTTACATCTAACCAGACACTGCATGACAAATGATGCACAAAATGAATACATCATATCCAGTTATATGATGTAATTAATGTGTTATATTCAACTTGTACAGACAGAACTGCAGAGAAGTGCAACAAGACGAGGCTGATCAAAAATACAGTAATATTGTGAAATATTATTATAATTGAAATAAACAGTTTTCTATTTGAATATATTTAAAAATGTAATTTATTCCTGTGATCAAAGCTGAATTTTCAGCATCATTGCTCCAGTCTTCAGTGTCACATGATCCTTCAGAAATCATTCTAATATGCTGCTTTGCTGCTCTAGAATCATTTCTTCTTCTTATCAATAGTATATATACAGTAGTTGTGCTGCTGGAAACCATGATACATTCTCTTCAAGATTCTTTCATGAACAGAAAGTTCGAAAGAACAGTATTTATTTGAAATTAATGCATCTTTGCTGAATAAAAGCATTCATATTTTTAAAAAAGAAAATTTTTAAACAGTAGTGTATAACAAGAGGTATTATAGCTAAACAGACTAGAATTTCACCTTTTGTTTCTCCCCAACCAGCGATTTCACAGATGGTTCCATTTGGAACGATGTAGCGCTCAGGAGGAAGACATATTTGAGACACGCGCTCATTAAACTGGGCAGGACTGCAGGAGAAGAGCCAGATATGTTTATTAGAGGGTGAATTGGGAGTCAAGACACTTTAAAGAATGCCGTCCAAAAAAGGTTGTACAGTCTTACAAATTAAGGTTGTTTATTGACATTGATGGTTGATGAAGAATTTTTAACATCCATGGAACATTTCCAAGGTTCTTTATAGTGTAAAATGTTCTTTAGATTTTTTAAATCTTCTTCACATTAAGAAAAAAAAAAAAAGGTTCATTTAAAGGGGTAGTTCACCCAAAAATGAAAATTACCCCATGATTTACTCACCTTCAAGCCATCCTAGGAGCAT
Source organism: Sinocyclocheilus grahami (assembly GCF_001515645.1). NCBI lineage: Eukaryota > Metazoa > Chordata > Actinopteri > Cypriniformes > Cyprinidae > Sinocyclocheilus > Sinocyclocheilus grahami. Next base: position 556,897 of record NW_015505273.1, read on the forward strand.
ATGACTTTCTTCTTTCAGACGAATACAATCAGAGTTATATTAAAAAATGTCCTGGTTCTTTCAAGCTTTATAATGGCAGTGAATGGGTGTTGACATTCAATAGTCCAATAGAAGTCTAAAAAAGTGCATCCATCAATCACAAAAAAGTGCTCCACACGGCTCGGGGGG